>NC_081405.1:352136734-352471317 GCF_030272615.1 Cryptomeria japonica | reverse complement strand
TTTTCAACACTTGGCTTTGAACCACTAGCAATATCAATAATTTCATTAGTGGAAGAAATAGGAAGTCAAGTCATAGTATGTGAATTAACTCTTAGTTCATGGGAGGATATGAGTGATACTTTCTTAAATTTTTGGTATCTCAACCACTTCTTAGTTATCCTAACAACATTGAAAGTTTTGGCTTGAACATTATCATCTTCCTTTTTATTCCAGTGAATCTCAGGGATTGGCTTTCCTTGAACTTCCTTGTCGAAATTAGGGTCCAGAATATCTTCCCCTGTTTCCTCCTAAATTTTAGATACATTGATAGCAAGCTTCATGGTGATTATCTGTTGCAGAGTAAATCTTGACCATAGTCTCCTTCTTACCTCATATTCATCACTGCAATTCTCCCAATAATCTTCCAACTGGGGTTCATAATGGAAGTGGTCGTCCACATTTAGATTTTCCATGTCATAACCTTTGCTATCAAACCTACATCTAACAACATAGGGCTGCAGGCTCATTCTCTTAAATTCCTATTCCAAATTTAAAGCATCAAATACTGACTTATAGCTATAGTATCCAAGTTCAATAGGAAAGGAAACTGCAGGTTTTCCTTTTGCCCCCAACTTTTTATCGATCTGAGCTAGTTGCCTTCTCACCTATATAAGTACATAGCTATCAAAGGTTCTTATGCATCTATTCTCTGTATCATACCTATTCATGCAAGCTATCACCAAATTTGGACATGGTGCAGCGGGTGGAAATGCAGCGGCTTTAACGAGACCACTTCTCACTATTTTCTCCATCATTGAACCGACTTGAGGGTTCTTGGTTCTTTCTAGGAAATCCTCTAGATTGATGTGAGCCAAGGAAGTATCATCTAGCTCTAGTAATATGCTCACTAAACATGAATTCTAGCTAAGCTTTGGCAATTCCGACCTCATACTGCCTATCTATACTTTTAATCAAACAATTCTAAAATAGGGTAAAATTCGACTCCACCAAGCTAAATATTTTCTTCCTATATTGATAAATCCTCAGAACTAAATAAATACAACATAGGGGAATCGTCTAAACTTACCCATTAGCACCACGAATCTAGAAACCTTCTCAGGAAAGTAGAGCTGAATTTACCTTCAGTGCCTCCAATTTTCTCAATTATAGCAAACGTAACCCTTACAAATTATGGAAATGAATTCATATATCCCCTTTAAATAGATGGGAAAATACCAAGAAAACCACAGATGCTTCATAATGATTCACTTAAGCATGTGAAGTAACAGTGAAATGACTAAAAATCTGACACCTTCTTAATTGCCCATCACTTCCACACAAATAGTTAATGTTCTCATGATTACTTTCCAAATTTAGAATTTTAAATTGTTAGATGTCAGGAATATTCCTTCTTGTCGTGCCACTTGTAGTATTAACAAAGCCTTAGAATCAACATGAAGTGAACCTTATGAACCTTGAACCATCTTACAAAGATTTCAATGGTTCAAGTTCATCCAGGAAGAACAACAACAAACTAGCGGCTCAAAACAATACCGGGAACGAGCAATAACCATGACTAACATGCAAGAACTTTGAACCTTTGAACCATTAAATTGAAAAGACAATTGGTTCAAGGTTCAAGTTAAAAGACGATTTAAAACATATTGACACCCACTCGTTAAGCAACATTACATAGCTGTGACTCACAAAAAGATGTTTTGAACCTTGAACCAAAATGGTTCATGGGTTCAAAGTTCAAAACGCATAACAATAACACGCTTGCTTTAGTGGAGATAAAGGTTGCTAAAGACATTTTCCTAAAACATGCCTTGAACCTTGAACCTATTGAACTATTTTTAAAACTTCAATGACTTTGGTTAAAAACAAAAAGGTACAAAAGACCCGAAAGAAATAAAGACACCATAAGGCAACCCGCAAGCTTGAAAATTCTAAATGAAAAATTGTGGGGGGTGCTAACACCCACATATAGCTAAACAATGTAGAAATAAGGCAAATAGCTAAACAATGTAGAAATAGGGCAAATCAAAACTAGAATTTTGTTCCCGATCAATGCACAAACTACAAGAAATATGGTCATAGATCAGAAGATTGCAGAATGAATGTTAAATGTCATGCATGTGGAAAGTTTGGACATTTTGCTAATCATTGTAGGTCAAGAAATGATATCGGATATGTCAAAGTGATTCAGAAGAACATTGTTCCATGTTATGCATGCAAAAAAATAAGTCATATTGCTAAGTATTGTAGAAGCAAGACTCAACCGGTTAATAATGATAAAGATAATGAGAAAGGAAAGCAAAAGGTAGATGAAATAAAACAAGATCACACCAAGAGATGGGTTAGAAAATCTATACCGATAACTCCACTGATAGAATAAAGTATTTCTCCACTGGTAGGAAATTCCACTTGCAATTGAGGCATAAGCCTTTGGGGTTGGCAAATTTATTGCTAAATTTTACATATTACCCCGAAAGAGATCTAAGAAAGAGATCTAGATTATTGTGTTCATCATCGATGAAGGTTCACCTGGCACATAATTGTGAAATTGGTATCTGTTGGGTTGTTGGTGAAGCATTTATTACAAAAAATTAGGGTTTTATTTGCGGATAAAAGAGGGTAAGTGAATTCATTTTCTCACTAAGCATTCAAGCATTCAGAGCGAAGTAAAGGCGAGTCAAGAGCGAGCAAAAGCATTGTAAATTTTTTTCGAGAAGTTATCAATCTTCCACTGGCACTCACTTTCAGGTATTTTTTGACATGGAATTTGGATCTTTAGCTCCTACTTTTATTGCAAATCCCACCATTGTCGAAGTCAAGGATAGGTTAAGGCCAGTATTTAAGGAGGTTCCCAAAATTGCTAAAAAGGAAGACTCTACGGGAGCATTTTCTAGGGTTCCTGATGATGTAATGTATGTTGAAGATGTGAGGGCATACTTTCACTGCACCCTTCAAGATTTGGGCACTGAAGACATCAAAAGCATGGATCAATCCGTGATACTGGGAGACTCCAAAACCATCAAACTGGAACTCCAAGAAATTGAGGATCTAGGGTTAATCAGTATTCTATACATATCAGAATTCAAAGATGAAGTTATCAGATACGTTATGAGAAGGGTTCATAGTGAATTTATTTGTCTAGATAGGCCTTACATGATCACAAAGGAGGCAATTCAAGTTGTCAACGGCTTACCTAGGGTCAGATAAGAACCTGGCAAGAAAATTTCAAACACAAAGGTTAAAAAACTCACCAGTGCTACACCTGATAGTAGATCAATGAGGATAAGAACAATCACTGATAGAGATATAAAGTTTGCAAGCATGATCATAGGTTACAAGGTAACTAAATCCAATTGATTGAATTATGTTTCTAGTTCATGCATCATGTTGCATATCAGCTGCTAAGGAATAATGTGAAATATGATTTAAGTGAGTGGATGAGGAGTGAGTTGATGTTAAACCTTGGAAAGATCAAAGGAATCAAGAAAGGCACTTTTAGATATGGAAACTTGATTGTTTGTTTCATGCTTTACTTCCTAAATGAGATACCTGGTATAGGGAAAAAGCATTGGGCTCATGACATATTGGTAGGTATACAGATCAAGGAAGCTATCACCAGTCTTGGTATCGACAGAGATGAGAAAATTTGGGCATATTTTAAGACTTCTCAAGAAAATATGAGGCAAAGGGAGAGAATTTCAAAGAACATTGTGGAGAAGTATTCCATTGATATTTGTTTCATGGTAAAAAATGATAAAACTCTTATGGAAGCAGTTGAACCTAGGAAAATATGGATTACTGAGCTTGGATATGAGGTGGATGATAGCATTTTTGAACTCTATGCAAAGATGCTGCTAGATACCCCATTATATGATAAGATAGAACATTTTGGTACAACAAGAGAGAAGGATCTTGAAGTGAAAACCAGTTTTAACAGGAAGAGAAGAGAGAAGAAAATAGAAAAGATGTTTACATATGTACAAGATGTGATTTATAAGATAGACACTCAACTGGGTTCCAAATCTAAATAGGGAGATAGACAGGAAGATGTTGGTACTATAGAAGTGAAGAAGCCACAAGTTCACATTTCCCCTATCACTTCTAACTCTGATTCTGAGGATAAAGAACCTCTGGCTTTCAGAAGGGTACAAAGAAAGAATGTGGTAAAACCACTAGTAGAGCAGAAGAAGGCAAAGCCTAGGAGGAGACTTGTTAGAAAGACATCTAAGCCTACTACTTCTCCACCATTGGCAAGGAAGCCTATGAAAAAGAGGAAACCAATCACATTGACAAACACAAGCAAAAAGAAGAAGGGTGATGATACTAGTACCGGTAAGACCACAATGACCTGTGTTGAGCTTATTGATGAAATTACAAAGATGGAATATTGAAAAATATATCAAAATATTATGAAGATTTAGAAGAGAATGAGAAAAATGAATTAGAAGAGGCTATTTTGTTGTATATAGACATTTATAAGAAAGCCTTAATTGAAATTTTGAAGGAGATACCTTTATCCTTATATAATAAACTTGAGGCCAGGAGACTTGATGCAGTCAAGAGAGATAGGGAGATCAAAGAAGTAGCACTTTTGGAATTATGTGGTGCTATAAATAATGAGGAAATGAAAAGATGTATAGACACTGCAAATAGGAAAGTTTTCAGTAGTAAATCCTGACAAATAAGAATTATTATGGGGAGAGTAAATGAGGTGGTAAATGAGACAAGTAAGGGATGGACCAAATTCTTTCAAAAAAACCCAGAATCTCTCACATCTCAAGAATAATTTGGAAGGGCAACAACTTCCACCATTCCTGACAAATCAAAAGGGAAAGGTATTTTGGGCAGTTCAACTCTAGTTTTAACACAACCAGTAGTAACTATAGATACTCAAACACAATCGATAGCTAAGGAGAGTGTACACTCTGTACTGACACAGACCATATTTGAGCAAGGCAATGTATAGGACACTGAAAATTCTGTGAATAATACTCCATCAATAGTAACCGACACTCCACCAAGTGGAAAAGCCACAAGTGCAAAAGAGGTTGAGATGGACAAGGTAAAAGCCAATGAGTCCATACTAATAGGTAAAACTAATTCCCTGACAAAGGTTTTGGCAATTGACACTTCTCAGGTTGAGAAGAAATCAGTCTCTGAGTTGAGTCCAACTGAATTAATGATGGTGGCTACTCAGAAATTATTGAAGGAAGGTATTGTAGATAAATGATTAATTGATCAATCAGTATTTGTGTTGCATAGATTATTACCTGACTGTTAGATTGAAGATGGAGCAAGCCCTTCTGGTAAGCTCAAGACTCTAATAGAGAACATACCCAACAATTTTCAATCTCTGAGGCAGATTGCAAACCGACAAGCTTTGGACAATTTCACAGCAGCAAAAAGAACAACTTTTGATCAGCTTATAGAAATAGGGAAGAACATTAAGGACCAACTTATCCCTATTGAGGTTTGTTTAAACCAATGTACAAATATCTACGGAGTGTATTGTAACATAGAAAGTCTTACAGCTAATGTAGATAGAAGATTGAAGGAGATATATGATAAGATGGCTAGAATTGCTAACTCTTTTGATGGATTGACTACACTAACCACATCTATTGATGGACAAATTTTTTCCTTGGAGAACCACATTTTTTCTTTTGAGAAGGAGAGAGATAAAATCATGAGAAGAGCAAGAAATATAAGAGGATTGGTAAGTCCTTGACTAGATTCATTGGGTGTTCACAAGAAAGAGTGCATTGATATGATTGCTAAACCCACACTGGAAAAAATCCAAGAGAAGGAAACAATTGCCCACTTACTAAGTGGACATGCATCTATTTCTAATACTTTCAAATCCAGCTAGGATACATATCTTCAGTTATTACAAAAGGCATACTCAGAAATCTTGAAGTTGACTAAGCTCTAGTGAAACTAATAGTATTCTTTTATTCTTTCACCGGTCTTTGGCATTAATGTCAAAGGGGAAGTATGTACATATGTGAAAAATATCAGTGAAAAATATCAGGGAAACACATTTCAGATGGAGTGTATTGCTTAGGGGGCGCATACCGATAGGGAATCCATTTTTCACATGAGTGTTGCCATCAATGCTAAAGGGGGAGATTGTTGGTAATTGACACTCATTGGATTCATTTTGTTGTCATTGATGGAAAAAATATATGATGGAAGTCATAAATCGACACTAGGAGGCATATACCAATAGATACCATCTTTGGAGCATTCAGGGCTACATCGACACCAACATGGACACTGGCATCAATACTTCTTTTGAAGTCGACATCAAGGAGGATTTACTTAAACCATTTTGTAATTATTATTATCAAGGCTGACATTTTTGTAAATATATTGTAAGCCGATATAAGGCATATCATTTGTAATAGGTATATAGGTTAGTCTACTAGGTTATTTTTGGATGGAAGCAAGACATATGAAATGTGTGGATATAGGAGAATATAACAGAACTGTATGATGCAAAATATATGTATGGAGATTATTTTGTATGTGAATACTATATCATGCAATGATCTATAGATAGCTTGGAAAGCATTCTTGGAGGAGAAGTGATATCGGTAGTAGTTCAAGGTTTATGAACCGGTACAAAGCATAACTAGAACCAAAACTCTATTTGGCATAGCAGATGCATTCTTGAGTTCATTTTCAGTAATTTACTTTGGCAGAAATCTTGTAGTCAATGAGGCTCTTTAGTGATGAGCAGTATGCTCTAGGAAGTGTACCTTCTTGCAAGTGCAGGCCCCTGTTATATGTAATATCTTTTCATATGTCTAGTGAACTGATATTGTGGGTCACAAATCCCACCGTGGTTTTTCCTCATTTAGGTTTTGCAAGTATAAATTATGTGTTATGGTGTTCATTTATGTGGATGGTTTATTTGCTTCTTGTTATATGTTTGTTTGTTTACCGGTTTATATATGCATGGTCTAGAAAGTTAAAAATTGTTCATTCCAATAGAACACTAATTCAGCCCCCCTCTTAATGTTCTTGGATCCCAACAAAAAGAAGCAGCGCAAACTTATGCTGAGAAGAGTTATAGGAAGAAGTGTGTAGAGAAGCTTATGAAATAGATTGATGCAAGAAAAATTGCTCTATCTCTTAATAAAGATTTATTAAGAAAAGCTATTGAAATAGGAGGGAAAATTCTTGCATCTACTTCTAATATTTCATTCTTTTATTCTGATATCAATAATAGGCGAATTGAAATAGAGAAAGAGCTAGAGAAGATATGCAATGCATATGTACCACTACAAGATTCTATTTTTTTTTTGGAAGATCTGTGGATGATTTGAAACACAGGTTAGACACCTATGATTTTGAAAAGGCAAAAAGACTCCGATCCCTGAAGGAATTGAAGAATCCACTCACACCCCAAATGGACATATTGCAAAGAGCCTACAAGAATGTAGAAGCAATTTTGGCTACTCTAGAAACGTATACACTTGATTCAATGGAAGAGTTCTATACTCAAATTATGACCACAATTGAGATCACTAAGAACTTGCTAGAGACATGGGAACATGCTTTTTCTCAATTGAAGAGAAATTTTAGTGACATCTTTTGGAGGATCGCACTGCACACATCTTGATTCAGATTTTCAATTTTTTGTATATGTAAAACATTTTGCTACAAATTTTTCTATATATATATGTATTTTGTTTTTCAATTTGGCATTGTTGTCAAAGAGGGAGTAGAAATATGTATGTGTGTTGTAAAAATTTTGTATGTTGTATATAGTAAGGGGGAGTATATATATGTGTAAATATTTTTTTTGTAAGCACACTTAGAGATATTGCTGTAAAAATTTCTAAGTATTTCCATCAATGCCAAAGGGGGAAATTGTTGGCTTGATGATGATTGTAATGAATAACTTCATATGTTGTCATTGATGAAACACATACACACACATATATTCATATTGTCTATCGGTGTGACTTCAAGTTGTTTATATTACAACCAGTATACTAGAAGTTTATATCTAACTCGTACATGGTGATAACTAGTATATACATGGAGACAACTAGTGTGTATTTATATATGGATATACATAACTCGGTGACAACTTGAAGATCCAGTGGAGATTATGAAAGGAGCATCAAAGGAAAAATGATTTATATGTTTAACTCCAACCGGTATTCATTGATTATGTGATGAGTTATCACTAGTTGTGATGAGTTATCCTTACCAACAATTTTTGGCAGTATTTTTGTGACGAGTTATGATTGTTTGACCAGATACACTACACCTAGGAAATTGTGATATGATTTCTAGAGGCCGACATGAAATCTAAATGTCTATATATTGACATCACAATAAATTATTTTGTATGAGCGAAGGAGATATGTTATGAGATGATTTGATGTGAAGGCAAAAGTGTTAAGTTGCAGAGTATGCTGGTAATAAAGTTTTGAGTGTGCAGAAGAGGATCTATTCAAGCAAGTTGTGCTACAACTAGACCACACCACCTTTTATTTTCTAATCACCCCAACAGTCAAATCCCCTAATTGGATAATCTCTAAAAAGATTCATTGTACAATTCCTCTAACCAGGTGATCCATTAGTTTGGATTTAGAAATCCTCTACCGAGGTTACTCCTTACAGGGTACTACCTTTTATAGGGTATAGCTTTTAACTAATCTTTGGGATCTTTAACAAGATTTTCTCCTAGCAGAGCAACTTTTTGTAGACCTTAACTGGTCAGTTATCTATTACTGCACATAGTTAACTTGTGAGTCCCTTCTCACTGTGGTTTTTCCCATTTGGGTTTTCCATGTATAAACACTTGTGTTATGGTGGATGTTTTACTTATTATGGATGTTGTTATATCATTTTGGATTGCATGCATATTGTTTAACAAACTTGTTAAGTATATCTACAGGTCAGTGTTTAAAGTAGTATTATTTTTGGTGTCACTAATTCACCCCCCTCTTAATGCTTTACAAGTCCATTAGATAACATGGGAATATTGAAACCAATATTTAAACTGCTTGAGGAGAAGGGTTTCTTGTAGATTGTTAATTTCCCTAACTTTGACGAAATCGGATGGGTTGGATATGTTTTGAGAAAGGTGCATGATGAGTTCATATGGCTTGATAAGCCACATAAGATTACAAAGATAACAATCAAGGTAGTGAAAAGTTTGAATGCAACCAGTGAGGTATCTAGCCTAAGGAATGTGAAGAACCAGATAGTGACAAAGGCAACCAGCTCATAATTTGACAAGAGATCAATGACAATCAGTGATATAATTGAATATGATGTGAGATTTGCATCGATGGTGATGTTGGTGCCCAAAACTAGAGATTGGAAAACCCAAAGACTTGCCAAATCCTCAAGCAGTCCAATCAGCCTTAGCCAATGAACAGGGATAGTCAAAGACTAAATCCCTCTGCACTTTAGGCTCCACTAAACCTAGGAAGGTATATCTCACACTCTCAAGCAAAAAAGAGATTATTTAAAGTGGATTTAAGCCTTTTAGAAAATTACAAACTGGCAAATTGTTGTCTACAATTATGCTTTACTATGTGCTTTAAATAAATGCCTTTGAAAATAAATGATTTTGAATGTATATTGAAAATGAGATTACTTTCAGGCTCTAAAAGACATATGCATAGATCAATTCATATAGGATTTGGGAAGAATGTTTTTTTGTCAAGGACCTTGAATGCACACAGATCAAAATCTTGAAAAATCAATAATAGACCAGTGCATCTATCCAGGGATATATATGACACTTTGTGGACAAAATATCTTATCAACTCAAGAGATAATTTCTCATCAACTATGAAGGTTCGGTATGTGTTACACAAACAATAAGAACTCAATCTTTTACTTAATGCAATAGCATGTGATTCACATCATAGCAATTCTATAACCATATTTATCAAGAGGACAAAGATAACTCATCAACACAAAAGTGTACATAATATTTGGAAAAAGAGACAGTGAACCTTGTATAATAATCTTCAGGAAGTAATTGCATACATATGCTGCACTTGTAAATACTTCATTATAGATTACTTTGCACAATATGATACTTCTTCTTCCTATATACTTCTCTAATACAAAATGATATCCAATCCTTACAACATTATGTTGTTCTTATGAATCTCTCCTCATATCTACCTTTTTTAACCACTTATATATGTGGTTGAATGGGCACCATACCCCTTTTGGGGTGAAAAGTCACCATTTTACATTAAAATTAACAAAACCCTTTGAAATTAATATCCAAACTAGTTAGTCAATAACCTTGCTTTAAGCTATCTTTCGGGTTTTTGTTTGGTCGGCTGCCTTAAAATTTAGATACGAATCTGAATTTTTGTTGTGGTGGTAGGAAACATCCACTTCTAAAATGGGTCTTCATAAGATTTGATATTTTAATACATTTTCATTTCACGCCGACATCTTCTTTAATGCAGGTCAAAATAAAAGGCTTTTTAGCCTTCTTATGGTCTTCTGTATGGTCTATAGCCAAAAACACAATGTACATATCTAACATTTCTACTGGAGCTTGAAAACTTGATTTTTTGAAATGGGTATTTCTTATATTTTCATGTTTCATTCATTTTAATTCTCTGTTCATATAATCTTTTCTTCAAATAAAAAACACTAGTCTTTCATGGGGTCCATTGGAATTAATTTATTCATATCCTCCTTTACTATAGTTGTTCAAATTATTAATCATCCATTATGTGTCATTTCCATGAAGTGACAACCATTTTTAATAGTAGGGTGCTTGAAATTATTTGGAAATTTGAAGCCCCAACAATGACTCTCTTTGGGGATGTATGCCCCTTGTGGGCATAGCAAGAATCCAGTTTTCTTTGGTAGAGTAGACCATTGCCAATCACCTCCCTTCTATAGATTATGTTAAAACTGTATCTGGTAGCTCCTAGGTCCTAAAAACATGAACACTCATTTTTCCTGGATCAAACACCTGGTTCTCATCATGCAAAAATATTCCAATTTGGCACATTTCATCAACCAATCCAATTTCATCGTAAAGCTTATCAATTGTCATATTTTCATGTTTACCATATATGTTGTAATATATTTTATTTTTGTCTTGATATTCAATGCTAAAAGAATCACAACAATCTCCTTTTGTTTTCACCACATAGGGCATCAAACTTTTATAAATCGTTATATCATTTGATTCATAAATTTTTGTCTTTTGAGACTTTCTAATATTTTTAAATATCACATTATCTCTCCTTACTTTATGGACACGCTCGAAATCATCCCCTTAGTTATTTATGTCATTTCTCAGTAAGATCTCTTGATCATCTAGAGATATTTCTTGTTCTTCATATAGTGGATTTCAAAACACATAGAGATCTTTGTTAGACATACTCTGGTAGTATGTCATTTCATCATTTATATCTGCATTATTATAAAGAGGATTTGTAAAACATTTAAAATGATCTTGATAGTTATATGAATCTTCAATTTTTTGGTCATCATATGTGCTCTCACTGTCATTAATGTATTTATCAGAGAAATATGAGGACTCATCACATAAATTTTTTTTTTGAATGGCAGCCATCCTCTTTCATGTCATCACACAACTGATTTGAAAAATATTTGTACCTATTTCCAGGTGCATGTGCACATTCTTTTTGTTGTCCATGACACACCTCTTTTTCCTTTGTTGCATTTTTCTGATACTCTCTATCCAAAAGATCTAAAATTTGTTCACTACTGAGTAGACAATCTTCCTTTTGATATTGCATGTTGTCTATTTCCATACAGGTCTCATCAACAATGGATTCTTCTTCAATCTAATCCAAACTTCCCTCTTCATTAGGGTTTTATGTTCCCTCTATAGATTTCATCCTCCATCCATTATCTTCTGCAATAATTTCATCATGTAGATACCCGAGGAAACTATACAACTGAGACTCATACCCTAACTTATATATTTTATTTAATAACTCATAAAATGGAGGCTTGACATTTGAAGGCATCTCCTGATAAATATTGAACATCCTCATGAAGAAATTTACTGCAGATTCATCTTCTTGTTTTTTTATATTGAAAAATTCATCCAAGGGAGACGCACAAAATTTTGTTTCCATAGTGTATTCTTGGTCTTCCTCTAGCTCACAACACATGCTTCCTTCTTCACCTGCATGATGAAACACCTCAAGGAACCATTGCTCCAACTCCCTCCATGATGAGATGCTCTGTGTAGGGAGTGATTTATAGGCTTCTCTTGCATTATCCTTCAATGTCCTGACAAATAACTTCATCACATAATCTTCTACATAAATCTCATAATCCTTTATGAATGTATAAAATGAGCCCAAATGATCAAGTGCTAATTCATCATATTCCTTATGGAAATTTGGTACAAGTTGTGAAAGCTTAGGGAACAACTTGTTTGGGATACATTGAAAGCTTCTGAGATCCAATGGCCTGATGCCATCTGGAATAAATGGTTTTCTTTGAAACATTCTAAACCAAAGTTGCTATTTCTTTCGAAAAGGAAAATTTTCATCTCCTTCTAGATCTTCTCCCTTAGTAGAGTCACCAACTGAAATAGATCTTGTTATGTAGAATAGAGTTGCCACCTCCTGTGGAGGAAAATATTACTTACTAATCTCCTAGGTTCTTCCTTCCAGTAGAGCACACCTTAACAAAGATTCTAGAATTGAAATTCTGTAGACAACTCCCCAGTAGAGTCGCCAATCTGTTGTGTGACTCGGATGGGGACAACAAAACTTAACAAATCATCAATGGAAAAACACCAAAGCTTCTAGGTGAATGTCAAACTATGTATGACAACTCCCCAATAGAGTCACCAATCTGTTGGTGCCCAAAACCACATATTGGAAAACCCAAAGACTTGCCAAATCCTCAAGCAGTCCAATCAGCCTTGGCCAACGAATAGGGATAGTCAAAGACTAAATCCCTCTACACTTTAGGCTCCACTAAACCCAGGCAGGTATACCTCACACTCTCAAGCACAAAATAGATTATTTAAAGTGGATTTAAGCCTTTTAACAAATTACAAACTGATAAATTGTTGTATGCAATTATGCTTTATTATGTGCTTTAATTAAAAGCCTTTGAAAATAAATGATTGTGAATGTATATTGAAAATGAGATTACTTTCAGGACCTAAAAGACATATGCATAGATCAATTCATATAGGATTTGAGAAGAATGTTTTTCTATCAAGGACCTTGAATGCATACAGATCAAAACCTTGAAAAATCAATAACAGACCAGTGCCTCTATCCAGAGATATATATGACACTTTGTGGATAGAATATCTTATCAACTCAAGAGACAATTTCTCATCAACTATGAAGATTTAGTATGTGTTACACAAACAATAAGAACTCAATCTTTTACTTAATGCAACAACATGTGATTCACATCATAGCAAATCTATAAATAGATTTATCAAGAGGACAAAGATAACTCATCAACACAAAAGTGTACACAATATTTGGAAAAAGAGATAGTGAACCTTGTATATTAATCTTCAGGAAATAATTGCATACATAAGCTGCACTTGTAAATACTTCATTACAGATTGCTTGCACAAAATGATACTTCTTCTTCCTATAGACTTCTCTAATACAAAATGATATTCAATCCTTACAACATTATGTTGTTCTTATGACTCTCTCCTCATATCTACATTTTTTAACCACTTATATATGTGGTTGAATGGGCACCATACCCCTTTTGGGGTGAAAAGTCACCATTTTACATTAAAATTAACAAAATCCTTTGAAATTAATATCCAAACTAGTTAGTCAATAACCTTTCTTTAAGCTATCTTTTGGGTTTTGGTTTGGTCAGCTGCCTTAAGCTTTAGATAAGAATCTAAATTTTTTTGTGGTGGTAGGAAACATCCACTTCTAAAATGGGTCTTCATAAGATTTGATATTTTAATACATTTTCATTCCATGTCAACATCTTCTTTCATGCAGGTTGAAATAATAGGCTTTTCATCCTTCTTATGGTCTTGTGTATGGTCTACAACTAGAAACACATTGTACAGATCTAATATTTTTACTGAATCTTGGAAACTTGATTTTCTAAAATGGGCATTTCTTATATTTTCATGTTTCATTCAATTCTCTATTCATATCATCTTTTCTATAGATCAAAAACACTAGTCTTTCATGGGATCCATTGGAATTAATTTATTCATATCCTCCTTTACTCTAGTTGTTCAAATCATTAATCATCCATTATGTGTCATTTCCATGAATTGACCACCATTTTTAATAGTAGGGTGCTTGAAATTATTTGGAAATTTGAAGCCCCAATAGGTGATAGGATACAAGGTTTATCAGTCCAGTAGGGACAATTCAATATTTGGTATGGCTATCTACACTGCTTATCAGATTCTGAAAGAAGATTAGTTGTATGATCAATGTGAGGTACTCTAGAGTGAGCTGATGAGCAATCTGAAGAAAATCAAGGAAGATAAAAAACATGTATTCAAATTTGGAACTTTGATTATCTGTCTGTACTTATTTTTCATGAATTAGATTCTGGGAGTAGGCAAAGTTTAGTGGTCCTATGATAGGTTGGTGGTTGTGCAAATAAAGGAAGCACTTTAGGGTCTAGGGTATGCACAAACATAGAAAGACATTCTTTAGGGTTACTTCAAAATATTTCAAAGCATGATGTAGAAAAGGGAAATGATTCCTAAGGAGATTGTGGAAAAATATGAAGACTCTATTTGTTTCATGGTTGAAACTGACCAATGCGTTATGGAAGCCGTGGAGCTGAAGAATCATGGATCATGCCCATGGGGTATGAGGTTGAGGGACATGTTATGGACATGTATGCTCAACACATATTAAGAAATTCAGTGGAAAATATTGAGGAGAGGTTGGGGACATATAAAGAGAAGAGTTTGAGCTTGCATAATCAATTCAAGAAACCTTAGATTTAGAGGAAAGTCAGGAAGGAGGTGGAGCAACTGGCAGAGACCATGGAGATCACCAAGGAAGCAGTTCAGAGAGCCTGAGAAAAGAACATATTGAAGGAATAAGATATGGTCAAATCAAAGAAGTCAAAATCAAAAGCTACCATCCCTTAGACGAAGCAACCTAAGAGCTCTGCACCCTCCTCTGATGCTCGGAAACTTACAAGATGACCTAAGCCTTAGGCTAAACCATCTAGTAAGGGAAAGAGGAAGAGAGGACAAGCTAGAACATTCATGCATGTTGATGAAGAGGAAACAAAATCGGATGAAGATGCAAAGAAGGCTAAAGCAAAAGGAATCAAAGCCACTAAAATCACTAAGGAGAAACCATCTAGCAGAAAAAGGGCCAATAAGAAGCCTAAATTTGAGCTTGATGAGGCATTGAAGTCAAGAAAACTTCAAGGTAATTACACTATTGTGCCTCCTACTACATTACAACAGATTGTTAATTTAGTCATTAAGGATGGAAATTTGAAACCACCATCCGAGTGGTATGAAAATTTTGATGAAAATGGGAAGAGGTCATTAGAAGAAATTATAGTTGAATATATGAATGTATATAGTAAATCCTTGATAGAGTTATCTTCTATAATTTTGAAGAGTGTATGAAATTTTGGATGCTAGAAGACTTACAACAAGTAAGGAAGATAAGAAATTGAAAGAATATGTGTTGGTCAACTTATGTTCAGTTATCTCTAAAGAGGAGATAGACAGATTACTCTAGTTAGTGAAGAGTGAGTTCAGAAGTAAACATAGAGATAACAAAATCATGTTTGGAAACATCGATGAAGTTGCAAAGGAAACAAAAAAGATTTTGGCAAAAATTTTGTCTGATAACCGGTATAAAGTCAATCATCCAAGTGATCTTAATCTAGAAGCCGAGCTGAAAATGGATAAAACATCTATTCTGGTTGTTCAAACTATTGTGCAGGAAGGAGTTGGAACTGAAGATCGAGTTAACAAAGGTGGAGACAATGCAGGAAGAGATGATGAGGGTAAGGACATTGGAGACAACCCTCCAGTTTAGGAAGTCGATGCAGATGAGGGAACTCATAATGCTCTGGTGGTAACTGTTAAATTAGAGAAGGAAGCAGAGAAAGTAGAAAGCAATGTTGAACAAATTCTAGTGGCAAGAGACAGTGAGAATTCAGTGAAGGGGAAGCAAATCATGAGTGACATAGACTTTGCCCAAGGCCCCATCAATCTTGACTTTTTATCTCTTGTTCAAACAGTTAAACTAGTTGTAGTTACTCAAGCCAAGCCAGGTGAAGATTTGTTGAAATCTCACATAGAGGATAGTAAGGTAATAGCATTGGCAACAAGTGTCCTTGAGAAGAAATTTCCATCTTTTAAATGGGACTCATCTGACACTCACTCCAGTAAGATAAAGAGTTTGCTTGAATCAGTTGATTATCATTTTGAATCCTTGGAGAAAGTTGCTGAAGTAAAAGTTCAAAGCCATTTTAATGCTAAGAGATTGAGGATAGTTTTGAAACTGATTGAAAGAGATAGAGATATTTTGTTTACCGGTGTCAAAGGCATTCAAGAAGCATTGGCCGAAGGAGGGAAAATCTATAAATTATGCCTCTTATTTCCTGAGTTTATTATTGAGGTTGACAAGAAGATTGAAGAGTAAGAAGGTAATTTGACCAGTCTATCTCAGTCTTATGATCCTCAGACCATTTTTGCGAGTAGCAGAGAAAATTAGGTGCTATCTCTCTTTGATAGAATCAAGAGTCTACATCAAGAGAATGACAAAATTATTGGAAGAGTAGGAGATCTAAGGAATCTAGTTACTCCTTGGTTAGACACCCTACTTAGTAATATGCAAGATTCTCAGATGACATTGAATAAGAGTGTTCCTTTAGATCTTAGGGCAACAAAGATGCAGACATATCTATTCAGCGCCCTCATATCTATTTTGGAGATTCTGAAGAAGGGATGGGATGACTTCTTGCAATCATTGAAGACTATTTTTACTGATATCTTCAATTTTTTGTAAGTTGTACCTTTGTATATAGAGCCTTGTGGAAATTTTGACATGGAGATACCTGCCTTTGCCATTGATGTCAAAGGGGGAGAGTAGAGCAGTGAAAAATGTTGATCTCAGGGGGAGTCATGTTTCTTTTAGAAATTGAAAGTCAAATTTTTTGGTTGCAGAGTGTACAATGTTTCAATTTTGATCTCACACAGTCATTTTTAACTAAGTGTTGCCATCAATACCAAAAGGGGAGATTGTTGACAAGAGACACCATATCGGTAGAGATAAGTATTTGGGAGTTGTCATTGATGGCAACCCATCTTAGAGATTTCATCCGGGCTGTATGGATTCATCCTACCAGAATTTTGAAGTCCATTTTGCTTAAGTCTGGAAATTGGAACACAATGGTTGATAGAGTGAGAATACTTCGGGTATAACTTTATTTTTCTTGAGGATTTTTCTTTGCGGATATAGGAGATGTATTGTGGATATGCAATTTACCTTTTTCAAATTTTGTGGCCTCCAATGTTAAGTTTTGTGCAAGTTAAAAGATCCGATAATCATGTTTTTGGCAAGAACATTGTTCATTAGCAGTAGTGTGTGAACATTCTATGTGTGGATCTTGTGGATCAATTTTGGTGACTGTTTATGTGTTCAAGGTCAATGATCCATCATGTGGGAAGTGTATGGACATTTTTTTTTGTCTACTTGGTTGTTTTGGATTGGTTTGTGTCGATTTGGGAAACACGTGTCATGTTGCGTGTTATGTGGTTTTTGGGCAGACATGAAATTAATCTAATTTGATGTTGCGGATATATATGACCAATTGATTTGATCAATTTATATATCGATGGTTATGTGTGGTGTGTGTATGATCGATTGAGTTAAGTTTCACGTGTGCAAGGTAAATATTCATGCTCTAGTATATTGCAGAACATCAGAACATAGTAGTATTGTAGAGTTGAGTAAGATACATTATTTTATGCTTAACTGGAACTATTCCAGGCATTTGCAGATGCTATTTCATAGTTCATTTTCATGTATGTTACCTTTGTAACTCTTTTGTAAGGAAGTGAGCCTTCCAAGTTGTAGCCCTTATTTATAATTGAGCAGTGAGCTCTAGGTAGTGTTCCTCAATGCATGTGCATTCTGTTGGCATTATGTGAACTGGTATGAGGACATAATGACATTGTATGTTGTCATTGATGTCAATATGTTGAAGAGGTGAGAACCGACATAACACTGTGAACTGACATTCATGCCAAAGTGAAGTAGTGTGCTTGTTCAAGGTGAACCAACATATGGTTATGGGAACCAGCACATGGAAGCATTGTATGACTACCGGTTGGTAGTCTCAACTTCAGGGTTTTTGGTTGAAGTGCTTCAATCCTGTGTGGCTCAACAGGTGACATTGTGTGATGAGTTAGCATTGTAATGAAGAACAGATCATGTTGCCGCATCAGCCTTGTGCACATGAAAGATCTTGCATGAAGGAGATTGTTCCTATCTACCTCGAGAATGTGCGAAGTCTGTAAAATAGTGATAACGTATGATGGGTTATCAGCCGCCATGAAATCAGTGAAAATGGTCGATGGAGAATGTCTTGAGATTGGGTCAAGACTATTGCAATTAATGGAGTATTCTCAATGGTCAGGATTGAACCGTTTAGGGTTTAGGGTTTAGGGTTTATGCTACCAACCTATTTGTTTTCCTATAAGGTAGATGTTGTGTCTCTTTTTGAGGTTGTTGGCAAAAGTTGTGTGTGTGTATCCAAGAGAAGGGATACATAATTCTTGCCATACCAAAAGGAGAGAAGTGATACCTGTAGAGTGTAAGTGCAGAAGGTGAAGAGGATCTTAAGTGGATCTGCATTGGCATTGAGTGTTGTTACCAGATCATTGTAGTACTTGTTGATCTCTTACCACCTCAACAGTTGGAAAATCCCTTAATAGGGTAGGCTTAACTGACTTGCTGTAAATCCTTTAATAGGATAATTCAAAGCTTTTGAGTTCAAAATCCTTTAGCTATTGAGTTCTTGAAATCCTCTAACAAGGTAACCTTTAACAGGGTTTAACCCTTAACTAGGTATTGTAGCCATCCCTTAACCAGGTGATCTTTAACAGGATCAATTCCTAGCAAAACCTATTGTAATGTCTCTAACCAGACAAAGCTCCTAACAAAGTAGACTTCTAAAGAGTTCAAAATAGGTTGTGGGTATTCATCCCCATCATTGTTTTTCCCAGTTGGGTTTCCATGTAAAAAATATGTGTGTCATGTGTGATGCTTTTATCTTGTGATGCTTTCCTATTATCTATCAAGCTTATGATGGTTTTGTGTTTTATGCCTGTCAATAAAACATGTTGAACTAGCTGTTATTATAATCTGATGATAGATTACCTGTTTATGCATAAGGGTAAAATGGTAGTGTAGTCTTGAGTTGAGTGAAAAGCTAAGTGAGTAACCGGTTAATGCTTGTCACAGTCATTCTTAGCTTTACTGATTGCACTCTATTTCAAATCGATGTCACTGCTTGCCAGTCATTTGAAGTATCTACTATCAAACCAGTTTAGGACTGTATTTTTTTCTGTACTGATTCACCCCCCCTCTCAGTACTGGGTTTGTACTAGTCATTCATCATTGAGTTATCAATTGGTATCAGAGCAACCTCCAGGTCCTCTGTGCTATAAGCTTAACCACTTGAGGTAAAGATCCCAATCTAATGATGAAGAGGGAAGGTCCAAAGTTTAACAGAGAAAATTTCAGTATATGGAAAAACAGAATGAAGATATTCATCCGAAGCATGGGTGCTCAACACTGGAGCTATGTTGAGACTGCCTGTGTTTCTCCTATCGGTACCCTTAGAGATGACCAAAAGAGAGAGATGCAGGAGAATGGGCAAGTCATGGAAGCCCTAATTAGTAGTTTATCTGACATTGATTTTATTGATGTTCAAGATAAGGTAAATCCCAAAGAGGTATGGGATACTCTTGAAAATATCTATGGTGGTGATGAACATGTAAAACAGGCTAAGGAAGAAAGCCTTAGATGGAAGTTTGAAGATATGCGGATGGTTGAAGGTGAGACCATTCAATAGTATGAATAAGAATCAAAATTGTTGTTGGAGATATCAAGAGTGTAGGTGGTAAAATAGAAGATGCCACTGTGGTAAGCAAAGTCCTGAGATCCCTATTGCCAGTCTATGCAATAAGGGTTGTTGTTATTCAAGAGCTAAGATCAATAGACAAGACTAAGGTATCCCTAGACTCCATCATTGCAAAGTTGACAACCTATAAGATAAATAGTTTCGATGGCAGTGTTCAAAAGACTGAATCAGCTTTTAAAGCTTTTGCAGTACCATCTAGAAAAGGAAAAGAAGCTAGCAATAGTGGTGAACTAAGACATGGCAGAGAAATGGATGATGAGGAGATTTTGATGGCATTTGAATCTCTCCTTTCCAGGAAACTTCCAAAAGGAACTGACAAATATAGAGGTAAGCTACCTTTGAAATCCTTCTCTTGTAACTGGATAGGACATATTACTATAAATTGTCCTAATGGTGACAACAAGGACAAACCGGAAAGGTTCAAGAAATTCAAAGGAGGAAACCAGAGAAACTGTTTTGTGGTAGTTGATGAAGGTGTCACAGATGAAGAATCAGAGGATGAAGAAAATGAAGATATTATGTTTGTTGCTGTCAAGGAAGATGTGTTAGACAAGAAGGCTCTTATCTCCTGGTTTGATAATTCCAATGAGTGGATCATTGATAGTGGCTATTCTCACCATATGAATGGTGACCAGAGCAAGTTTCTATCATTGGAGGAGTATGATGGTGGTGTGGTTCACTTTGGCAATGATGCACCATGCATGGTCAAAGGAAGAGGGTCCATCTCTCTGAATGGAAAGAGTAGTGCTGACAATGTATATTGGGTTGATGGTCTTAGACACAACCTTCTGAGTGTTGCCCAGCTGAATTATAGTGGCCTCACTCTGGAATTCAAGAATGGAGCTTGCAGAATCAAAGGAAAGAATGGTGAATTGGTGGCCACCGGCATGCAGACCAAAGGTAACCTATTTCAGCTGAATGTAAATATAAGTACATGTCTTATGGCTAAATTTGATGATAGTTGGATATGGCATAGGAGACTCTACCATGTAAACTTTGATAACATTGTGAAGGCTAGTAAGATCAAGGTAGTTAGAGGGTTGCCAGTGCTAAGAAAACCTGATAATACCTTATGCAGAGAGTGTCAATTGGGGAAAATGTCTTCCTCAACCTTTAAAGGTAAATTTTTCACTGCTGACAACTTGCTTGATCTTGTGCATACTGATTTGTGTGGACCTGTGAAGACTAGAAGTGTGCAGGGTGATAGGTACTTCATGATTCTCACTGATGACTACTCAAGAATGATGTGGGTCACATTTTTGAAAGACAAGTCTGAAGCCCTTTTAAAGGTCAAAGCTTTCAGAGAATTAGTGGAAAAGGAAAGCGGTAAGAGGATCAAGTGCCTGAGAACCGATCAAGGAGGGGAATTCACTTCTGGTGAATTCAACAAGTACTGTGAAGAACATGGCATCAAGAGGCAATTGTCTGCCCCCCGGACTCCATAGCAGAATGGCCTAGCAGAGAGGAATAACCAAACTATGGTTGAAGTAGCTAGAACCATGTTGATTCAAGGAAAGGTAGCTCACACCTTTTTGAGAAAAGCGGTGAGCACTGCAGTCTAGACAATGAACTGGGTACTCATCAAGAAAGGTAAGGATAAAACTCCTTATGAGTATTGGACCGATAAGACACCTATGGTTAGCTACTTCAGAGTGTTTGGTAGTAAATGTTACATCAAGAGGAGTGAACACCAGAGCAAATTTGATGTGAAATGTGATGAGGGAATATTCCTAGGATATTCCACCAAGAGAAAAGCTCTCAAGTGTTTCAACAATAGGACTCAGAGAATTATGGAAAGAATCAATGTAAGAGTTGATGAAACCTCTGAGAAAACTGAGGAAACTTGCAGTGAGCAAGCAGTGAACAAACCAGTTGCAACCTTCTGGGAACCGGTTGATAGCCAACTAAGTACCAGTAACAATGTTCCTACATCGGCAAATGTAGATGTTGATACTGATGGAGATGAGGATGAAGAAGAAAAGAAAGAGGAATCCATCAAGACCATTCCTTGGTATGTCAAGCTGAATCATGATCCTAATCAGATCATAGGAGATAAGGATGCAGGAATCCTTACAAGAAGAAAGGTTAGAGAAAGCTCATGTATGATCTTTGAATTTGAGCCTAAATCATTCAAAGATGAACATAAGGATGAAGACTAGATCAAGGAAATGGAAGAGGAACTTGACCAGATAGAGAAAAATGGTACATGGCCTTTGGTACCCAGACCAGAGCACAAAAATGTCATTGGTACTAAATGGGTGTTCAAAAATAAATTGAATGAGGATGGCATAGTGATTAGGAACAAAGCCAAATTAGTGTGCAAAGGATATGCTCAAGAAGAAGGAGAA
Organism: Cryptomeria japonica; assembly: GCF_030272615.1. Taxonomy (NCBI): domain Eukaryota; kingdom Viridiplantae; phylum Streptophyta; class Pinopsida; order Cupressales; family Cupressaceae; genus Cryptomeria; species Cryptomeria japonica. Next base: position 352,448,830 of record NC_081405.1, on the reverse strand, counting down.
GACTATGGAGAAACCTTTTCTCCTGTAGCCAGATTGGAAGGAGTCTGTATACTTCTTGCATATGCAGCTTTTAAAGGTTTCAAAGTATATCAAATGGATGTGAAATCTACATTCCTAAATGGTGTACTTGAAGAGGAGGTGTATATTGAGCAACCAGATGGGTTTTCCCTATTTGAAGACAGTGACATGGTATGTAGGATACATAAAGCCTTATATGGACTAAAGTAGGCACCTAGGGCATGGTATGAACATCTGCATTCTCATCTTGTGAAGATTGGATTTGAGAGAACAAGTAAAGATAGTAATATCTACTTGAAGTTTGAAGGAGATCAGATCCTGATCTGTGAGGTATTTGTTGATGACATTATCTTTGGTGGAGATGAAAAGATGAGTCATGAGTTTGTAGATGAGATGAAGAAAGAGTTTGAAATGTCACTCATAGTGGAGATTAAATTCTTCATTGGACTGCAGATCCAGTAGATGAAGGATGGAATCTTTATCACTCAGTCCAAGTATGTCAAAGAGGTGTTGAAGACCTTTAGCATGGAAGATAGTAAACTGGTTGGTACTCCGATGGTGACCGGTTGTAAACTATCTAAAGAAGATGACTCATAATTGGTTGATGAGAAGGAATACCGATCAATGATTGGTAAGTTGCATTATGTAGTGCATAACAGATCGGATATTACACATGCAGTTGGAATTACTGCAAGATTCCAGAAAAGCCCAAGAGAATCTCACTTGGTTGCAGTCAAGCAGATTCTTAGGTATCTGAAGGGAACTATTGACTATGGATTGTGATATCCTTATAGAAAGGATTTCAACTTGAAAGTATACACATATGCTGATTGGGCAGGCAATATAGATGACCGGAAAAGCACAACCGGTGGTGCATTCTTTCTTGGTGGTAGACTGGTCTCATGGATGAGTAAGAAGAAGAGTTGTATCTCTCAGTCTACAGTGGAAGTAGAGTATGTTGCAGCTTTCATGAACTGCACTCAGACAATTTGGATGAAGCATGTATTAAATGGCTTCAAAGTTCCTATATCTGAATTGGTAAGTATATTTTGTGACAATACTAGTGCAATTAATATCTCCAATAATCTGGTTTTACATTCTAGAACCAAGCACTTTGAGCTTAAGTATCATTTCTTAAGGGAAAAGGTTCAGGACAAAGAGATTGCACTAGAACATGTTTCCAGTAAGGAGCAGTTAGCAGACATATTCACCAAGCCTCTCCCAAAGACTACATTTATGCACTTAAGAGGTGGATTAGGGGTGTTTCCCCTTTAGGAGGTAAACTAAAAGCATATGCTCCACATCAGTCAGGTAGTGCATAGTCAAATTTATTTTGGATTGATGTGTTGAAGGATGCTACTCCTTAGGGGGAGCAACATAATGGAACAAGGAAGCTTGTGCTTCCACTTTGGGATTGTTGTCAAAGGGGGAGAATATGTGAAGTGGAGAGATATCTTTGTATATTTCCATCAATGCCAAAGGGGGAGATTGTTGGCATTATGTGAACTGGTATGAGGACATAATGACATTGTATGTTGTCATTGATGTCAATATGCTAAAGAGGTGAGAACTGGCATAACACTGTTAACCGACATTCATGCCAAAGTGAAGCAGTGTGCTTGTTCAAGGTGAACTGGTATATGGTTATGGGAACCAGCACATGGAAGCGTTGTATGACTATCGGTTGGTAGTCTCAACTTCAGGGTTTCTGGTTGAAGTGCTTCAAGCTTGTGTGGCTCAACTGGTGACATTGTGTGATGAGTTAGCATTGTAATGAAGAATAGATCATGTTGCCACATCAGCCTTGTGCACATGAAGGATCTTGCATGAAGGAGATTATTCCTATCTACCTTGGGAATGTGCAAAGTCTGTAAAATGGTGATAACGTGTGATGGGTTATCAACCATCATGAAATCAGTGAAAATGGTCGATGGAGAATGTCTTGAGATTGGATCAAGACTGTTGCAATTAATGGAGTATTCTCAACGGTCAAGATTGAACCATTTGAATTCCTTAACCTAACAAGTTTAGGGTTGAGGGTTTATGCTACCGACCTATCTGTTTTACTATAAGGTAGATGTTGTGTCTCTTTCTGAGGTTGTTGGCAAAAGTTGTGTGTGTGTATCCGAGAGAAGGGATACGTAATTCTTGCCAGACCAAAAGGATAGAAGTGATACCTGCTGAGTGTAAGTGCAGAAGGTGAAGAGGAGCTTAAGCGGATCTGCATTGGCATTGAGTGCTATTACCAGATCATTGTAATACCTATTGATCTCTAACCACCTCAATAGTTGGAAAATCCCTTAACAGGGTAGCCTTAACCAACTTGCTGTAAATCCTTTAACAAGGTAATTCAAAGCTATTGAGTTCAAAATCCTTTAGCTATTGAGTTCTTGAAATCCTCTAACAAGGTAACCTTTAACAGGGTTTAACCCTTAACTGAGTATTGTAGCCATCCCTTAACCGGGTGATCTTTAACAGGATCTGTTCCTAGCAAAATCTATTGTAATGTCTCTAAATGGACAAGGCTCCTAATAGAGCATACTTCTAAAGAGTTCAAAATAGCTTGTGGGTATTCATCCCCACCGTGGTTTTTCCCAGTTGGGTTTCCACGTGAAAAATATGTGTGTCATGTGTGATGCTTTTATCTTGTGATGCTTTCCTATTATCTGTCAAGCTTATAATGGTTCTGTGTTTTATGCCTATCAATAAAACATGTTGAACTAGCTATTATTATGATTTGATGATAGATTACCTATTTATGCATAAGGGTGAAATGGTAGTGTAGTCTTGAGTTGAGTGAAAAGCTAAGTGAGTAACCGGTTAATGCTTGTCACAGTCATTCTTAGCTTTACTGGTTGCACTCTATTTCAAACTGGTATCACTGCTTGCTAGTCATTTGAAGTATCTACTATTAAACCGATTTAGGACTGTATTTTTGTTTGTACTGATTCACCCCCCCCTCTCAGTACCGGGTTTGTACTATCCGTTCATCATTGAGTTATCACATTCCCCTTATATAATATTTCTATAATTTTGATAGAGTATATTAATATTATGAATTTGAATCCCACCATGGTTTTTATGCTAACAGGGTTTCCACATAAAAATCTTGGTGTTATGGTGTTGATGATCTTTGCTTTATGTTTTTGCACTATAATTTCCTACATATGCATTAAGTGATTTAAAGAATAGATTGACAAAGTTAAAAATTGTAGAACACTGATTTTGTTAGATAGTTCAAATAACGGGAAGACAACTAAGAGGGGGGGTGAATTAGTTGTCACAGATTATCAGAACATTTAGAAATTAAAACTTTAATACTAGAACCCAAAAGATCAATACCAAAATGCTTAAACCAAATACGGAAATAATAGATAAGCCAATTAAGCATTAACAATAATCATAGAATAAATACCATCCACATGACACCAAGATTTATACGTGGAAAACCTGGTAAAGGGAAAAACCATGGGGGAAGCCTACCTGTGGCTAGATAATAATTTTGCAGTAAGTATGTGAATTATAATTGAGGGGCAGGCACTTGCAGGAAGGCCAACAACCTAGAGCGCACTGCTCATCACAAAAGGAGTCTCACTTGTAATACCCTAAAAATGGTCATCTAAACCATGAGCCCCTGATCTCGATAGCATCACCAAGGTCCTAACCAAAGGCAATTAAATCAACCTTGAGCACATTATTAATTCTTTAATCATAAAATATCACATTGCAAATCAATTACTCAATGTTAATTAAATATTCATTTAATTAATTGAATCATTTCCAAGAATATCATTTTGATCAATTATCCCATTTTAATTTATTAAATATCCTTGTATATTTATTTAATTAATAAAATTGCCATTTAATCATGCAAAAGGAATTAATTTATTATAAAAGAGGAATTAATTACAAAGCAAGAGTTGAATTGAAATTAAACAAAAAAGAATTGAATTAAGAGAGAAATCAAACTTGAGATATTATTTCTTTTTCTAAATTTAGAACTTGAAATCATAAAAGCAATTAATTGAATTATTGAATTATTCTCTAAAATTGGAACTCAAAGCTTTTCAGAAAAAGAAGTTTAGTTGCATTGAAAAGACTCTTTTCTTGAATAAATAAAAGAATTATCTATTTTTATCACAAATGCATGGAATTAATTTATTATTATTTCCAATGCAACTTGGACTTCTAATTTGAATGCATTTCAATTAAACTAAAATTGGAATCTATCTCAATGTTAATTGAACCTGATTTTTCAATTATTTTCAATTAATTCTAAATTGAGCTTTTCTCTTTTGTTATTCTCTATAAATTCAGTCTTTAGCTCTCATTCCAATTGACCCCAGAGATTTTTGAGAACACGCTTGAAGATTATTATCACGCTAATTTCGCTCTGGAGTCATTGAAGATCATTGTGCTTTTTAGATTATTTGCATCCATTTTACTCATCCATCATTGCTTACATCCATTATTGCTTGAATCCATTATTGCTTGAATTATTCATCCATCTTGCATCCATATAGTTAATATCATATATATTAAATCCTTCATCTTGGTGTAGTCTAGTCACTGGTATTGCTTATAACAATCTGAGAGCAATCTTATAATCACATCTTTTAGAAGGCAATTAGTTGCTTTGTTATGGTTTATTATTGATTGATTATTATTTACTAACCATGCATATAATGACTTAATTGAAGTGTTGTGCTTGCAGCTACAGACCACTTTTTCACACACACATCTCTAGTGCCCACCATGGGGTACAAGACTACGTTTTTCGGCCTCCAAGACTGACTGCTTTGTTTTTTTGTTATTTTCCAGATTTCAGATTTTTTGATTTTTCGTCTGTACATCTCATACGACAATTCCCACAGGCTGAAATGAAAAATTGTAGGTGTCGTACAAACTAGAATCATGTCTCGTACGAGTTGGGATCCTGTATTGTATGAGTTTTCATACTGTCGTATGACTCTGTATTTTCTGGTTTAAATTTTTTTTAAAAAGAGGCAAATATTTATGATTTTTTGATTATTCTGACAACTGACCCTGACAGTTTATCTATCTATCTCAGAATCTTTCACACCCTAATCAGTTTTTGTAGAATGCTTGTCAAAGAATATGCTTGTTGCACAAAGAGAATATGACTACTGATTCATTGTCTTTGTAGGTTGCCTAAGGACAATTGACTAAACATCGTGTATTCTTTAAATTCATTTTTAGGAACCTAACTTGCTATCTAGTCAAAGAACAAATCTGTCTTTTACATTTTTAGAATATTCTAAGAGGTAGGAGAGTATGCTCTTGTCTTTTTCTACACAATCAGAAATCCAGACCCTTGAGGTTTTTTCTTTGTTTGAGATTTGTACATCTTTAGAAGGCCTGCCCTCCCGAGGGGTTGAAAAACTCTTAAGCCATTATGATCGGTGTGAGGGGAATGACCTAAGTGGGGATCGCTAGATGCCAAGTACTCCAACCCATTATAAAATAAATGTGATTTGATGAAAATTAAGTCAACGGCAGTGCTCAGGAATAGCTCTCCTCCGTACCTTCAGGTATATTAAACCTTGGTTTTCAAGGCTGCAAGACCCCTTAATTGAGTTTATACCTCGACGCACCGAATGGATCCTTGACTAGTTCCAAATAAAATTAGAAGCTACCCAATTCATCTCCAAAAGGGAGATAATCTTTGTGCAAGAGAGATAGTAACTCTCCCAAGATACTTGTCATTTCATGCCCCCATTAGCATTTGAAGTCGGATAATACGACATTGAGAATCCATTGCGTGAGACTCAATTGTTGGCATTTTTTATGATTAAGTTGTGATTGCCATTGATGGACACACACTTGCACTTTTGTATGTATAAGTTAAACCTTACCGATATTTATTCCAATGGGTATGATGCATTATATTCCTTAGACTATTGGTGTTTTGCAGAAAGTGTTTACCGATTTGAAGCGGTATGTTGACCCCAAGCAGTTCGAGGATCTCAAGCAGTACGAAGGACCAAAGTGGCATAACACATATTTCCCAATCTTCATTTTGTCAAATCGACAACTGGTATTTTGCTTAAACCGGTATTTTGTATGAATCGGTAATACTCTGTGATGAGTTACCAACTAGCATTTTGTGATGAGTTTCCATCCATTGATTGTTTGATAGTGCCGACACTTTAATGGTGCTTTTTGTCTCGTGTTACAGAATATGTCTAGATGCATTGAACCTAGGAAATTGTATTGTAATCCTATTGGACCGACATGAAATCAAATTCCTTTATAAGGACATCATGTCTAGGGTTTTAGGTTGTTGCAAGGGTTTAAGGTGGTTGATGAGTTAGAGAGAGTGTGAATGTGTTGGAGACTAAAGTAATGCTGGAAATACATTAGGAATGAGCTATCAAGGATCTAACCAATCAATCTGTGCTATTTTCTAGATCACTCACTTGTTGATTACTTACATCTTCGACAAGTCTGAAGCCCTTAACTTGGTAGACCCAAAAGCTTTTTGTAAATCCTCTAACAAGGTGGTTCACACCTGTGGATCTAAAATCCTCTAGCAAGGTAGTCTTTAATTGGACTTATCTCCTAATAGAGATTGAGATTCCTAATAGGATCTATTTTGGTAAAGAACATTATATCTTAATCGGTCTGACCTTAACCGGTTTGGTTCCTATTTTGCAGATAGTTACTTGTGAGCTCTATCTCACCGTGGTTTTTCCCATTTGGGTTTCCACGTCAAAATCTCTTGTGTTATGGTGTGTGTGCTTCTATGGGTGAATGCATTATTTTCTATTTGGTTTGCATGTGTGCTATCTGGTTTGTCTGTTAAACTATTTTACTAGTTTACTATTAGTCTTGCAAAGTATTTAAGTACATTGATTTTTGGTATACTAATTCACCCCCCCTCTTAGTATTCATCAATTGGTATCATAGCCTACCTTTCTATAAGTTTAACCACTTGGAAAGAGATATGGGGGAATATACTATGAGGGAACTTACTCATCGGCTCACTCAGTTTGAGCAAGCCTATGATGATCTTATGGTCAAATATAAGACATCTCAAGCAAAAAGGAGAGAACATGCTGAAAAGCTGATGAAGCTATCTGAAAATAGTTCTTCTGATGAAGTGGACATGGAAGCCTTGATCCAAGAAGTAGAAAAGCTGAATGAATCCAATTCCAACCTGAGAAAAGAATTGGAAGGATTGACTATTAGAATGTGCCAAGAGCTTGAGAACCAAAGGAAAGCTGAAGATCTGGTAAAAGATAAAGATCATGAAATCTCCAAGTTGAAGCAAGAGATCAGTGCCCTAACTACTCAACTCCATGTGAGTAAAGTGGAAAAGGAAGACATGCAAGGAGAACTGAACATTGCCATCTCTGAGAATGAAAACCTGATGGAAACAAATGCTACTATTTCCAAAGAACTCTTTGAGTCAAAGGAAATACTTGCTAAGTTCAACAAGAGTACTGTTAAGCTAGAGAAAAAGCTTGAATCTACCAAACCTGTCAAGAATACTGATGGACTTGGCTACTTTGGTCACAAGGAAGGTGAAACCTCTGGTACAAATGCTGGAGCATCGAAGAAACAACTAGCATCAAAGGATAAAGGTAAGAAAAAGTTTAAACCTGTTTGCTTTAACTATCTTAAAGAAGGACATACTGCCAATGTGTGTAGGAGTAAGGCTTACAATAATTTTCCTTATTTTCTAAATGATAAGCCTAGATCCTATAGATTCAATGGTAACTATTATGCATGCAACAAGTTTTGGCATAGAGCATCTGAATGCAGGTCTGTTATGAACAACACTGGAAGATATCCTTAGAGGACTAAAGGAATTGGTCCGGAACTTTTTGTGAACCAGAATCACAACCGGTTTAATACCTTTAATAATCAGTCAGGAAGCGGTGGCTATCAAGCGACAACCAGATGGAGAGCAAACTATTTGATCTGTCATGGTCATGGTCATACTACTGCAACATGCAGAAGGAAGAACGGTAACATGAATAATGGACCTTGGAAAGCACCTGGAATGTTCTGCTATCATTGCAACAAACCGAGTCACATTATGAGATTTTGTAGAAGTAAAAAGAGTATATCAGATGTTATACCGATCACTCCGGAAGGAAAGATTGATATTGACACTGTTCAAGCAGATATGAACAAAACCTGGAAGAAGAAACCAACAGTGTTGCAAGAAGAACCGGTTTCTGCACGGAGTGTGTAAATGATGGAACCGACAAACTAAGCATCAGAAAAGCTTAGGGGGAGAAAATAGTGAAAAACCACGAACCCCTAGTTTACACCGGTAAAAGACCTTAACCGGTATGTGATACTTGTTATTTGGTAGAAGACCAGAAATGGTAACAGGCAAATTAGGGTTTACACCCTAATGATGGAGCATTTATTATGGTAGGTGAGGAATATGCTTAAAAGGAATTTTCAAATCATTTCTCACTATCATTTTTTGAGCGAAGAAGTTTTTCAAGTGCAGAGTGAAGAAAAAGTGATTTGTGTTGTGATTCAAAGAAATCTCGAAACCTTGAAGAAGATTCATAAGCAAATATCAAACGGTCAAGAGAAGAACTCAAAGTGGTGATTTAGAAACCAATGAAGTGGAATTTGCAAGCCCTAAATTCTCAATTTTCGAAAGGTATTTCTCAAGTTTTCTTTTTTATCATGTCTTCCGCATCTCATGATAGTTCTAGTGCAACTGTCGATTCTATGGATTTCATACAAAGAAAGTCAAAATATAATGCCTTGTCTCAAGTACCGGTTGGTGTTATAGTAGAAGAAGGGATTTATAATTATATAGACTGCAAAATCAAAGACCTACAGTCTCTAGTGATCCATTCTCAACTAGGTCTATTCTATGGGAAGGATAAAAAGATCAAACCAAAGTATAGCATTTTGGAGAAGAAGAAACTTCACAATGCGGTTTAATTCCTAGAGGATTTCACATATGACCACATTAGAATCATTCTAAGCAGAGTTCATGGTGACAAGATGTACCTAGAGTGGACGCATGATATCACATCAGAAGTGATTCATGCCATCACCAGTTTCTGCAATATAGGGGAAGTGTTAGCCCTAAGGAAGGTCAGCAAGATAGAAATGTCCAAGCTCATCGGTTCAGTGAGAAACTCATGTGGCATGACCGTCAACTCAATCAAGGATGATCTGGTCAAGTATGCCTGCATGGTGATAGGCTACTGGATGTTCTCTACTAGTAGAATTAACTCTGTATCTGCTGCAGCGGTAAATGCCGCTTACCAAATGATCAAAGAAGATGCATCATTTTATTTGTGCACCTGTATGCAAAGACAACTTATGTTGAATCTTAATCAATCAAACAGGATAATGCACTAAGATTCAAGTTTGGACAACTACTGGTAGGGTTATTCTTCTACTTCCAAGGTTATTTCCCAGGAGTTGGAGATATTCAGTGGTCTACCGACCAACTGGTTACCAAGCAGATCAAAGAGAGCCTACAAGCAGTTGGAACCAGTTACCCTGAAGTGCTAAACAAGTACTTTGATGAGTTTAGGCATAAGATGAGCCAAAGGATAAGGATATCCGGTGACATTGTCAAGAAATATGAAGAGGATATCTGCTTTATCATCAATGTGGATGAATGCATAATGGAGGCTGTTGAGCCTAGATAGGAAGAAGTAGAGCCTATGGGCTATGAGGTGATGTATGATATGTTGGACGGGTATGCTTCTACCCTAATAGCCTCACCCCTTGATCCCAAGGCAAAGAGAACCGACACCTATCTGGAAAGGGTTGCACCGGTTGTAGAACCTCTTGAAAATAAAGGAAAGGCAATGCCTTTGGCATCAGCACTGATTACTACAGCTAGTCCCAAAGTAACCAAGCGGTCACCTAAAAAGAAGAAACCAGAAGCGGCCCCTACCAAAGTCTTCAAGAGGAAAAGGAAGACAAGGAATAACTCACTGGACTCAGAAGAAACTGTGTTTGAGGAAAAACCCAAGAAGACAAGACAAGCAAAGAAAAAGATAAAGAATGAACTGGCATCATCGGCACCAGTAAATATTGACATTTCTTCCTACAAACCTTTGACACATTGTCAAAGAACTATCAAAAATATTAGGAGAAAAGTGTTGAATGATTTGATTGATTGTTTTGATGATTTCAATGATGATGAAAAGGAATCAGTTGAACAAGAGATCATTAAGTATTTATGTGTTAATGACCAGTCGCCTTCAAAAATTAGATCTGAGACACCAGATTCTTTGTATAATTCCTTAGACAATAAATGACACATTTCCTTAGAAAAGGAATAGGAAATGAGAGAGAAAATTTTTGCTCAACATTTTCCTGATGTATCAAATTCAGAACTTTTCAAAGTTATGAATAAATACAAAGGCCTCTTCTTCATGAGAAGAAGAAGACTCCTATTACTAGAAGGAAAGGGTCAAGTAGTGATCAAGAATACACATACTCTTGCTCAAGAAGCTCTTAAGATGCATCAAGTGGTTGAAGCCAACAGGAAGGCTGAGCAAGAACTGACAATAACAAAACTGGATGAAGTGTTTGATAATGAAGGAAACCTAGTTACTGAACCTATAGACACTATTGATGTTGATGCTCTGGATGTAGAGGATGTTGCTCAAGATACACCATCAGAAGCAATAGGACAGGAGAAGCAAGTAGAACAGGTAAATAAGGAGAAGAATACTGAGGAGGACAAAGAAGAGGAGAAGAGAAAGGAAGTAGAGAAGGAAAAGAAGAAGGATGAAGAGGAGAAAAGAAAGAAGGAAAAGGACAAGAAGGATAAAGAGGAGAAAAGAAACAAAGAAGAGGAAAATAAGAAGGATGAAGAGGAGAAAAGAAAGAAGGAAGAGGAAAAGAAGAAGGATGAAGAAGAGAAAAGAAAGAAGGAAGAGGAAAAGAAGAAGGATGAAGAGGAGAAGAGGAAGAAGGAAGAGGAGAAGAAGCAGTAGGAAGAGGAGCAAAGGAAAAAGGATGAAGAAGAAGAGAAGCAGAGGAAAGAAGAGAAAAGGAAAACAAAAGAAGAGGAAAAGAAAAAGATAGAAGAAGAAAAGTTAAGAGCTACAGAGAAAGAAGAAGCAACAAAAAGCACTCAGATGGAGACTCCAAAGGCAACTGGCAGTCAAGCCAAACCGACTGACCTCACTAGTCCTATTGACCTCCAGTCTACAAATGAAATGGAGCTGCTACAAAGAATTAAGGTTGCTCAAGAATGCCTTGAAGTGTTAAGGAGGAAGAAGGAGCAAGATGTGATCCAAGCTACGGTGGACACTCTTACCGGTTTGTTACCCGACACAAACCTCCCCAATACTAATTCATCATTGGCACAATTGAAGCTCCTATGCACCATAGTGGATGATCAGGTGCAGAGCCTAGAAGAGGTAATAGAGGAAAATGCCAAGAAAGAGCATCAAAAGGCTCTCAACATTTCCCTGGTGAAGAAGCTTAATGAGCTTCGGTCTGAACTACAAAAATCTCAAAAAGACATAAGGAATGCTCTAGATGAGGGGAATCTACTATTGAGTAAGATTTGCCAACCCCATCTCTTCTATGATGATGTGCTTGTACAAAAGCAAAAACTATAATCTAATTTGTAGTTATACATGAGCACCTTCAAGCCACCATATGACTCTTTTATAGCTTATGGGCAAACCGTTCACCAGTTTTATATCCAGTCTGCCAAAATAGAGTTGGAAATCAGCAACCAGACTTGAGATTTATAGGAAATCCAATTGGTTCTACTCCCACACCTACAGATACTTCAGAAAAGTTATCTCAATCTGGATGCCTTAACGGTGACCCAAGAGATGAGCACAATTGATGCCATGGAAGAGCAGGTCTCCCAGATGCAGACAGAGAAAGAAGTGGCTACCTCCCTACTTGAATCCTGGTCCTTATCTATGAAACAATTTTTGCAGGACTTCAAATTAGTTTTTGACAAGTTTTATTCCTTATTGTCATAAACTCTTATTCTTTTAATACTAATGAAATAGGGGTTAGTCTATAATACTTTGTTGTCATTGTTGGCAAAGGGGGAGAAGTATTAAATTTTGGATGTTTTGATGTATACTTTCATGTTATTTCTGTTAAGAAGTAGTATACATTGTATTTTCTGCAAAAGAGATAGTGTATATGTTTAGGGGGAGTAATTTTGATTATGGCATATTTTAGTTGTAAAACACTTAGATGTCAAAATTTCCTAAGTGTTGCCATCAATGCCAAAGGGGGAGATTGTTGGCATTTTTGATGATTATGTTGTGATTGTCATTGATGGACACACACTTGCATTGAGATCACTTTTGTATGTATAAGTTAAAGCTCTACCAATATTTGTTCCAACCGGTATGATGCATTATAGTCCTTAGACTATTGGTGTTTTGTAGAAAGTGTTTACCGATCTGAAGCGGTATGTTGACCCCAAGCGGTTCGAGGATCTCAAGTAGTACGAAGGATCAAAGTGGCATAACACATATTTCCCAGTCTTCATTTTGTCAAACTGGCAACTCGTATTTTGCTTAAACCGGTATTTTGTATGAACCAGTAATACTCTGTGATGAGTTACCAACCGACATTTTGTGATGAGTTTCCATCCACCGATTGTTTGACGGTTCTGACACTTTAACGATGATTTTGGTGTCGTGTTATAGAATATGTCTAGATGCATTGAACCTAGGAAATTGTATTGTAATCCTATTGGACCGACATGAAATCAGATTCCTTTATAAGGACATCATGTCTAGGGTTTTAGGTTGTTGCAAGGGTTTAAGGTGGTTGATGAGTTAGAGAGAGTGTGAATGTGTTGGAGACTGAAGTAATGCTGGAATGCATTAGGAATGAGCTATCAAGGATCTAACCAAGCAATCTGTGCTATTTGCTAGATCACTCACTTGTTGATTCCTTAAATCTTTGACAAGTCTGAAGCCCTTAACGGGGTAGGCTCAAAAGCATTTTGTAAATCCTCTAACAAGGTGGTTCACACCTATGGATCTAAAATCCTCTAGCAAGGTAGTCTTTAATTGGACTTATCTCCTAATAGAGATTGAGATTCCTAACAAGATCTATTCTGGTAAATAACATTGTATGACCTTAACCAGTCTGGTTCATATTCTGCAGATAGTTACTTGTGAGTTCCATCTCACCGTGGTTTTTCCCATTTGGGTTTCCACATCAAAATATCTTGTGTTATGGTGTGTGTGCTTCTATGGGTGAATGCATTATTTGCTATTTGGTTTGCATGTGTGCTAACCAGTTTGTCTGCTAAACTGTTTTACCAGTTTACTATTAGTCTTGCAAAGTATTTAAGTATATGGATTTTTGGCATACTAATTCACCCCCCCTCTTAGTATTCATCATCAACAACCATATTCTGATTAGCTCTTGGGTGTGTACCTGAGTCTACAAGCAAATGTTTTCTTTCCTCACCAAATTTCTTAGGGTTTGCATGCTATGATTGGAGTCACTATATATACTACTTGTTTTTTGTGTTTTTATCCCTGAAACAAAAATTGAAATACCAAAATTGGAGTAGACAGGAAACAACTCAATGATTTGAAACTCTGTCAATGTCAGAAACTAGTCCATCCGAAGTTGAAACTTTGTCTGTGTCAGAAACTAGTACATCCTAAGTTGAAACTTTGCCCGTGTCAGAAACTAGTCCATCCTAAGTTGAAACTCTCTCCATGTCAGAAACCAATCCATCCTAAGTCGAAACTCTGCCCATGTTAGAAACTTGTCCATCTCAAGTCAAAACTCTATCCGTGTCAGAAATTAGTCCATCCTAAGTCAAAACACTGTCCGTGTCAGAAACTTGTCCATCTTAAGTCGAAATTCTATATCCTGGTCCAAAATCAGTCCATCTCAAAATTGGTCATACTCAATTATCATACTCAACAATTGAAAAACTTTGAATTTCTAAGCTCTATCCTATGAACAGTCATACGAGTCTAATAATTTATCATGCTATACCTGATCTTGTGTCGTACAAGCCTTCTTATTTGTCGTCTTAGACCTGATCCTGTGTCATACATCATTTTCATTTGTCACCTGGTTCTGTATCCCATGTCATACGAAACATAACTGCTCTGATTACTTTTTCATCCTGCACATACCCATCTGTCATATGGTACGAGGTAGAAACTAGTATGAAACAAAATTTTTGTCATCCTAAAAATGCTAAATTGTCGTCCGGTTCAGAAAATCCTATAATACAAGTCTCTGGTTTTGTCAGAACAGAACAGTCAAACTTGCCTAAAAATAGCTTACATCAAACATAATACTGGTTATCAATTTTCCTGAGCATAAACAGATCAAGACAGTGTACCTCTGCCATTTGCGTTGCATGATTTGGTCGATCATCTTTTAGCTAGTTAAATCAACTACCTATCAAATTTTAGTCACTTAGATAACGTCTTATACATGATAGATCATTCCTGAAACAAGACTGAATCTTACACTACTCCTAGAATCAACTTAGATAAATAGCTTATACAAGATAGATCATTCCTGAAACTAGATTGAATCTTAGTTGTTTTTCCCAAACAATACATTAACTGAACAACTAGCTCTAAAATTGATCTTGACCTTTACATCACAAACAACTTTCGGTCACACTAATCCATAAAAATGCCTACACAAACCAGGAGTTCTTGTAAGAAAGAAGTCAAAGGCAAAGGAATACCCTTTTCATACACTGATAATCCATTTTATGAAAAGGATCCACTCACTAACGTACTGTCATCATCAAGCGGACCAATTTTTGATGAGCCTAAGTCTCCCACTATATATGAGATGAAACACAATGACAGAAACAAGGACAATAATGACATTCATGAAAATGATGATGATTCCTCATCATCAAGTGAGGTTGACGAAGACACTGAACCTCTAGAAAAAGAAATCCTTGACTGTCAAAAGGACAAAGACTTTAGAAAAATGATGAAAGCTATCATGACCCGAGAGAAGGAAGACTATTTCTTAGAACTAGCAAAACAAGGTGCTAAACTTTCTACTAGGTATGATGTTCAGACGCTCATTACTAAAAAGAAAGAATCACCTATACTCATGGTACACAAAAAATTACTAGCCTTACAAATGGAGGTCACAGAACTGAAGAATAAGGACAAGTCCCCAAAAAAATATTCTTTGGAAACAATATGTCCCTTTCCATTTGACAAGAATCTATACATGCCTCCATTTCCCTCATGAGTGGAGATCCCAAAATTTGATAAGTATGATGGTACCTCAGATCCTCAAGATCATGTCAGAGAGTTTTGTGTCACCTGTATGGAGTTCATGCACAATCAAACGTACCTCATGCGCCTTTTCCTAAGGAGTTTAGGGGGTCAAGCAATGGAATGGTTCTCAAGTCTACCCAAAGGAATAAAAATGTTCAAAGAACTAATCCTACTATTTTTACAACAATACTCATACAACATTCAACATCCTATGACTATGATCGAGCTTTGCAATACTAAACAAAAAACAGGGGAGTCTCTTCATACTTTCCTCCAATGCTGGAGAAAGATGTTTTCTAGGTATTCTCGACCTATCCTAGACTTTAAGAAAATGGATATATTTGTCAATAACTTGGTCCCCAAACTGAAGTATAGTGTACAAATGCAAGTACACCCATCATTTAACAAAATGATAGATAATGCTATTCGAATGGAAGATGTGCTCATAAACAAGGGGGATATCATGCCTTGGAAAGAAATACAACCAGGATCTGGCTCTAAAGAGAAGAACAAGTATTGGAAGTTTGGCAAAGACAACAACAAGAATGTTGTTAATGATGGAGTAGTAGACACTGTCAAAGCTAATTCAAAGCCCACAATATTCAACTTGGCTAGTGGTACACAAGCACTTAAAGCCGTTGAGGCTGCAGCAGAAAATCTGCCAAAAAAACAAAGGAATGTTTCAAAGAAAAGCCTTGGCTTTCCAAACCTAAGCATGATTTTACTCCTCTCAAAGAATCGTATGAATCCGCTTTCAAAAATCTGTTGGCAAACAACTTGATAACACTACCAGATAACTCCAAACCATATGATCTAGATGTTAAACCAAGATGGTGGAGAGAAAATGAATATTGTCTTCCATCAGAATAAAGGTCATAACATAAACAATTGCATGAAGCTAAAACATGAGATTCAAGATCTCATAGATGTTGGTAAAGTAGTTGTTGGGAATCATCTGACTAATGCAGATCATAAAGCATTTAAAGACCCTTTTCCTATTTACAAACAAGGTGATTCTTCAAAGACCAAAGGAGGTGCCAAGGTAAATTATACTTATACTCAGAATATTGCAATGTGATTATAGTCCAAGATAAACCAAATGAATCATGATATGCAAGAGCTCTCACCCATTCTTAGAAGAAAGTCACCCTCCAAGGAGCTAGTTCTTCCGACCTAGCTCAAGCAACATCAAATCCACTAGCCTTGCCAAACAAACAAAAAGAATCAACCTTGGACAAATTTAAAAGGTTAACTTCATCATCATCTTCTGGATATAGTTTCATTGAATAGTTGAAAAGGACAAAAGCTCAAGTCTCAATCTTTGAATTGCTAAAACTCTCATCTACTCACAAAGAGATCCTAGACAAAGCATTTCTCACCACTAACGTTCCAAAAGATTTAGACATTGAGCGGTTGCAATCTATGGTGGGTCATCTCACTTCATCTCACTATCTAACCTTCTCTGAAGAAGATGACAACTCACTAAATCATCCACATAACCAGCCATTGCATATTGAAGCCATGATCCACAAACATAGAGTCAAATGTGTTTTGATAGATGGAGGCGCGGGGTTGAATATCTGTACTTACAGTCTACTTACACAACTAGGATTCTCTGAAAAATGTCATTGATCATGGCAAGAAAATAACAATAAAAGCCTATGATGAAGAAGAAAGGACTTCTAAAGGTCTAGTGTCATTACCTATTAGAGTGGGACCTATAGAAAGAGATGTCCTTTTCTAAGTACTTGATATTCCTTTGTCATACAATATATTACTAAGCATGTCATGGATTCATGAAATGAAGGCAATACCATCAACATACCATCAATGCTTAAAGTTTCCTTATAATGGAGCTGAAGTCAGTATTCTTGCTAATACAAATGTCATCTGTAATGCATTGACAAAAGGTGCTGATACTTTTGTGCCTCATAATAGGGCAGCCTCTCCAAATGCAGATCTAGAAACACTGATGAAAGACTTAGAAAAGAGATTGAAGATTACAAATACCAACATGGATGGCTACAAGATGGAACTAGTACTTTCATTAGTTTCTCTCCCTCCATCACCAAAATATTTGGGCAAGCCATCAAAGGCTATGAGAACACAAACTTCAGCTCCGAATACCATATATGATTGTCTCTTTGTACAATCTTCTACCTCCTTGGCGGATGAAATAGAAGAGGATGTTGTTCTTAACTAGCTCTTTAAGGAAAATAGTCAAAATGAGGAGGTATGATATTGTGAGATTTCCTCAAACCAATATGGTCCTAGCTACAAAATGATTCAATGCATGGGGTACTCAGGTACTGGTCCTCTAGGAAAACAAAAGGAAGGTATTACTGAACCAATTCATCTGCAAACAAAGTCCACAAATGATAAGGCTGGACTGGGATACAATCTGAAAAAGACATCCGACCAAAAACATGTTTCTAAGTCTAAGTGGCAGAAAAGAATATCGCCTTTAACATTACAGGAAGTAGACACTCAACAAACAAAAGTAGAGTGTAGAAAAGAGAAAGAGGAATCAGTAGTCAAGAAAAAAGAAATAGTCAGTGCTCAAGCTTCGATGGTGTCAGCTACAATAATACAAGAAGTTGAGGTCCCAGAAGATATAAGAGATGAAGTAGTAAGAATCAGAGAATTGTTTGCACCACTAAAAGTTTGAGTCACATATACTGGCAGGCAGCAAGTAGATGATTCAGAGACTGATTCAAACGAGTATGAACGGGGTCCTGACCACCTCTCAGACACATCCACTATAGAAACTCTAGAAGAGTCTAGCGGTGTAGTAGATGATACTCAAGAGCTTATGCACATAAAACTAGAGAAAGAAATATAGGAAAATAGACAAAAGAGACAAGCAAATTATGAACAAGGACTGAAAGAAGGAAGAATACCAGAAAGCTTCTCATCTATGTACCCCTATCCTAAAATAGAATAAATCAGGTATAGCACTACACAAGAAGAGTTGGAAGCTATAGAACAAGAACCAGTTATCAGTCCAGAAGAAGCTGAATGGAGTAGATGACAACAAATCATAGAAACATCAAGATCATGTCAACAAGTGTGTCAGATACAAATGACAAATGAACCACAACATGAAGGAACTTGTAGTATTAAAGATGTTGGTGTTGATACCATACATACACTTATTAGATCACTTGAAGAAGACTCAGAAACTTCACTTGATGACTCTGATGACAGTCCTATTCAAGACAATATATACTCACCCTCAAATTTTGAATCAGCTGATACAAATAATGAAAATCTGTCTACTGATCTTATCGTTGTTAAACCATGATATGATGTCCAGTCTGGCATAGTGAACGACACTACAGGTATGTCTGTTGGATTGGATCAACTAAATATTAACATGAACTTTAATAATCATGATTTGACTCTTCCTGGTCTCGAGACACTTATGCAAGGTATTCTTCTGGAACTTGACTTTTTGATCCCTTGCTGTGATAACAATACCGTGAATGCTCTTGAACCTATCCAAGATTTATCCTTAGTACATCCCAAATTGATTGACTGTACTTTACAAAACCAACACATGAATATACCTACTTTTGCCAATGACTATACATTAGCCTATTATCTCAATGTAGTCGAACCTATAGACCCTTCCACCAGTGAATAGAGTGAAAATATGACTGAAGCGGATATCAAGTATCTTAGTCACAAAAATAAGAAAAAATAAAATATCTGATGGCGAAAACCATATTGTGGTGGTGTCAAAATCTAAAAAAGAGAAAATAAAGGATTTACCTAAAGGTGAAAACCTCTCTAAGGCGCCTGAAGGTGAGATACTTGATATACTACCAAGTCATTTCCAGGAAAGGTCCTCTATATTGATCAAGCCAACTCAGCTAGTGAACATTGGGAGTCAAGAGACACCACACATCATTCATGTAGCTCAATCACCATCAGCAGAAGAATTGAAGGAGTTCACTCAGCTATTCTTAGAAAAGAAAATAAACTTTGCATGGATATACTCTGATATGCCAGGCTTGGATCCTGATCTCATTATGCACCATCTTTTAATTACACCAGGAGTAAAACTAGTTAAGCAAAAACTCTGTAAGATGCACCCACATGTGGCACTACTGGTCAAGGCTGAACTAGAAAAACTGCTCAAAGTTGGATTCATTAGAGCTATAGATTATGCCGAATGGATTTCAAACATAGTACCTTTGTCAAAGGCAGACAAGTCTATCAGAGTTTGCATGGACTTCAAATATCTTAACAAAGCATGTCCGAAGGATGACTTTCCATTACCAAATATTGATATGATAGTCAACATGACTGTCGGATATGAAATATACTCACTAATGGACAGGTTCTTTGGATACAATCAAATCAAAATAGCTCCTGGAGATCAAGAAAAGATAGCTTTCACCTGTGCATGGGGAACCTTTTGCTAGAATGTCATGCCATTTGGGCTAAAGAACGTAGGAGCAACCTATCAAAGAGTAGTTACAACTATTTTTCATGACATGATGCATAATGATATGGAAGATTACGTTGATGACACCTTAGTGAAGACTATGAAAAGATCAACGCATATTCAAGAGTTAGGTCCTATACTCGACATAATGGAAAAGTTCAAACTCCGGTTAAATCCAAAGAAGTGTGCATTCGGAGTGACATCTAGTAAACTACTTGGCTACATCATTTCAAAGAAGGGAATCAAGGTTGATCTTGAGAAGGTTCAAGCTATAATGGAAATGTCACCTCTGAAGAACATCAGTCAAATGAGAAGTCTATAGGGACATCTCCAATCCATTAGACGATTCATTTCTTAGCTAGCAGACAAAGCTCAACCTTTCACAAAGGTATTGAGAAAAGGAATAATATACAACTGGGATCAGTAGTGCGAGCAACATCTTCAATAGATAAAAGAGTACCTATCAAATCCACTGATATTGATGCCAGCGATTCAGAGTAAACCACTAATCTTATATATATTAGCAACTGATTCATCACTGGGGGGCACTTCTAGCACAATAGGATGACAACAAAAAGGAACAAGCTATTTATTACATCAGTAGGACATTGGTGTCTTATGAAATGAACTACACTATAATAGAAAAAGCATGCTTGGCATTGGTCTTAGCATCACAAAAATTGAGACACTACATGCTAGCACATTTAGTCAAGCTAGTGGCCAAAATTGATCCACTCAAATATATTCTCAATAAAGCAACACTTAAAGAAGATTAGCGAAATGGGTCATGATCCTTATAGAGTTTGACATTGAATATGTCGAACGCAAAGCCATAAAAGGATAGGTAATTACTGATCAACTTGTTGAAGCTCAATCGGATCACTTTCCTATGACCATGATGATCGACAATGAGATCAACATCATATATATACAAACCCTCAACTATAAACAATCAGGTCAGCCACCAGACAATAAAATAATTACATAATTAAAAAACATATCATCCTTAGGCCAAACAAATAATATCCAACCCATAAGACATCCCAGAAATACATCAAGAGGTCCAATCCACACATTACATTAAGCTATTCCATAACCTAGATCAATCGGGACCCAATATAACTCCACACACTAAACCACTGATCCTAATTCGCCAAGTCTCAAACATGATCACCATCAACATCCTGAATCCATACCACAAGTTGCACCAACACCACTTATGCATATCATCAAAGATCTTCAATAAAGCTCTGTCAGTGAAACCCTCACCAAAACCACAAACCAAGCTTTCTAGCAAATAGGATAGCATCCAATCACTAGACCAAAACCAACTAATGGAATATAAACATGAGTAGCATGAATAAGCCATTTCCATTACCAAATCATATCCGAGCATTACCAGATTATGTTGATGTTAGGATAATTGGTAAACAACTAAGAAGGGGGTGAATAAGTTGTTAACATACTATATCAATTAAGCCACTTTATAACCTTTAACTAGATCACATAAACATTAAGTACCAGAATAGCAGAAACAAATACCAATAATCAATGAAACTTA
The DNA here is from genome assembly GCF_030272615.1 of Cryptomeria japonica. Taxonomy (NCBI): domain Eukaryota; kingdom Viridiplantae; phylum Streptophyta; class Pinopsida; order Cupressales; family Cupressaceae; genus Cryptomeria; species Cryptomeria japonica. Next base: position 352,427,553 of record NC_081405.1, on the reverse strand, counting down.
AGAATGAAACATATAATTAACACAATGCAACCATACCACATAACACCATGATTTATACGTGGAAAACCCAAAAAGGGTAAAACCACAGTGGGAAGCCTACCCACAGTCAGATGATACTTCTGCAGAAAGTATGTGATACAATGAGGGGCCTACACATACAAGAAGGCACACTGCCTAGAGCATATTGCTCATTACAAAAGAGTCTCATTGACTACAGAGAGGTTATGACCACCTCAAGACAAATGGACAACAATCTAGAATAATGAACTGCCAGAGATAGCATCTATCATACCTGATTAAAGTCCCAGTTAAGCTCAATACCGAAGGCCTTTGACCTCTTCCTTAAACCCAATTTGATCACCTATGATCGACTAGATCTTCTTTGCATATGATATTACATTTCCATTCCCATACCTTATTATAATCTACAATGAGATCTTACATCAATTTTTACAAGCCCTAAGGCCTAAACCAATTAGGTTGGCCACCTAAAAGATATTACAATAAGGTCATTACATACATCCATATTACAATGATATGCCATGTCGGCTTGAGACCAAAATAACAATAACAAATTCATAAATCATCCTAGTAATGTGTAGAGAACATGTTAACATGATACCAGTATTGATATGTGGTGACTGATCAACAAAGTACTATACACTCAGCATGTATCCTCGCTGGGGTCCGAGGCCAGGCTGGGCCCTCGAAATGCAGGCGGTAGCCCACTACGGGGGTTCGAGGGTGGCAGCCGTCGAGGAAATTTTTTTGGATGTTTTTTGTTGATGAAAATCGACATTATAATAAAACCCTAAAAGGACCAACTTTGTTTGGTGCCCTAAAAACACATGTTATAAGTGGCTGGGATTCTTAAGGCATCGTGATGTTGATGTACTATTTTTGCTTGATAATAAGAAAGATTGGACAACTATGTATGGTGGACGTAACCCATTCTGGGTGAACCACATTAAATCTCTCTGTTATCTATGTCCTGTTTTATTCCTTTATCTTTTGTATTTAAATCTACATATAATTGTTAGTTCATATTTGTTTCGGATCTGCTTGAAACCCGACAATTGGTATCAGAGCGAGGTTTTCTATAAATTGGCAAGACTCTCAGATTTGAGTGGGAGCAATGGAGGATTCCAAATTCAAGGTCAAAAAGTTTAATGGCCAAAATTATTAGTTATAGAAAATGCATATAGAGGATTACCTGTATCAAAAGGATTTGTGGTGGTCGTTGGAAGGAAAGGCAAAGAAAGCGATCATAATGTTAGATGAAGAGTGGGACATTTTTGATATAAAGGCACTGGGATCCATTCGATTATGCCTTGCGCCATCTGTAGCATTCAATATAACAGAAGCAAAAATGACTGTAGATTTGATGGTGAGATTGGCTAAGTTGTATGAGAAACCCTCGACTTCGAATAAGGTATTTCTTATGAAGCGTTTGTTTAATTTGAAAATGAACGAGGGAGGATCTGTAGTGGAGCACTTAAATGAATTTAATACAATTACTAGTCAATTGTCTTCGATAAAAATTACCTTTGCAGAAGAGGTTAGGGCTCTCTTGATTTTATGTTCTTTGCCAAAAAGCTGGAATAGCTTGGTTATGGTTGTAAGTAACTCTGTCTCTGGTAAAAATACTTTGATATTTGATGATATTGTTGGTGTTATCCTAAGCGAGGAAATGCGAAGGAAAAGCACAAGTGAGACTTCAACATCATCAAGTAGTGTTTTGAATGTGGAGAACAGAGGAAGATCAAAGGAAAGAGGAAAAGGCCCTTGGAATGAGAAGTCACGAGGGAAGTCATAGAAAGGATACTCTCAATCTAGAGGAAAGAAAGATTGTTGGTATTGTGGAAAGCCTGGTCATCTAAAGAAAGACTGTTGGTCTCAGAAAAACAAAGAAGGAGACAAAAATGAAAATGACAGTAAGGAAGCTAATATTGCAAGTAATACCTTACAAGATACTTTAATCTTATGTTTGGATAATGTTAATGATTCCTGGGTAATAGATTCTCGGGCTTTATTTCATGCTACACCCCATAAAAAATATTTTCTAGATTATGTTCAAGGTGATTCTGGACAGGTATATTTGGGCGATGATGAGCCCTGTCAAATTGTTGGAAAAGGAAAGATAAAGATCAAGTTGCAGAATGGAAATGACTGGTTTCTGCAGGAGGTAAGACATGTTCCTCATTTAAGAAGAAATTTAATTTCTGTAGGGGAACTAGGTAGTGAAGTTTGCATAGTTACCTTCTCAAACAGTATCTGGAAGGTCACTAAAGGATCATTAGTAGTAGCTAAAGGTGCGAAGGTAGGAACACTATATCTTTGTATTGGTAACACTTACTCTACCTTAGCTGCTACAGATAAAGTTACTGCGGGGACATCAACAATAGATGTTGCAAGAACAGATTCGATAATGTGGCACCATAGGCTTGGGCACATGAGTGAGAAAGGGATGAAAATCCTTCACTCCAAAAATCTATTGCCAGGACTAAAGAAGATTGATTTAGAGTTTTGTGAAAACTGTGTTTATGGTAAATAGAAAAGAGTCAGATTTCTCAAGGTTGGGAAAGAGAAGAAGAGTGAGAAGTTAGAGCTTGTGCATTAAGATGTATGGGGACCGGCTCAGGTATCATCTCTTGGTGGCTCTTGTTATTATGTTATTTTATTGATGACTCAACCAAAAAAACATGGGTATATTTCCTAAAATAAAAATCATATGTTTTTGAAACTTTTAAGAAATGGAAAACTTTGGTTGAGAATGAGACAGGAAAAAAGTTGAAGTGTCTCAGATTAGATAATGGAGGTGAGTATTGCAGAAAAGCATTTAAATTTTACTGCTCCTTAAATGGGATTCGAAAGTAGAAGACAGTTCCAGGAACTCCATAGGAAAATGGTGTGTTAGAGAGAATGAATAGGACTATCATGGAACATGCGAGGAGCATGAAATTGCATATTGGATTGCCCTTACATTTTTGGGTAGATGTTGTACATACTGTTGTCTATTTGATAAATAGAGGACCTTCAACCCCTTTGGATGGTGGTATTCTAGAGGAGGCATGGAATGGAAAAAAGGTAAATTATTCATTTCTAAAAACTTTAGGTTGTGAAGCTTTTGTCCATGTTGATAAAGAAAACAGAACCAAGCTTGATGCTAACTCCTAGAAATGTACCTTCATTGGATATGGGATAAATGAATATGGCTATTGGTTATGGGATTTTGAAAATAAGAAAATAATTAGAAGTAGAGATGCTATATTCAATGAGAAGGTCATGTATAAAGAACAGATGCAGGAAAAGAAGCATGAACAAGACAAACAAGAATATGTGGTGTTGGATGAGATTCCTAAAAATGAAATGCCATAGGTACCTGATGCTTAGCAACAAGAGATTGTTCCACAAACTCCTGCAAGTGTTAGACATTCTACAAGGTTAAGTAGACACCTTGAAAGATTTTCTCCTTTTTTGTATTCCATTTTATTAACTGATTCTGGTGAACCAAAAGAATATGAAGAAGCAATGCAGGTTGATGCCAAACAACAATGGAAGCTAGGCATGAAAGAGGAGATGGACTCCTTGATGAAAAATAAGACTTGGGACTTAGTCCCTTTACCTGCAGAAAAAAGAGCTTTTCCTAACAAATGGGCTTATAGGCTGAAGGAGGAGGAAGGAGGTCAGAAAAGATATGCCAGACTTGTGGTAAAAGGTTTTGCATAGAAAAAGGGTATAGATTATGATGAAATATTTTCTCCAGTTGTAAAAATGACTTCAATTAGAACTGTACTTAGTCTTGTTGCTGTAGATGATTTACATCTTGAACAATTAGATGTCAAAACAAATTTTCTCTAGGGAGATTTGGAGGAAGAAATTTACATGTTGTAACCACAGGGATATGAGGTAAAAGGTAAGGAGAACTTGGTGTGCAGGTTGAAGAAAAGTTTGTATGGCCTAAGCAAGCACCCCAACAACGGTATTTAAAATTTGATAGTTTCATGGTTGAACATGGTTATCATAGATGTCATTCTGATCATTGTGTATATTTTAAGAGATTGGATAATGGTAGTTATATTATCCTATTGCTTTATGTTGATGACATGCTTGTTGTTGGGTCTAACATGCAACATATAAATGATCTTAAACATAAATTAGCCAGGTCATTTTCTATGAAGGATTTGGGTGCAGCTAAGAAAATTCTCAGTATGAGGATTACATGGGATAGGAAAAATAGAACCTTGAATTTGTCCTAGAGTGAGTATATAAAGAAGGTGTTGAAAAAATTTAATATGCAAGATGCAAAAGCAGTTAGTATATCTTTGGCTAGTCATTTCAAATTGACTAAGGAGATGTGCCCAAAGGCACAGGAAGAGGTAAATAAAATATCTAGCATCCCGTATTCATCAACTGTTGGTAGTCTGATGTATGCAATGGTATGCACAAGGCTAGATATTGCACGTGCAGTGGGAGTTGTGAGCAGGTTTATGAGTAATCCAGGTATGGAACATTGGAATGTTGTGAAATGGATTCTTCGGTATTTGAAAGGAACTACTACAAAGGCATTATGTTTTCAAAGGATCTAATGATTCTCTGAGTCGATTTGTTGACTCTGATCTGGCAAGTGATATTGATTCACAGAGGAGTACTATAGGGTATGTTTTTACTATAAAGGGAATTGCAGTCAGTTGGATTTCTAGGCTGCAAAAGGTTGTTGCAATTTCAACCATCAAAGTTGAGTATGTTGCTGCTACAAAAGCCAACAAGGAGATGATCTGGTTACAATGTTTTCTGGAGGAATTGGGTCAAACATAGGAGGATCGCCCATTGTATATTGATAGCCAGAGTGCCATTCATCTTGCGAATAACTTTTCTTTTCATTCAAGGACAAAGCACATTTAGCTCAGGTATCACTTCATCCGGATTGTTTTGGAGGAGGGTCAGTTATGGCTTGAGAAGATTCACAAGTGAGAATCCTGTCGATATGTTCATGAAGGCAGTTCCATAGGAGAAGCTGATTTCTTCATCATTTTTTATTTCTCTTCTTGATTGATAATTGTGGAATTTATACCAGTCAAGTCCAAGTGTTTTATCCAACAAATGCTGCAAATACAGTGGTGTCATCTAGTATCAGTCTCCAAGTGGGAGATTGTTTGGTGTGGAGCTTGATTAGTCTCCAAGTGGGAGATTGTTGATAATAAGAAAGATTGGATAGTTGTGTATGGTGGACGTAACCCATTTTGGGTGAACCACATTAAATCTTTGTGTTATCTATGTCCTATTTTATTCCTTTATCTTTTGTATTTAAATCTGCATATAATTGTTAGTTCATATTTGCTTCAGATTTGCTTGAAACCCTAACAACCGGTCCATAACCTAGATAGGTACATGACCTAATCTGGGTCCACCATGCCAAAGAGATGTCTTCAATTAGTTGAGGTAGGATCAAAGAAAATCTTCAACATCCTGAAATCCATCTAGAAGCTGTACCAACACCACTTATGCGTATTGTCCAAGATTCTCAATAAAAGATATCGGTAAAATCTTAAACCCATGCCAATAAGGGTTTACAAGAGTGTATGATATCATCGATCACCAATTGAATACCAACTGACCAAAACATACTCTAGGAACATGTAACACATAAAAGCAATCATACTTCATGTTAGATACTTGATTAGTCCCAAAGACACTGAGAGGGGGGGTGAATCAGTGTCTAACTAGTTTATGAAAGATTTAAACTTGTTTGCAACTTTGTAACCCAAATTAATGTATCGATAAACAAGCAATAAAGCAATAAAGAGAAATAAAAGTATAACCACCAATGCACACCATAACACATATATTTTTGGCGAGGAAACCTGATAGGGGAAAAACCTCAGTGGGATTTGTGACCCACAATATTTACTCACTGGCCAATATGAATAAATATTACTTATACAATAAGGTCCTGTACATGCAGGAAGGTGAACATCCTATAGCTCACTGCTCAATCACAAAAAGGAGTCACACTGACTACAAAATTGGCTAATTAAATCCAATGACAATGTACTACTCAAAATAGAATCTGCAATGATGGATTCAGTACCGGTTTAAGCTCTGTCAAATACCTCTGCCATAAACCTTTCTTCGCTTTGCTCTGCTCTTATTCGCTCATCAAAATTATTACATCAAAATGCATATATAGATATTCACTCTCATATTCATTACCTAATTACATATCCTTCCTTCGCTTACATACCATACATACTTTTTCACACTTCCAAAATGACCTATAAGATCTCATACATAGATGAGTCTTTACAATACATCATGTTGGCTATACAATATAAATACAATACAAAACAATATAATTTCCATGTTGGCTTAGAGTGTCGATAATATCTTCTATCGGTGTAGACTGGATACTGGTGAGAATAATTTGTAGTGCATGTCAGTTTCGGTAGATGATGTCTATTGCCAGAGTAAGCTATGAACAATGTTACCAGCTGGTTGCCATCAATGACAACATCAACCATTCTCATCTGAGTGTATAATGCCAACAATCTCCCCCTTTGGCATTGATGGAAACATTCATGAGAAAAATCCAAAAACTGATATCCAAAAATGAAGTCCAAAACTGATCCAAAAATAGGAGTGCTCCCCCTTAGCAAATGATCTATTCTGTACATTTTTCTCCATACTACTACTCCCCCTTTGACATCAATGACAAAGGATGTCAAAAAGAAATCAAAGAATTTAAAATTCTACCTCATATCCTATATCCGGTTATGTACAATTTGAAACATATCATCCAAAATCAGATTAAGACTCTGCATAAATTTGGTGTTGTCAGAGATAATGGTTTCAGTCAATTGGTTTATATCGGCCAGATAATGCATCTATTGCTTTGGTGATCTTTCTCCTTGAATTATTTCTTTAGATAGCTCAATCCACTAAGTTATAAGGTTTTCCAATCTAGGACCAAGTTTTTTTTTCATCTCACGTGCCTTCATTCTTATCCTTGCTTTTTCTTTTTCTAGTTTTTCAATCTTTTCCTCAAAAACTACCATTTCTTGATTAAAAATGGAGGTAAGTTCTGAAGAACCTATCAAGTTGTCTGCTATATCATCAATCTCTTTTTGTGTTTTATTTATCTCTTCCTCAATGTCTTCTGTCAGGTTGTGAGGCTTGCATGCTTCCTTATACAATTCTTTATATTCCAAGATAGTGGAATTAAGTACTGGTAATAAAGAATCAATATGCTCAGTACAATCCTTGATAGTCTTATCAAAGAATTCACTTTTCTCCTTGTTCACCCTTTCCTTAACAGTCTCTTCATATATTTTATCTACTATTAGAATATTTGAAGCAATGAATTTAGAGAATGTGTTCAGTTTACCTAAAGATCCATCAATATGATGTATCTTACATGTCGGTGCAATCATTTTTAAAATAGGTAAAGTTTCATCAATGGCCTTAAATGCTAAGGCGTTGCAATATGTGATCCTCTTTATTGAATCCAAAAGTACACTAGTCACATTTGTATTCCTATAATCCATAGTGGAAGTTCTAGGTGGAGTGTGATGTTCTGCAGTAGGTTTCTTATCATCTCCAGATATCTACACATTAACCACTTCAACTAACTTTCTTCCATCATTTACCTCTTCTTTATTCATTGTATCTTTCTTTTTCTCACTCTGTGTTTCAACTTTGTTTTCAACCTTACTGTCATCCTTACTCTCTGTCTTGTTGACTGTCGGTTTAGCTATACTCTATTCTTGTCCTTTTCTGGTTTCAGTTTGTGCTTCTATTTTTTTTCTATCATTTTCTCAGTGTTAAGATGAGTAGCATCTAGGATGGTATCTATTTCCTTAACTTCAGCTAGTATCTCAATGTTCTGAGAGACAATAGTGTTGACCGATGACGCAGAGATTTCAATATTTGTAGCTTTAGTTTTCTTTACCTCTGTGATTTTCTTATCCATGACAATGTTGAAGTCTTGAGTGTCCACATTCATGGTGAAATAATTTTTGACTCTGGATTAGTATCATCTTGTGTCATTTATTCTTCCTTCTCTTCTAGTTGACTATTAGTTTGTACCAATGCCTCTATAGTTATTGGTGGGGTGTCCTATGTTGGTGGAGGAAGGTTATCCTTGACCGTTATATCAGGTACACTACCAATTTTACTTTTACCTTTATCCTTCTAATATACCTTTACAAAAGACATCCATTTTTTGTCTATCCTTTTCTTCTTTCTTCTCTTTTTCCACAAAAAATATATCCCATTTGTTTGTTGTTTTATCTGCAATTTCCTTTACTCTGCTTGCCATGAGGCTAACCTGCCAGTGACCACTCACAAAAACTATTCTATTTGCCTCAGAAATTAAGTCATCAATTTCCTATTTGGAATTAACAGGATGTACAACAAGTAGAACCTCTACTTTCAATTTCTTATCTAATTCCATTAACAACATCCTTTTAGCTTCTAACCTCAAATACAAAGCATTAGGCAGATCATCTACAACCTCAATAAGAACTTTCTTGTAGACATCAAGATGTAAATTAATGCTTTCCTCTATGGTGTTTTTATCTAAATCCTTGAAAGAATGATAAAGTTTATTAACATTGCTAAGGTTACCTTCTTGTGTGATTTCATTGATCAGTTCTTCTTGTGTAAGAGTATCTGGTGCTTTAGGTTCTTTTTTCTTGTTTGGAGTTACCTTCTTCTTCGAACCACTAGGATCTCTTACAATTTGTTGCTTCTTTCTTTGTGTTCTTGACTTCTTGGGAGATGGATCAGGTGTCGGTGAGGGTTTTCTTTTCTTCCTGTCCACTCTCTTGAATTCAGCTACCCCGTCATCGTCAAAACCAGAAGAAGTAACCACAGGGAAAATGTGAACTACCAGTGTCTACTCTGATTGATTTTCTTTCATACTAGCAACAATACTACCAAGACTCATTAAACCTTGTGTAACATCTTTTACCATTTTAAAAGCATCTTTCATGAATTTGTCTCTTTTATTTCTTTATTTCATCATGGCTACATCACTTTCAATTGTTTCAGCACTACCAGATATTTTCTCTGATGGTTTTGGTGGAGCATCTAGGAGTATTTTTGCATTTGAGTCCAAGATGTGAGAGTCCACCTCAATCACTTTTCAGTAATCCATACAGTTTTGGGTCTAACAGCTTCCATCCAGATTTCATCTTTCTTTACTATAAGGCATATATGTTTATCATATTTATCTACAATGCTTTGGGAAATCCTTTCTCTCTATTTCATTTTAGTTTGAAAATTCTTAAATAAATATTTAACCAACTCATCAATGTTAGCTCCCATACCGGTGATTGCCTCCTTTATCTATTTTCCAATAGAAATATCATAGGCAAAATCCTTATGACCCATACTGGGGATCTCCTTCGAAAAGTAAAGCATTAACAATACTAACAGATTTCCAAACTTGAATGTTCCTTTCTTTTCACCTTTTATCTTATCCAAATTCTCTAGCAATTCATCTTTCAATGATTCACAAATGTCAATCTTTGCATTGTTTATAATCATCTCATGTGCACTATGAATGCATGAACTAGACACAGAATTCAACCTATTTGTGTGACCAACTTTATATCCAATTATCATTCTACAAAATTTAACATTTTTATCCTTTATGTCATTGACCCTAAGTGACTGGTTGTCATATGTAGCTTCGGTTAATCTCATAACTTCCTTGTTAGGGATTGTCTTCTTCTTGTCAAGTCTAGAACCGGTGGAGGGTAAACCAGTAACAACTTCAATAGCTTCATTAATAATCTTAAATACCGAGTCCAACCACATTAGTTCTCTGTGAACCTTACTAAGGACATAGTGAATGACTTCATCTAAGAATTCTAGCATATTGAAGATGTTTATGAAACCTAAATCCTCAACTACTTTATGTTCTGGTTTCACTACCCCATCCTTGTCAGTAATTACATTCATGTACATGTTCATCAAATCTTTAGATCCTAAACTTTCTATGTTGCAATGTATGTATGCCCTAGGGTCTGCAGTGAACGTGACTCCCTTCAGGATTTTAGAAAATGCACCAATATAATCATCTTGTTTTGCTATCTTAGGAATGATCTTGAAAATGGGTCTAGGTCATTTAATGTTTTCCACAATGGTAGGGTTTGCTACAAATTCGGGAACAGAAGATGAAGATGCCATTGCAAAAGATAAATACCTTTTAACTTTGAAATCCTTGAATGCTCCAAAAAGACCTTTGTTGCTTCACCTTTAGAATACCTTTGCTCAATTTTGCTCTCTTCAAATGCTTGGATACTAGGTGAATTGAAATGAGAGGTTACAATTCCTTTATAACTAAAATTTGACTTACAACCGCAATAAATGCTTTGTCAGTGAATGAAAAACTCCACATATCTACCGGTAAAGAAGAAATATAACTTCTTACCATCAGCTGAGGGTAAATACATGATTTTAAATTTGTTGCCTTACCCCTAAGGATTATTCCTTAGTTGGATGAAGAATCTCCTGCTGGTGCAGGATTACCCTGTTTTGTCGGTGCAGTGACAGATTCATCACTTCTTTGATCTCTCTTTCTAATCCATTGTTCTAAAAATTCTTGCTTGATTTCAGTCACCTTCTCTTTGCCTTTGTTATTAGATCCTTTATTGTTTGCCAGTATAGTCTTTCTACAAAATTTTGCAATATGCCCAATCTTGTTACATGCATAACAAGTTACAGTGTTTCTCTGAATAGCCTTTCCATAACCTTGACCAATTTGAGTTTTGCATTGATTATATAAATGTCCAAATCTACCACAAACATAGCATTTCACATTCATTCTGCAATTATCTGAGTTATGACCATTTATATTGCATTTGAAACATTGAACAGTGGGTGAGTTTGTATTCTGATTATTCCTAAATCTACACTGATTTGCTCTATGAACAAATTTGTTCTGATTAATTTATAAAAATAGGTTTTCAGGACCTGAAACTTTTAACAAAGGAGATTAAGATAAGACAATAAAATGTCCAGAGTTTATAAACTGCTTACAAAATGACTAGCAAAAAAGCCAGCAAACCAAAAAGACAACTAAAGATAAAAACAACAAAGAAACAGGGAAAGCACTACATGGCTATAGTCTTCAGCAGGTCCTCCACCTTTTTCACCAATTGGTCATAGGTGGCCCCAAAAACTTTGAGATCTTCTAGGTCCTTGTTAGGTTTCTTTTCTTTCTTTTTGCTTCTGGTTCGGGTTCTGGGTCCTTGAGCATCCCCTGTGCCTTTAGTGTCCGGGTCAATATCCAGGGTCTCCTTGTCTTCGTCCAATTTGCTGATGAGAATATTAGTGTTGCTAGTAGAAATCTTCAGGATGCTTAAACTCTGTTCAACAATACTCTTTAGGTACTCCTCAATTTTGCTGACTTTACTAGTGGTACCTGAGATAGTTTGATCATTAGTGTCAGCAAGATTTTTCCTTTCCAACATATCTTTCTCTATTTTCTCAAATCTAGGGTTGAAGGAGTCTCTTATGTTTTCATCTTTTGCAATGGTATTTTTTAGGTCCTCAATGTAATCAGCCATAGTCTTCCCTTCCCCAGTGTTGATGGTTTCCAAAATCTGAATTTTGTTGCTTAGTCTATGACCAAATTTGTTGCAATTAAAACATTTCCCATTAAATTTATAAGCATTAGGTTGCCTTACCAGTTTGTTGTGATCATGATTGTTTGCAGTCCCGAAATGTTCAAATCCAAGTCCAATTGTTTCTCCATCAAGTTTCTGACTTTTCGGCATATCATCAAGATTATTTGAACTCTTCTTGAATTTGTCTTTGTATTCATTTGCAGTGACCAACTCACTTTCCAAAGTGCTAACTTGTCTCAAAAGTTCCTCTTTGTCATGTTGCATGTGAATCAAATCAGTTTTAAGCATAAAATTTTCATAACTAAGCCTTTGAGATTGATTTGATCTTTCATTTAGTCTTCTGGCCAAATCTCCCTCATTCCTCTTTCTATCTTCAATATCCTTGCATAGTCGCATGGTTATATCTTGCATCTCATCCTTCATGTTACTGTTCTCCTGTCTTAGTTTGTCTCCAATATCTCTAAGACTTTCTTTTTCTTCATCATCTTGATTTTGCAATTGCACATGTAATTATTTTCTCTTATTCTTTGCTATAACCTAGTTATCTTGAAGTGCTTTGATAAATTCCTGAGTAGTTCTAAGTTCATCTTCCAGTTTGAAACTCTTCAATTTTTCCGTATCAAAATATTCAAGAGCTCCTTCCAACTATTGTCTCAAGCTTTCCATTAGTACCGGTTTTAGAATCTTTGTCAAGCTGTTAGGCTTCTGCAAATAGAGGACTAGGCTCTGATACCAATTGTTAGATACTTGATCAGTCCCAAAGACACTAAGAGGCGGGGGGGGTGGTGAATCAGTGTCTAATCGGTTTATGAAAGATTTAAACTTGTTTGCAACTTTATAACGCAAATTAATGTACTGGTAAACAAGCAATAAAGCAATAAAGAGAAATAACAGTATAACCATCAAAGCACACCATAACATAGATATTTTTGGCGAGGAAACCTAGTAGGGGAAAAACCTTAGTGGGATTTGTGACCCACAATATTTACTCAGTGGCCAATATGAATAAATATTACTTATATAATAGGGGCCTACACATTCAAGAAGGCCAACAACCTAGAGCTCACTACTCAATCACAAAGGGAGTCACACTGACTACAAAATTGGATAATTAAATCCAATGACAATGTACTGCTCAAAATAGCATCTGCAATGCTGGATTTAGTATCAGTTTAAGCTCTGTCAAATACCTCTTCCATAAACCTTTCTTTACTCTACTCTACTCTTATTCGCTCATCAAAATTATTACATCAAAATGCATATATAGATATTCACTCTCATATTCATTACCTAATTACATATCCTTCCTTCGCTTACATACCATACATACTTTTTCACACTTCCAAAATGACCTATAAGATCTCATACATATATGAGTCTTTAAAATACATCATGTCAGCTATACAATATAAATACAATACAAAACAATATAATTTCCATGTCAGCTCAGAGTGCCGATAAGATCTTCTATCGATGTAGACTGGATACCGGTGAGAATAATCTATAGTGCCTTTTGGTGCCGGTAGATGATGTCTATTGCCGATATAAGCTATGAATAATGTTACTAGTTGGTTGCCATCAATGACAACATCAACCGTTCTCATATGAGTATATAATTCCAACACTTCATTGATCCAAACATGTCAGAAGTGTCCAACAAATAGTCCCTTCTTTCGATAACACTAGATCTTATGTCGATAACTAAAACCTATTTGCTGGTAACTAACCATAACAACTAGTGTTGACATCAATGACAAAACATCAATGCAACACATAATCAATTCATCCATAATGCTAAGAATCTCCCCCTTTGGCATTGATGGAAACACTAGATGTGAAAAATATCTACGTACCAAGAAATGCCAAACAAGTCTCCCCCTGTGGAAGACAACCAACAATCTCCTGAATATCAATAACTCTCCCCCTATGAATAATATCTTTGCAAAGTTTTGAATTTATTTTTCACATCACTATGACTCCCCCTTTGACATCAATGCCAAAAATATGACAAAAATATCAAAGCAAGAATATAAACCTCTGAATCTCAAAGCTGACTACTCCCCCTGAGTAGTAGCACCACTCATTGGTGCCAAAATTAATAGTGTCTCTAATAATGCATGTTGGACTGATGCCAAACTACATCAATCAAGTCTCTATCGGAGGGGCAAAAACTCATAACCTATCTCTCAAATACTCAAATGATTCCTTAGATAGTGGTTTAGTGCATATATCTACAATCTGCTCTTTAGTGTTCACATAAACCAATTCGACTTCCTTTTCTTCTACCTTGTCCTTCAAAAAGTTATACTTTATTGATATGTGCTTAGTCTTAGAGTGAAATACAATATTCTTAGACATGTCAATAGCTGCAGAGTTATCACAATAGATAACTACCAGTTTACTACAATTTAACTTGATATCCTTCAATATTTGCTTCATCCATAAGACTTGAGTGCAATTAGTTACTGCTGCAACATACTTAGCTTTTGTAGTAGATAAAGAAATGCATGACTAGTTTTTGCTAATCCATGAAACTAGTTTCTTTCCAAGAAAGAAAGCTCGACCAGAAGTGTTATTCCTGTCATCAGTATCTCTTGCCCAATCTGAATCAGTATATTTTTTTGTTCCTTGCAAATACCCGAATATCCTCTTTACTGCACATTCATGATTTTCTTTAGGATTACTTTGATATCTTGAAACAATACTCACTATATTCATAATATCCGATCTAGTCTGAGCTAGATATAACAAGCCACCAATCATAGACTTATACCTTGTCGAATTTACTAGTGTAGATGTATCTTTGATAGATAATTTCTCACTTATCACCATAGGAGTACTTACCGATTTGGAATTATCCATACCAAACTTCTTCAACAATTCCCTTAGATACTTAGTTTGACAGATAAAGATGCCTTTGTCAATTTGTGTAATCTACAAACCTAAGAAAAATCTCATCTCACCAATCATGGACATTTCAAATTCATTCTTCATATTATTAGAGAATTCCATGCACAATTTATGTTCTCCTCCAAAAATGATATCATCAATAAATACTTCAATAATCAAAATATCATGATCAATGATCTTATAATATAAATTACTATCAGCATTGCCTTTAGTAAAACTAAGCTTCAAAAGATATTTATCCAACCTTGCATACCAAGCTCTAAGACCTTGTTTCAATCCATATAAAGCTTTCCTCAATCTGCAAACCATATCTTTATCATCTGTCAGTGAAAATCCATCAGGTTGTTCAATGCATACTTCTTCCTCAAGTTCACCATTCAAAAATGCACATTTAACATCCATTTGATAGAGCTTATAGTTCTTATAAGCTGCATAGGCAAGAAATAGTCTAACAACTTCAATTCTAGTTACAAGTGCAAATGTCTCACCATAATCAATTCCTTCCATTTGAGAACATTCTTTACAAACCAATCTATCTTTTTTCTTACAACTTGACCATCCCGATTCATTTTGTTTCTAAAAACCCATTTAGTTCCAATAACATTCTTATTTTTAGGCTGGGGAACTAAATCCAAGTCTCAATTTTCTCTATCTGATCTAATTCATCTTCCATATCTTTTAACCAATGTTTATCTTTACAAGCTTTAATAACAAATGTCAGTTCAATTTGAGAAAAAAGACATACCTCTTTATTTTCCAATATTCTTCTTGTCATAACTTCCTTATTCCTATATCCAATGATTTGATCTTTATAATGATTTAATCTTACATACCTTGGTGTCTTCTGAACTTAAGGTTCACTGCTATGATAATCAATCATAGTTGAATTTTTGAATTGTGCGGGTGTAACTGTCTCATTTTCCTGTACTAGTTGAGGCATTGTCAGTTCAATTATGATCATTTCCACTATCAGTTCTCTATCGTGTGATATAGATTGATTTCTATATTGCTCATCCACTTTCACATTAGTTCTCTCCACAATTTTTTGCAATCTTTTATTATAACATCTA
The DNA here is from genome assembly GCF_030272615.1 of Cryptomeria japonica. Classification (NCBI taxonomy): domain Eukaryota; kingdom Viridiplantae; phylum Streptophyta; class Pinopsida; order Cupressales; family Cupressaceae; genus Cryptomeria; species Cryptomeria japonica. The sequence goes on along the minus strand of NC_081405.1, from coordinate 352,411,937 downwards.
TATGCTTTGCTTTGAATTGAACATCCAAGAAATATTCCTTCATCATATCTAGGATCAAACTTCCCAACTGAATCATCCCTTTTGATATAGTTGTACATTAGGAAATAGGAAATCATCACAAGACAAGATAAACATAATAGCTCAATCACAAATGCATTCATTGCAATGATCTATCCTAAACAACACTCAATAGAGACATGAAATAGAAACATTCAAAAGCAAAGATTATGCAAACCAAAGATGTGATTTGAATGCTCCTTCATGTGGCTCCATTGTTCTTCTTTCTTCTCCAAATAGTTTTGTTGTGGATCTCAACTACTAGTGCATGATCATGATATGAAAGAAAGTAAATAAGATATTGCTCAAGAATACTCGAAGCGCGATTAACTAGAAATTCATTGATCTGATTAGGGGTCAAGAATCAAGGGTCAAGGGATTTGAGTGAGGAAATTCATCCAATTTATAGATAAATTGGAGAAATGATCAAATTAGCATGATAATGATTTGAATGGAAATTCAAATCAAGAATAGCAAAATTATGACATGTGTATGACAAATTGCTATGCAAGGATTTTATGACAATTTATGACAATTGCTATGCAAAGATTTATGACAAGATTTTGAAATAGAAATAGTCATTTAGGAATTTAAGAGAAATTAGAAAATTAAGTTAGAAATGATGACTTGTAAATTAGGAAATTGATGCAAATTAGGTAAATTAATTAATAATTTCTCATTCATTAATTAATTTAAAAAAATAGGAGGAATTAATTAGCCAATTAAATAAACATTTAATTGTGACAAGAAGACTTAGGATAAATAAATAAATTATTTAACCTAGAGGGAAAATGGAGAGAAAATGACAAACAAGGTTAAATTAGAAATTCAAGGATGACAATTAGGTCTTGACAAAGGATAATTGACATTGATTCGATTTGATCATGATTCTGACTGACAAAGGACCAATGCTGACAAATGATTTGATTGATAAATGCACCAATTGATGAGGAACAATGACAAATTGATCCAAATTGACATGATTGAGAAGGACGACGATCGATGACAAATCGATCACAAAATGACAAAATTGACAAGTTGATAAGGATCGACCAAAATCATGACTGAAAATTGTTATCGACAAGACCTAATTCGAAAGCGAGACAAATGAAGAATTCAGAAGAAAGACTCGATGCTCGTAAATGATAAAGACCAAGTACGCAACATAGAAGAAATGTTAATGCGACGCAAAAACCTAAAATGAGGCAATGCGCAAATGTTAAAGTATGACTCCGCAAGTGTTGACCATTTTTAGGTGTCTACATTTTGCCCCTCTTTGAGACAATGTGATTTTAAGTATTGTTTCAAAGAACTATAATGAAAATGCCCCAGACAATAACAATGACATATGCATGCCCCCTCGAGGAATTGGCCGGAAACATGCAGAAAAGAGGCCAATTGATCGATAAAAAGGATAGAATCGAACGGACTGACAATCGGATACCGGATGCATGAAGGACAAGCAATTGAAGATGAAAAAGACCGTGACCACCATAAGATGGAGAAGGTGCACATCCATCTATGCACTGACAAAGATCTATAAATGAGGCCAAGAGAAGGAAAATTGCTCATTTGCACTAGACAAAGAGGAGGATTTGTTGCTCTGGACAAGAACACTTACAGAGAGATGGCGAACATGCCAATGGCGGATCACCTTGGGGAATGTGTATGCACATTCAGATGATCGGACAATGCAGGAGCAGCGGTATGGATCTCAAATACCCATGTTTTCAATTTCATGAATTTTGATTGCTTGCGGGACATTGTGGGGCCCACAGGGGATGTCGAAAAGGACTCCTGCGCTTGTGTAGGGCGAATCCTGCACTTGTGTAGGGTGAATCTTGCGCTTGTGTAGGGAGACACAGGTGCAGGTTACCTGACACAGGCGCAGGTTACCTTACACAGGCGCAATTGTGCAATGCAAACCCTAATTTTGGTCAAAATGACATGCAAATGATCCAGAAAGGGGGGACAAGGATAGGATAGGTCAGATTAGATGAAAAACACCCTAATTAGACATGAAAATGAGGAAATGCAACCCATAGGAGCAAACCCTAATATTGACAAAATATGCCCCAATTTGTGATGCAGAGTCGACAGTATCCGTTGATCACACGGGAGAACTGACCTGACTACTTCATGCTACGACATAGACTCAAGAGCACAGAGAGAGATACCTTAGCAGGACTTGGGATATACTATGTCACATTCATGCCCAAGATTAGGGGAAACACAGGACTACTTACCGCATTGGTAGAGCGATGGCATTCAGAGACTTCCTCATTCCATCTGGCAACTGGAGAGGCGACGGTGACACTGGAGGATGTATGGCGTATTCTCCGCATTCTGATTCATGGAGAGATGATAGAGTATGACCCAGTGATAGGGAGAGATGCATTGTGCAGATTGTTTGAGTGTGACACAGATGATCTGGATATCGTCAAGAGGGAGATTGGCTGGGAGACTATGGCATCAGAGTATGATCGACGATATGTGGTGATAGCCGTGGTGATAGCATGTCTACTAGCAGGAGACAGACGAGGACATGGATTCCCTATTAGATGGGGAAGAGTGCTAAAGCGGATGGTGATAGAGGGGACAATGTACACATGGGGACCATGTGTACTGGCTATGCTCTATTTTTAGCTGCATCAGATAGCATATCAGGTAGTGCAGACATTGAGCTGTGGAGTCACATTGCTACAGGTATGGGCATTTGAGCACATAGCCATATGTCGACCGATTATAGATAGATAGGTAGTACCACACTAACCATATGTGTATTGCTATGGTGGAGCACTGAGACAGGGTCCTTTTGGATATATATTGTATTGGAGACATGAGCTGGACAGACTGAGAGAGTTCATATGGAGGCCATATCATGATTGCCTTGGATGGTCAGATGACAGTGATGAGCTACCGTATTGTAGATAGGAGAGGTACCTGATTGGGCGACCAGTGAATCGCCAGCGAGTAATTGAGTTGTACCTGCCAGAGAGAGTCAGATGATAGTTTGGAGAGAGATAGGATGTACCCAGGAGGACTGGACACTTTGCCTGATCTCATAGAGAGACGAGTCAGTGGGGGAGTATGATTCAGCCACACATAGCATATGTAGACTTCTCACAGCTATAGTAGAGACAGTGGGATTGGAGATCAGATGTGGCAGACACCGAGATGACAGATGAGTATGAGAGATGGTTTGCACGATGACAGCCAGTGCCATTGACAGATCCAGATATTCCAGTACCTAGGTGACAAGAGGACTTCCCACTCACAAGAGAGGAGGAGGGAGATGATGAGGACAAGGAGGATGAGGGCGAGGATGATGAGGATGATGAGGATGAAGATGAGGATGGGGATGATGAGGATGGAGATGAGGATGGTGGGGATGACGAGGATGAGCCAGATTCAGGCGAGCATGAGGCATTACAGGACATACCCATAGAGCCAGAGACAGATAGGACAGAGGAGATGGAGATATTCAGGGCTACCATAGCAAGTCAGCAGGATCACATTGAAACTTTAGAAAGACAGCAGGATCAGTTTAGAGTGGAGATAGCTAGACTCACAGCGGCTCGAGATGCAGCGATTGCTCAGGCACAGCGAGAGGAATAGAGAGTCACTGAGTATATTGGGTCGATTCGGGATGCCAGTGTACGGGAGCTAGGACAAATGCTGGTAGAGACCGGAGAGGAGATACGCCATTGGAGGACACTATATGAGAGTGTAGTTCCACCAGAGCAGAGAGCACCTTCATATCGGGCACGATCGAGGATAGAGAGCAGGGCACGCTCTTGGAGGTCATTGAGCAGCATGGGGGTGAGTGGACAGATGAGACCACCACAGCCAGGACCAGGAGGGACATCATCCACAAGACCTTGTAAGGATGAGGAGCACCGAGGGAGCACCCAGTGACAGAGGCACGTGCTCCTTAGACAGACAGTAGACATTATGTAGTTTGACATTTTGTAGTCAGCCTACAGGCCATACTTAGGACAGACAGTTCGATTTTGTACTCCGATATTATTGTGATGGATGATATGATATGCATCGATATGATGAGATGCAAATGACTTATGTTATTTTCCATGTATGGATGACTTATGCACTGTTTATGTACCTTTGTGGAACATGTATGGATGTGTTTTTTTTTTTGCTTATGTGCTTTTGATGCATTTATAATATGGAATGGATAAAATGCTTGATATGATGCATAATGTAATGCAAATGTACTAACCAAATGGATGCAAGATGCAGCATATGTGTGCGGGGAAATTGGAGCACCAAACTGAACTAACTATCCGAACTGACGGAAGAAATGTTAGTAAGAAGAAAAATGAGACAGAAGACAGTTAAAGATGAAGAAAACTTGCTTTCAGTAATGCACTTTGTAGGTGAGAACCTTTATTTTTATGTAGCAAAATGGATGTGTAACATCATGGCATTGAATGCCAGAGCTAAAATGCAACCCTTTTTGCAAAAGACAGACACATCACAGACAAACAACAATCACAATAAAAAATAAAAGGACCATGATCCATCCCGATCACTCTAAATCACTCAGTGACATCATCGAGCAACATAAGAACATGATCGAAGCCAAAGATAAATCAATAAAAAGATAAGATGTACAAATTCCAACAAATCAAACAAACACCTTGATCTTCATTGTCAAAATTTGAACATGCTGATAGGACGATTATGCTATCTAGTTTCAGGGAATGTGGTACCTCGTCTAAGACAGGACACAATCTGGTTTTGAGTATACCACACCCTGTATAAGACCCATGATATTAGTGACAAGGACAAATGATTTTGAGGTTGATTGATATGACACTTGTGATCAGTTTGAATGTCTGGTTTGATTGAAAAAGTTCATCTCTTTATGCATGATTTCATTAAAGCATAGTGTTGATTGCGAGTTTGTTGGATGTATGCTCAGTGATTTGTCTTATTGCAAAATGCTTGTTTTTGTTTTGCTTTTCGATTTTTTTGTATTTTTTGGTGTTCATTTTTTCAGGACTTTATTTGACTTTTTAGGGATTATTTCAGGACATTATTTGATTTTTTTGAGATTTTTTCAGGACATTCAATTTTTATGAGATTTTTTCAGGATCATATTCAATTTTTATGATTTTGCCCCCAGTGTCTAGCAAGGCAAGGAATATGACAGGTGGATAAATAGGCTTTCTAAAATGATGGTGGATAGAGGGAAAACAAAGGCCTTTTATCATGGAGACAATACAGATGCAATTTTCAAGGGCTATTGCGTGATGGGACAAGAGACTAGATATGACAATGTAAAGCAGGAACATGGCATGAGGGACATGTCAAGAGGTTTTTGAAACTACATGTTTAAATTTTACATCCTTATGTCAAATCAAGATCAAGGGACAGAAAGAGTGTATGGATAGTGATAAGATATGGATAGGATAAGCAAGACCAAGAATGGATAAGGGACATGGACTGAAGGTTGGGATTGGATATAGGGATAGTGGCAGAAAGTTGCAATAAGATAGGGAATATGGATGAAAAGTTATAATAAGCAAATGGATAAAGACCAAAAGCTATGATAGACTGAAAGCTACAAACAAGATGCATGATGCTCATGATGATCCTTCGCCTTGTCAAGATCAAAGGTGGAAAGGGAAAGTGGACATGAGGGACAATAGGATAAAGGAGGGTAATGACAGGGGTTCGATAGGATAATGAAGGGCAATAGGATATGAAGGAGTAAACCTGCCCCCAAGTGTGGTGTGCAAGAAGTTCATAAATTACGCATGACGCCTGTTTGCCAGGTTTTCATCATGGTACTTGCCCAAGGCACCTGTTTGCCAGGTTTTCACCAGTGGACGAATTATTTTTCTTTACTTTTTTCTTTTCTTTTTTTTTTCTTTTTTTTCACTTTTTTTTCTTTTTTGGATTTTGACTTTTTCAATAGAAGATGGACACATGATAGGGATGGAAGAAGGAATCAAGCATCTTCTTTTTGGATAGTAGCCTTGAAAAAAAAAAATGGACCATGACCTTTAAAGGTATGCTCAAAGACATTGGTAGGATAAGGACATGGAAAATAAGATGAAACTAAGGCGAGGATTTATGAAAAGGATTGGATCAAAGGGATGGAAGGATGAAAAATATGCATTGGATAGTGAATAGGGTATTGGAAGAATTGGGCTTTGGTGGATGGAAATGTTGGCAAGATCAACATTGGCACACACCTTGAGGGGTGATGGACTGATGGAGAAAAAATGGATCTCAGATTGTGAGATTTGGATGGAGGAATAGCTTAGGGACCCACATGGTTGTTGATTTTTCATGCTTTTGTGGTTCCTTGGAGTGCATTGCTTGCGTAAGGGATTTAGGAACCCATATACATTTTGACTTTGCTTTATTTTTCTCAATGGGCCTTTGTAGCCTTTTGGATATTTCTTTTTCTTTATAGATCATATTGTTCTTTGTTTTGACATGTCCATTATATTGGACATGTTGATCCTTGAATACATGTGGATTTTTAGACTTATGACTTTTATACTTGGCATCCAAATTGCTTGTAGGGGGAAAGGAATGCATGGATGGATATGAATGAAATGGAGTTCTTTTGGATGGTTAAAATTTACTCAAGGATGTGTGCCTTTGCTGACCTTGCATAAAGGATGAAGGGATATAAGGACCTAAGATGGATGGAAGATATGAAGGGGAAGGTGTATGTTTTGATTTTGATGGAGGGATACCAACATCTTAAGAGTGAGTAGTGTAGACATGACCCTTAAGATCTTCTTTGATATGGAGAGATTCTTGCTTATGGAGATCTACTCCTTTGCCTTTATGAATATCTTGACTTGTATGATACTCTTTGCTTTGGGAAGAGGACGTGAGTCCATTATGAGGTGGATATGATATGAGAGAAATAATGAGCTCTTGAAGTGGATCGGATTGCACCAAAGTGGAAGAACCCATTATGTATGTTGAGGGTTCATGAACATCTTGCATTGACATGTTAGAATCATGAGAGGTATCAGAATCATGAGGGGGACTAGGATTGTGTTGTGGACATGGTTCAATGACAGGCTCTTCAAGAGATGGAATGGGAGAAATAATGGGATCATCAAAAGGAATGAGATCTTGGAGTGTATATGGAGCATTAAGAAAAGGAGATGGAGGAACAAAAGGATCTTGTGGAGGATCTGAAGGAATAATTTGATCTTGACAAGGAGGAAGATCATTGGAACCCTCTTCAAAGGTGCTTTGCTCTTGAATTTCAATGGGATCATTGGAAAGGATGGAAGCGATATCTGGAATGTCAATGGGATTTGAAAGGATATTTTTTTCATGAAATGGAATGGGATCATTTGGGATTGGATGGACTGGGATATCTTGATCTTGCTTGGGGAATGGAGTGTCAATAGGACTTTGGATAGGATGGACAAGGATAGGGGAATCATCATGAGTTTCTGGGAAGATGAGATCCTAGTCAACAATTGGATGGGATGATAAGGTTTCGAGATCTTGATCTTGATCTGTTTTAACACGCGTTTCTTTATGCTCTAAATTATCCTCTTGACATAGGGTTGGACTTTGGATATGCATGGAGGATTCTGACAAGGAATCAATATTTTGGCATGAAGGAAATGCACTTTGAACATTTGTGATGGATTCTGGCAAGGAATCAATGCTTGAACATGAGGAAGAGGGACTTTGAATGGGGTCCTCTAAAATAGGTAATGGCAATAAAGTGCATGGTTGCATTGGGTCTTGTATTTCTGAAACATGACAAGGATGTGCATCATGAATTGGATTATCTTGACAATCAATTATGGACATCTCTTGGGTAATTGCATCCTTGGGTGTATTGTTTGATGAGGACAATATAGAAGGTTCTTGTGAAACTTATAGAGGTGTAGGGATAGATGCCACTGGAGAGTCCATTTGCTTGCGAGGGGATGAGGCATTGCTAGACATAAGTGTATTATTTTGATCTTCCTCAAAGAACTCACTTGGTAGGTTCCTTAAGAGCCTTGCAATAAAGCCACCTTTCTTTCGGGGTTTTGACATGGTTGACTCTGGAATTTGAACGTGATTTTGGTTTGATGTCATGTTTTGATATTGGACTTGGTTCAATTATTCTGACATGTTTGAAACTTGGCTTGGTGTGTGATGCAACCTTTGTTTGTGAATGTTTGGTTGCGGGTGTTGACATTGATATTCCACCATTGGTTGAACCATTTGTTGACATTGTATAGTTGGTTGGACATATTGTTGAAATTGGACCATTGGTTGTATTGGTTGCATATGTTGGACAATTGGTTGTGATAGTTGAAAATCTGATTGATAGTAAACACCTTCTTGTTCTTGTTGTGGAGGCACATAATGTTGAAATTGATGTTGTCTCCTTTCTTGAAATTGTTTCATCATCTCTATTTGGGAGAGGAGAGCTGGTAGGTCTGATCGTTCAAGAAGAGATCTTACATCAATTGGCTCAATATTTGGGTTTCGACCTGGAAGTTTTCGAAACATTTTGGACATTTGTGATCTATTCTTCTCAATGTTTTTCACTCTTTGTTCCAAAATCTCATTTTCTTGAGCTAGTTTCTCCTCTAGTTTTTGTATTTGGACATTTACATCATCATGAAAAGTTTGAACAATATTGCTTTGTTGTTGGGTTGGATAGAATTGTGATTGCATTGTCGGTTGATATGTCAAACTTTGTTGCATCATTGGTGCTTGGAACCTTGTTTCAATAGACATGTCACTATGCAAATGCAATATTTTTGGAATTTTTCAAAGATAATGTATGATATGCAACTAAATGCAAACTAGATAGACAAGCATGCAATCTATGTTTTTGGTTGTTTTTCAAGATTTTGACAAACTTTTTGGAATGCAAATCTAAAAGAGACCCTTAGGAAATTGAAATGATGTCTAGACCTCAAAGGACAGAAGGACCAAGTGACAAAAGGACAAAATGACAAAGTCTCCCCTATATGCTTGGATACTAAGCTAGGTTTGACCAAATGATAATAATGACATAAAGAGAAAAGGCTTGATAAGGTCTAGACTTCTTAACAATGGCTTAGGGTTTATCAAAGATTTGGATTACTCAAGTATGACAAAACCTAGTTTTAACACTATATGCTAAGGGACAATTAATATGCAAGTGACCTTAATATGATATGATAATGACCTAAGCTTAATGAAGAGACTTAGGGTATGCAATGTATGACAATGGTATGACTTTAATGCAAGAGGACATATGCAAATGGATGACCCTTATTGAAAAGAGTATGACTTAGGTGAAACCTAACCTTGGTACTTGACAATGAACTTTGCAAAATGCAACCTAGGATGAACCTAAATGTAAGTGACATGCTTGTTGAGACAAGATTTTGAACAATGTTTGACAACCATGTTTGAAAGTGTTTTAAACTTTGTTGAACCTTTGTTGGATGAATGTCTCTTGTGTTTAATCTTATGTTGGATCAATTTGTTTTTTGCTTTTGAAATGGGATGCAATTCAACTTTTGACAAGCAAAGAATACAAGATATTGCAACTTAGACTCAAGACAATCATGCTCATTTCCACATTTCTTATGGTAGGCAAAGACATTAGGTACTTGAGAGGTAGACTCATTATGAGATTCAAGGAGAATACATAGATGCTTGACCCCACGGGCTCCCCTCCACGGCACTCACTTCTCAGGGTAGCCAAGCATCAGTCCCCATGGAAATCTCCCCATGGCGAACTTAGTATCTCTTCCAAGTATCCGAATTTGTCCTTCTCAAGCAACTAGAAGGGTTTTTGGCCTCTAAAACAAGGTGTTTAGTAAGGATTTCTATTAAGCGTTACTCCTTGATGTCACGCAAGCATGATTGAGACATTAAGCCCATCAAGATACCAAAAAAATGTAGTCGCGCAAGCACGATTTAGACCGTGAGGTCCTACTTAGATGTTGATATGAGAAAGAGTTCAAGGGTCATCACTTCCCAAGTAACTGCAATTCCCACGTAACAGTTCCTTCAAAGCTTTCGCTCATTGGGTATTTTTTTATAGTGAGTTAGAATGCCAAGGAATTCTAGCCATACTAACTTTGGGTCATTCCCTTCTCATGATTATCACTTGCTTGCAAAAGCAAAGTGGTCGGGAAGGCAGGCCCTCTAAAGGAGACACACAATCAAAGACAAAAGCATGGTATCGAAGATCTGGATTTCTGATCACCCTAAAAGGATGAGAGCATACTCTCCTACTCCAATGTCACACTCAACAATAAAATCAAGCATAGATTCATTCCATCCTATTTAAAAAATCACTAGGTGCCTAAAACATTTAAAGACAAACACCAAGTTTAGTTGTTTCTCCAAGGCAACCTGCAAAACCCAAGTTAGGAGTTTGATTTGTTGTCTTTGACTATCGATTCTGCATAACACATGTTAGTAGTTTGATTTATTGTCTTTGCCATGTGTATGCCAAGATTTTGCACAGATAATTAGTACCAAAATCCAAAGCACAGAAAACAGAATGCAAAAACTAAACAAATTTCAAATAAAACACTGCATTTTTACCCCTATTCTGAAATTTACACAGGCGCAGAACCCATGACACAGGCGCAGAATGCAGGACACAAGCACATAATGTCTTCAACATAGGCACATAATGCTCAACACAGGTGCAGGATGCAGGACACAGGCGCAGAAGTCTGCAGAAAACCCTGCACGACCCTGTTTTTGGGTTTTTTGGCCTGCAAATCAACTTGAAAGCACTCAAAACACCATAAAGAGGTTAGAAGGTTAGTTTTCATGTCGGGTTCACCAATTAATGTACGTTAGGAAATAGGAAATCATCACAAGACAAGATAAACATAATAGCTCAATCACAAATGCATTCATTGCAATGATCTATCCTAAACAACACTCAATAGAGACATGAAACAGAAACATTCAAAAGCAAAGATTATGCAAACCAAAGATGTGATTTGAATGCTCCTTCATGCAGCTCCATTGTTCTTCTTTCTTCTCCAAATAGTTTTTGTTGTGGATCTCACCTACTAGTGCATGATCATGATATGAAAGAAAGTAAATAAGATATTGCTCAAGAATACTCAAAGCGCGATTAACTAGAAATTCGTTGATCTGATTAGGGGTCAAGAATCAAGGGTCAAGGGATTTGAGTGAAGAAATTCATCCAATTTATAGATAAATTGGAGAAATGATCAAATTAGCATGATAATGATTCGAATGGAAATTCAAATCAAGAATAGCAAAATTATGACATGTGTATGACAAATTGCTATGCAAGGATTTTATGACAATTTATGACAATTGCTATGCAAAGATTTATGACAAGATTTTGAAATAGAAATAGTCATTTAGGAATTTAAGAGAAATTAGAAAATTAAGTTAGAAATGATGACTTGTAAATTAGGAAATTGATGCAAATTAGGTAAATTAATTAATAATTTCTCATTCATTAATTAATTTACAAAAATAGGAGGAATTAATTAGCCAATTAAATAAACATTTAATTGTGACAAGAAGACTTAGGATAAATAAATAAATTATTTAACCTAGAGGGAAAATGGAGAGAAAATGACAAACAAGGTTAAATTAGAAATGCAAGGATGACAATTAGGTCTTGACAAAGGATAATTGACATTGATTCGATTTGATCATGATTCTGACTGACAAAGGACCAATGCTGACAAATGATTTGATTGATAAATGCACCAATTGATGAGGAACAATGACAAATTGATCCAAATTGACATGATTGAGAAGGACGACGATCGATGACAAATCGATCACAAAATGACAAAATTGACAAGTTGATAAGGATCGACCAAAATCATGACTAAAAATTGTTATCGACAAGACCTAATTCGAAAGCGAGACTAATGAAGAATTCAGAAGAAAGACTCGATGCTCGCAAATGATAAAGACCAAGTATGCAACATAGAAGAAATGTTAATGCGACGTAAAAACCTAAAATGAGGCAATGCGCAAATGTTAAAGTATGACTCCACAAGTGTCGACCATTTTTAGGTGTCTACAATAGTATTTACTTCCAAAAATTCTGAATATTTAATAGTATGTGTATGTCTGAACCTTAATTCATAAGGGGTCTTACCGGTTTCACCTTTGATGTGAACTCTGTTGAATGTGTAGACTATTGTACTCACTGCTTCTCTCTAGTAGATGTGTGGCAATTTGGCTTCCATTATCATGGATCTTGCTGCATCCAAAATGGTTCTATTCTTCCTTTCCACTACTCCATTCTGCTGAGGAGTCTGAGGTGCAAATAACTATCTCCTAATTCCATTTGTCTCACAAGAACTATTAAATTCATTAGAAGTGAACTCACCACCTTGATCTGATCTTAGACATTTGATTTTTAGTCCAGTTTATGTTTCTACCTTTTCTTTAAAGATCTTGAATTTCTCAAAAGCTTTAGACTTCTCCCTTAGAAAAGTCACCCACATCATTCTAGAATAATCATCAATTATTAGCATGAAATACCTATCACCTTGAAAGCTTCTAGTCCTTTCTAGACCACAAAAGTTAGTGTGAATCAAATCAAGCACATCATTAGATTTATCATATATGCTCTTAAAACAAGTTCTAAATTGCTTTCCAAATTGACATTCCTTACATACCAGATTATGAGGCTTCATAATCTTAGGTATATCTATAACTACCTTAGTTGAACTAATCTTAACAATACAATTGAAATTAGCATGACATAACCTCTTATGCCATAGCCAACTCTCATCAATATGAGCAATCAAACATGTCTTAATACCCGTGTTCAAGTGAAAGATATTACCTCCAGTCTGAGTACTAGTTGCAATCTCCAAACCAATCTTGTTAATGATTTTGCATTTTCTATATTTGAATTGAAGCTGGAATCCCTTGTCCACCAATTGACCAGCACTCAAAATATTATGCTTTAAACCTTCTACATAATAGAAATTATCAATATTATGCTTACCATCCAGAGAAATAGTACCTCTACCTTTGATCATACATGCTTTGTCATCTCCAAATATGACTTGACCACCATTGTATTCTTGCAGGGATAGAAATTTCCTTTTATCTCCAATCATGTGATGCAAGCATCCACTATCAAATATCCATTCATCCTTATCTTCAACTTTTGTTGCCAGGGCCTTTTCTTCATTCTTGATAGCCGGTTCTAGTTCATCTTCCTTTAGAGAATAGAACACCCATTCCTTTCCATTGCCCGATCCACTAGCAGAGTTTGTTGTTGGTTCATCCTTAGAGTCATCACTTACTCCTTCCTCATCTGCTATATAGCATTGTTTACTTTTCTTGAATCTATATCTGTTCTGATTAGGCTTAAATGATTTCTTAACACTCTCTTTAAATCTTGGATTCCTTTCAGGACATCTAGATGCAAAATGACCAATCTTATTACATGAAAAATATTTAAAAGGTGCTTTTCCTTCATACTTACTTCCTATCGGTCCTTTAGGTACTCTTCTATCAAATAGGGCTTCAATTTGCTCAAATTCTTCATCCTCTTTCCTCACATCTTCCAATTCTTTTGCATATAAAGCTTTCTAATCACTTTTTCTGGTAGATGATGATGCATGAAAAGTAGGTTCAAAATTTGGAGCTCCATAAGGTCCAAATTCTTGAAGCTCAAAAGCAAATAATTTTTCAATCAGAATGTCTCTATTAACTGAAGTGTTTTCCATTGATCTCAATTCATTAATTGTAGTTGCCTTCGTCTTGTAAGATGGTGGAAGGGCTCTCAAGACTTTGGAAACTATTTCATCTTCACTCAAAGATCCTCCAAAACATTGAATTCCCATAAAAATCTCATTTACTCTTTCCATAAATACAACAATTATTTCATTATCTTCCATCTTCAAGTTTTCATACCTTACCTAGTAACCATCAAGTTTAGCAATTTTGACAGTATGGTCACCTTCATTCAAAGTTTGCAATTTATCCCACATAACCTTTGCTAATGATTTATCAGTCAATACGATGATTTGCTGATCAGTAAGTGCACAAAAGAGGGCTTCTCTAGCTATGCAATCATTTTCAATATTTTTGTCCAAGTTCACAGGAGCAAGATTGCGAGATATCGGATCATAAGGTGTGTATCCTTTCTCAGTGATCTCCTAAATATCCTTGCCAAGACATCTAAGATGAGTCTCCATTCAGATTTTCCATATCCCATAATTTGTTCCATCAAGCTTAGGGATTTCTCTTTTGAAAATAGTTGCTGGTGGATTAGAAGTATCAGCTGCCATAGGATCTACCTCAAGCGGTTAAGCTTCTACAAAAGAGGACCAAATCTCTGATACCAATTGTTAGGATAACTGGTGAACAACTAAGAGGAGGGGGGGGGTGAATTAGTTGTTAACAGATTATATCAATTAAACCACTTTATAACCTTTAACCGGATCATATAAACATTAAGTACCAGAATAGTAGAAACAGATACCGATAATCAATGAAAGTTAAGAATGAAGTAAAGAATTACCACAATGCAGCCATACCACATAGCACCATGATTTGTATGTGGAAAACCTAGAAAGGGAAAAACCATAGTGGGAAGCCTACCCACAGCTAGATGATACTTCTATATAAATTATGTGATATAATGAGGGGCCTACACATGCAGGAAGGCACACTACCTAGAGTGTACTACTCATTAAAAAAGAGTCTCACTGACTACAGAGAGGTTATAACCACCTCAAGATAAATGGACAACAATCTAGAATAATGAACTGGCAAAGATAACATCTACCATGCCTGATTAAAGTCCCGGTTAAGCTCAATACTGGAGGCCTTTGGCCTCTTCCTTAAACCCATTTTGATCACCTATGATCAACCAGATCTCCTTCACATATGATATTACATTTCCATTCCCATACCTTTTTATAATCTACAATGAGATCTTACATCAATATATACAATTCCTAAGGCCTAAACCAATTAAGTCGGCCACCTAAAAGATATTACAATAAGATCATTACATACATCCATATTACAATGATATGCCATGTCGGCTTGAGACCAAAATAATAATAATCAATCCATAAATCATCCCAGTAACGTGTAGAGAACACGTTAACATGATACTGATCCATAAACTAGATAGGTACCAGACCTAATCTCGGTCCACCATGCCAAAGAGATGTCTTCAATTAGTTGAGGCATGATCAAAGAACATCTTCAACATCGTAAAATCCATCTGGAAGCCACAACAACACCACTTATGAATCCTGTCCAAGATTCTCAATAAAAGCTATGTCGGTAGAACCTTAAACCAATGCCGGTAAGGGTTTATAAGAGTGTATGATAGCATCGATAACCAAGTCAATACCAAATGACCAAAACATACTCCAGGAACATGTAACACATAAAATCAATCATACTTCATTGATCCAAACATGCTGAAAGTGTCCAATAGATAGTCCCTTTTGTCGGTATAATAGATCTTTTATTGGTAACCAAAACCTGTCTGTCGGTAACCAACCATAATAGCTAGTGTTGGCATCAATGACAAAACATCAATGCAACACATAATCAATTCATCCATAATGCAAACAATTGGATCCAATCCAACCAGAAACCACACATCCTACTGAGACCAAAAGGGTACCGGTAAAGCATCCAAAACAACTAGTGTTGACATCAATGATAAAATATCAATGCAACACATAATCAATTCCTCCAAATGGCTAATAATATCCCCCTTTGGCATTGATGGCAACACTATATGTGAAAAAACATCCAAGTGCAAAGGAATGTCAAACAAGTCTCCCCTAATGGAAGATGGCCAACAAACTCCCACTTAAAGATATAGAAATGAAGTTCTGAAACAAAGACCAAATTCCCCCTGTGAATGATATCTCTGTAAAGCTCTACTTTTCACATATATCTCCCCCCTAATGTATACAACTCCTTAAGTTTTTCACATTAATATCTCTCCCCCTTTGACATTAATGTGAGAAATCTGACAAAAATATCAAAGCAAAAACATAAACCACTAAATCACAAGGCTAACTACTCCCCCAAAGTAGTAGCATCCCCACATTAGTGCCAGAATGAATAATATCTCTGATAATGAATACCAAACTGATGCTAAAAATAATCAATTAGTTCTTTGGAGGAGGGAAGAAACCCCTAATTTGTCTCTCAGGTACTCAAATAATTCTTTAGGCAAAGGTTTAGTGAAAATATCTACAATCTATTCTTTAGTGTTCACATAAACCAATCTAACTTCATTTTTTTCCACCTTCTCCTTCAAAAAGTTATACTTGATAGATATGTGCTTTTTCTCAAAGTGAAATACCAAATTCTTTGATATGTCAATAGTAGTAGAGTTATCACAATGAATAACTATCGGTCCAGTGCAATGTACTTTGATATCCTTCAACATTTTCTTCATCCATAGATCTTGTGTATAGTTAGTAGTAGCAACAACATACACATCTTTAGTAGTAGATAAAGAAGTACAAGATTATTTCTTTCTGATCCATGAAACCAACTTCTTTCCAAGAAAGAAAGCTTCACCATAAGTACTTTTTCGGTCATCAACATCTCCAGCCCAATCAACATTATTATATGCACATAAAGTAGTCATCATCCTTAGGGTACCACAAACCATATCAAATGTACCTTGCAAGTATCTAAAAATCCATTTCACCGCACTCTCATAATTTTCTCTAGGATCACTCTAATATCTAGATGCAATACAAGCAACATTCATTATGTCAATTCTAGTCTGAGTCAAATAAACCAAACCTCCAATCATAGATTTATATCTTGTAGGATTTACCAGTGTAGAAACATCTTTCCTTGTCAATTTCTCACTTGTAACCATAGGAGTACTTACTGGTTTAGAATCTACCATACCAAATTTCTTCAACAATTCCCTAACATACTTAGTTTGACAGATGAAAATACCTTTATCAGTCTGAGTAATTTGCAAACCTACAAAAAATTTCATTTCCCCAATCATAGATATTTCAAATTCTTTCTCCATATTCTTAGAAAATTCCATGCACAACTTATCTTCACCTCCAAAAATTATGTGATCAACAAAAACTTCAATAATCTATATATCATCATCAGTGACTTTATAATATAGATTATTGTCAACATTATGTTTAGTGAAACAAAGCTTCAAGATATTTATCTAACCTTGCATACAAAGCTCTAGGTGTCTGTTTCAATCCATATAAATCTTTCCTTAACCTGCAAACCATGTTTGTATCATCTAAAAGTGAAAAACTGTCAAGTTGCTCAATATAAACTTCCTCATCAAGATCCCCATTCAAGAATGCATACTTGATATCCATCTGATAAACCTTATAGATCTTATAGGAAACATAGGAAATAAATAATCTTACAACTTCAATCCTAGCTATAGGTGAAAATTTTTCACCATAATCAATTCCTTCCTTCTAAGAATATCCTTTACAAACCAATATAGCCTTGTTCCTTACAACTTGTCCATCTTCATTCAATTTATTCATAAAAACCCATTTATCTCTAATAACATTCTTATTTTGAGGCTGGGGAACTAAAGTCCATGTGTTATTCTTCTCAATTTGATCTAATTCTTCTTCCATAACTTTCAACCAACATTCATCTTTACATGCTTCAATTATTGACACCGGTTCAACTTGAGAAATTAAACATACCTCATTAGTTACAAATCTCCTTCTTGTCATTACTCCATTGTTCTTATCCACAATGATTTAATCTTCTAAATGATTCAATCTCACATACCTAGGAGTCTTCTAACTCTATGTTCCTCTTCCCGGTTCTTTAGTTACTGTTGAATTTTCTATTACTGCTGGAGTAACTAGTTCAACACTATGTTCCGGTAAAGGCACTACCGGTTCACATATAGTCATTTCCACCACCGGTTCTTGCTCATAGACTTTGATTTGACTTCTATTCATCTCTTCCACCTTGATATTAGCACTCTCCACAATTCTCTGCAATCTCTTGTTATAACATCTATATGCTTTTCTTTCATTAGAATAACCAAGAAATATGCCTTCATCATATTTAGGATCAAATTTTCCAATTATATCATCTCTCTTGATATAACATTTACTACCAAATATTCTAAAATACTTAACTATAGGTGTATTTCCAAACCATAATTCATAAGGTGTCTTACTGGTTTCTCCTTTGATATGTACTATGTTGAATGTATAAACCATTGTGCTCACTACTTCTCTCCAGTAGATATGAGGTAGAATAGCTTCCATCATCATTGTTATAGCAACAACCAAGATAGTTTTGTTCTTCCTTTCCACAAATCCATTCTACTGAGGTGTTTGGGGACCACAAAATTGTCTCCTAATACCATGTTTCTCGGAAAAGCTATTAAACTCACCGAATGTGAACTCTCCACCATATTTGACCTTAAACATTTAATCTTCAAACTTTTCTCTGTCTCAACTTTAGCCTTAAATATTTTAAACTTTTCAAAATCCTTAGATTTCTCCATTAGAAAAGTAACCCACATCATTCTAGAATAATCATCAATTATTAGCATAAAATATCTATCACCTTGAAAACTTTTAACTCTAGTAGGGCCACACAAATCAGTATGAATAAGATCAAGAAACATCATTAGATTTATCTTGTATACTCTTAAAATAGGTGTTGGCCTATTTTCCCATTTGACATTCTTTACATACTGGATTATAGGGCATCACAATCTTAGGTATATTTCTAATAGCCTTAATTGAACTGATCTTCACAATGTAATCAAAATTCACATGACATAGCCTTTTATGCCATAGCCAATTCTCATCAATTTGTGCAATCAAACATGTCTTCTCACCAGAATCCAAATGAAATATATTACCTTTTGTCTATGTAACGGTTGAAATCTCCAAACCAGATCTATTAATGATTTTGCATTTTCCATCCTTGAACTGTAATTGAAATCCCTTATCCATCAATTGTCCTACACTCAAAATATTATGCTTCAAACCTTCAACAAAATAAACATTATCAGTATTGTGCTTACCATCCAATTCCTTTGATCATACATGCTTTGTCATCTCCAAATCTAACCAAACTGCCATCAAATTCTTGCAAAGATAGAAACTTCCTTCCATCTCTAGTCATATTATGTGAACATCCACTGTCAATTACCCATTCATCCTTGTCTTCAATTTTAGTAGCAAGTTCCTTCTCTTTAGGTACATTCTCTTCCAATGCTAGAACATCTTCCTTGATAGCCAAGAACACCCATTCCTTTCCATTGTTGGAACGACTAGCAAAGTCTTATGTCGGTTCATCATTAGAATTAGTCACATCTTCCTCATCCGCTATGTAGCATGATTTATCTTTGTTTTTCCTATACATATACTTGTTTTGATATCCAGGGTTAGGTTTAAAATATCTTCTATCTCTCTCTTCAAATCATAAATTCCTTTCAGGAAATATAGATGTAAAATGACCAATCTTATTACATGCAAAACATTTAAAAGGTGCTTTTCCTTCATACTTACTTCCTACCGGTCCTTTAGGTACTCTTCTAGAAAATAGGGCTTCAAGTTTCTCAAATTCTTCATCTTCTCTCTTCATATCATCCAATTCCTTTGCATATAAATCTTTCCAATATTGCTTTCCAATTGATGATGTAGATGCATGAAAAGTAGGCTCAGACTTCATAGCTCCAGAAGGTCCAAATTCTTCAAGCTCAAAAGAAGATAATTTCCCAACAAAGGTATCTCTATTGATAGAAGTATTAACCATTGTTCTCAATTAATTAATTGTAGTCTCCTTCATCTTGTAAGCCTGTGGAAAATCTCTCAAAACCTTAGAAACCATTTCATCTTCACTTAGAGTTCCAACACAACATTGAATTCCCATAACAATCTCATTTACCCTTTCCATGAATGCAATAATCCTTTCATCTCTTTCCATCTTTAGGTTTGCATATCTCACCTAGTAACCATCAATTTTAGCAATATTCATAGTAGGGTCACCTTCATTAAGAGTCTCCAACTTATCCCATAAAGCCTTTGCAGATGATTTGTCAATTAATCCCATAATTTGTTGATCGAAAAGTGCACACAAGAGAGATTATCTTGCTCTACAATCATTCTCAAGCTCCTCATCTAAGTTTGTCAAATGAAGGTTGCTAGATTCCATATTATAACGTGTAACACCATTTTGAGTGATCTCCCAAATCTCCTTTCCAAGACATCTCAGATGAGTCTCCATCTGAATCTTCCTTATTATGTAATTTGTTCCATCAAGCCTAAGAATATCTCTCTAAAAGATAGCTCCAGATGAACTAGATGAACTTGAACTGTTAGTCACCATAGGATCTTCCTCAAGTAGTTAATCTTTCTATAGAGAGGACCAGAGCTCTGATACCAATTGTTAGAGAGTTCAAATAACCAGAAGACAACTGAGAGGGGGCGAATCAATTTTCATATATTACCAGAACATCTAGCAATTAAAAATTTAATATGGGAACCCAAAAGATCAATACCAGAATGCTTAAACCAAATACTGAAATAGCAGATAAACCAATTAAGTATAAAAAATAATCAAAGAATAAATACCAACCACATGACACAAAGATTTATATGTGGAAAAACTGATAAAGGGAAAAAACATGGTGGGAAGCCTACCCATAGTCAGATAATACTTCTACAGTAAGTATGTGAATTGCAATTGAGGGGCCTACACTTGCAGGAAGGACAACAACCTAGATCGCACTGCTCATCACAAAAGGAGTCTCAGTGACTACATAGAAATATAGACTACAATCCAGAAGAGTGAATGAACTACAAAGATAACATCTCCTATGCTTGAATACAGTTCTAGTTAAGCTCAATACTGGAGGACTAAATCCTCTTACATAAACCCAACTCGATCTCCAATGATTGACCAAATCCTCTTCTTGAATGATATGACATTATTCACACATTACATATCCATATCCCTTTCCTATGACCATGATGATCTACAATGAGATCATCATATATATACAAACCCTCAACCATAAACAATCAAGTTGAACACCAGATAATAAAAAAATTACATAATTATAAAACATGTCAGCCTTAGGCCAAACAAATAATATCCAACCCATAAGACATCCTGGAAACACATCAAGAGGTCTAATCCACACATTACATTAAGCCGGTCCATAACCTAGTTCAATTAGGACCCAATATAGGTCCACACGCTAAAGAAATGATCCCAATCCACCAAGTCTCGAACATGATCACCATCTGAATCTTGAATCCATACCAGACATTGCACCAACACCACTTATGTATATCATCAAAGATCTTCAACAAAGCTCTGTCGGTGAAACCCTTGTCAGAACCACAAACTAAGTTTTCCAGCAAACATGATAGCATCTGATCACTAGACCGAAACCAACTGACAAAATATGAAAATGAGTAGCATGAATAATCCAATTCCATAACCAAATCATATTGGAGCATACCGGATCATGCCAGATCCAATCCAACTAGAAACCACACATCCTAATGGGACCAGAAGGGTGTTGGTAAAGCATCCAAACCAGTTAGTGTTGACATCAATGACAAAACATCAATGCAACACATAATCAATTCCTCCAAATGGCCAACAGATTCACCCCCCCTCTCAGTGCTTCTATTGGTAGTGGGTCAGCATCCCTCGTGGGGATTTGCTACATTTTTTAACAACCTCCTGTGGATTCTATAAGTCTAGTGGTTGTATCGGGCATTGACAAGTTGATATTTTGGTGCAATGGAAACCCTAGCTTGTAACAAGTGGTATCAGATCTTGGTCATAGGTTCAAATCATGTAGGCCACAACTAGTGATGCTGGGAGGGGGATTGTTGGCAGTGGGCTAGCGTCCCTCATGGGGATTCGCAACATGGTTTAATAGCCTCCTGTGGATTCTATAAGTCTAGTGGTTGTATCAAGCATTGACAGGTTGATCTTTTGGTGCAATGGTAACCCTATCTTGTAATATTTTCTTGATTCCCACACATCCCAACTATACTTGGGGGTAGTTATCTCATAGGTGGTACTCCTCAAATCCAACAAATTTAAAAAATGTAGTACGAACAACAAACCATTGCTCCAAAATAGAATGTTGTGATGTACTCACAACCACCTTAATATCAACAACAACTGCTTGGCCAACAAAAAATCCCTATTTATTAAAATATAAAAAGCTATTAGAATCCACCACAAAAACCAAATTATCTCTATTCTCATTAGGCTTCATATCAAGTGCCACAATATCAATCGGGTACACCATCTCTTGACCTTTTTCTAGTTAACACTGAATGGGAAGAAATGAAGGTAGCTCTACAAGCCTTACAAGTCAATAGCTTCAAACAAGTTTTTAAACTTGATGAGCTTTGTCCTTAACCATTTGATAAATTCATAATGATAATGCCTTTTCCCAAACATTTTGAAACACCCCATTTCAATAAATACAAGGGAAAAGGTGACCCTCACCATCACGTTAGGGAATTCTTCATGCCTTGCCAAGATGTATCATGGTGTGATAACTACCTTCTACTATTGTTTCCCCAAAGTCTTAGTCGACCCTCACTTGAATATTTTTCCAAGTTGTCATTTGGCACCATCACCACATTCACGGATCTATCAAAACATTTTATGGCTCAGTATCACTATAATATTGAGAATGATGTCTCCATGCTTGATGTATGTTAGACCAAGAAAAATGGTAGTGAAAGTCTCCTAGATTATACCCAAAGGTGGAGGACCCTTTCTAGTCATCTCCCATGTACCATACCAAACACTCAATTGGTCTGCATATTCATTAGTAATCTACACTCCAAGATGGCATATCACATTCGACTGAATTGTGCTAGTAATTTAAAAGACATCATGTCTAAAGGGTCATCTATAGAATATGCTCTAATCAATGAAGGAATCATCAAAATCTATAAAGAATATCCTAATAAGCTTGGTAATGATAGATAACAATATTGGAACAAGAACAAGAATGCTATAGGTGATAAGGTCATTGATTCCAAGATAATGTAGATGACTATGGTTGCAAAGTCACCACCCTTACAGATATAAGCACTAATCCCCCACATCAATCATATGCTAATTCAACTACTCACATCAACTCATCACCCCTAGATCATCAACAACCAGAAGTGCAAATACAAAATGTGCAAGCAAATAGGACTAATGTAATCATTGTATCTCAAGCTCCTTCATGTCAAGTGGGCAACAATGATCTACGACATCAATTTATGCCTATGGCTAAACCTTTAGATGTCATTTTCAAATGCATGGAGTAGAATAACATGGTAGTATGTCCTCAAACACAACCATTCAATGATTCTAAACCCAAACTAGATTGGTATAAGGATAATGAATATTATGCCTATCATCACATTTAGGGTCATGAGATTAACAAGTGCATGAAATTACACACCTGGTCCTTGTTGGTATTTTGGTATGGTTTTGTCATTGATGTCAACAACTACTAACACTTATCAACTCTAGCACTTTGGAGGATCAACAATATTCACCGGCAAACAAGTGACTTATGCACAGTCACTAGTATCTAGTACACCGGTAGGATATAATGTTCACTGGCACTTGGAATGATATGGAAAACACCTAGTTATGTCGAAGACATTGTTTGGACACTTTGTTTTGGAGATTTGTTCATTGGCATATTCATATTTGCATATTTGTTGTTACCGGCAAATAGGTCCAGGTTATGCACCAACAGGCTTACCTATTCCAAATTAGCACAACACACTTTGGAGATGATTTTGTTGTTATTATAAATGCATTAAGCCAACACGTTGAATCAGATATTGCATCGGCTATTGATTTACTTGTAATTGTTTTATTGTAATAGCTTTTAGAGCTGACCTACTAAAATTGGTCTTAGGTTATGGTATATATGTAAGATCTTATTTGTAAGATCGATATGCAATAACGATAAGGAATTGCAAGAAGGTATATGCAAGAATAAGCAAAGCTATACACGCAGATGTCATTTGAAGGTGAAGCAAGGTATTTGTAAAAACAATCAGAACTACACCGGTACCAAATCCAGCATAGAAAGATGCTATTTTGAGCAGTACATTCTTATTGGATTTAACCATCCAATTGTAGTCAATGTGACTCCTATTTTTGTTTGAGCAGTGAGCTCTAGGTGCTTGGCCTTTCTGCATGTGCATACCGCATTTGTATACACATACTATCTGCAGTAGTATTATCTGATTGTGGGTAAGGTTTCCCACCATGGTTTTTCCCCTTATAGGGTTTCCACATACAAATATTGGTGTTATGTGTTGTGGATGTTATTATCTTTCTGTTTCATGCATTAATCTTTACTGGTACTGTAATTAACTGATAAACTGTCTACCGACATAAAGTTTTATCTACCGGTATTAAGCATTAAGGTTGGTTAAATTATTTTTGGTTTGAATTTACTTGACAACTGATTCACCCCCCCTCTTAGTTGTCTCTAGGACCTAACAATTGGTATTAGAACTCCTACAATCAGTCAGCCTAATCCACATAACTTGGCTAAAGATGAGGAAAATGATTGCAAAGCAAGAGAAGCACTTTTGAGCACATTAACAGATCAACAAATCATGGGATTATCAGATAGGTCTATTGCTAAAGCTATTTGGGATCACTTGGAAACATTGAATGAAGGAGATTCCATAGTCAAAATTGCAAAACTTGAAAGCTTTTGGGTCAGGTATGAAAATCTGAAAATGGAAGAAGATGAAAGGATTTCTGCTTTTATGGAAAGAGTTAATGAAATTGTTCTGGGTATTAAATGTTGTGGAGGAACCTTAAGTGAAGATGAAATTGTTTCAAAAGTTTTAAGAGGATTGCCACAGGCATATAAAATGAAAGTTATTGCTATAAATGAGTTGAGAACAATGCCTAATACATCAGTAACTAGGGATACATTAATTGGAAAAATTACAGCTTTTGAAATTGAGGAATTTGGTCATGTTGCTACTATAAAGATAGATTTAGCATTTAAGGTATCAACATCATCTGCACCATCATTTGACAAATCTAATTGGAAAGCCTTTTATGCAAGAGAACTTGAGGAAAGCAAGAGAGAAAATGAAGAACTTGAAGCACTATTTGTAAGGAAAATGCCTAAAGGTCTAGTTGGAAGTGAGTATGAAGGTAAAGCACCCTTTAAATGCTTTAATTGTAATAAGATTGGTCATATGGCTTCTAGATGCCTTGATAGACATGCTAGAATAAGAGAAGCTAGAAGAATATACAAGCCTAACCCTGAATATCAGAGATACGGATTTAAGAAGAATACTGATAAAACCTATTATCTCATTGATGAAGGAGTCACTGATGATTCTAATGAAGATCGGGCAGACAATGGATGGGTTTTTGTTTCTATAATAGAAGATCAACCAGCACCTATTGTTCAACTAGTAGAGCAGGCCCTGACAGCTAAAGTTGAAGTTAAGGATGAATGGATAATTGATTCAGGATGCTCACATCACATGACTGGTGATAAAGGTAAATTCTTGAAGTTTCAAGAATATAATGGAGGTTTGGTAAGATTTGGAGATGACAAAGCTTGTTCAATCAAAGGAAAAGGTACAATATCTCTTGATGGTAAGAATAATACTAACAATGTTTAGTATGTAGAAGGTTTCAGGCATAATCTTTTGATTGTTGGTCAATTAGTTGAGAAAGGACTTCAGTTACAATTCAAGAATGGTAAATGCAAAATTATGAACAGAACTGGTTTGGAAATTGCAATCGGTAATCAAACTAGAGGTAATATCTTTCATTTGAATAAGAGTGAAAAGACATGCTTGATTGCACATATTGATGAAAGTTGGCTATGGCATAAGAGACTTTGTCATGTAAATTTTGATTGCATGGTAAAAATCAGTACTACTAAGGCAGTTAGAGATTTACCTAAGATTGTCAAACCTCACAATCCGGTATGTAAGGAATGTCAATTTGGAAAACAAGTTAGAGCATCTTTTAAAAGTATTCCAGAAAAATCAAATAATGGTCTTGACTTAATTCAACTGATTTATGTGGTCTAGTTAGAACTAAAATCTTACGAGGTGATAGATATTTCATGCTAATCATTGATGACTATTCTAGAATGTGTTGGGTTACTTTTCTTAGAGAAAAATCAGAAGCACTTGGAAAATTCAAACTATTCAAAGCAATGGTAGAGAATAAACTGGAAAGAAAATCAAATGTCTGAGATCAGATCAAGGAGGAAAATTCACATCTAAGAAATTTAATACATTCTATGAAGTGAATGGAATCAGAAGACAGTTATCAGCACCCCAGACACCACAACAGAATGGAGTTGTAGAAAGGAAAAACATAACAATCTTGGATGCAGCCAAAAGTATGTTATGTGAAGAAAATCTACCACATGTATATTGGAGAAAGGTAGTAAGCATAGTGGTCTACACATTCAATAAAGTTCACATCAAAGGAGAAACTGGTAAGACCCCTCATGAACTATGGTTTGGTATTACTTCTACTCTTAAATATTTCAGAATATTTGGAAGTAAATGCTAGATTAGAACAGATGAGTACATTGGCAAATTTGATCCTAGAAGTGATGAAGGAATATTTCTTGGTTATTCATCTAAGAGCAAGGCATATAGATGTTTTAACAAGAGATTGCAAAAATTTGTTGAGAGTACAAATGTGAAGATTGATGAACAATTTAGAGGAACTTCAAGGTATATTGACTCAGAACTGGCAACAAAAATACTGGCAAATGAACCTATAGTAAATCAACCGATACATAATGAAGATCCAATTACACTGGTATCATCGGAAAATTCCATTGTGATCGAGGAACAACAACAAACAAAGACACCCCAGTATGTAAGACTGAATCACTCTGAAAATCAGATAATTGGGAGCAAATATCAAGGAGTTATGACAAGAGGAAGATTGGCAAATGAAGATGTGTGTCTTATTTCTCAAATTGAACCATCATCAATTAATGAGGCATGTGAAGATAAACACTGGATTAAAGTTATGGAAGAGGAACTAGAACAAATTGAGAAAAATAACACATGGACATTAGTTCCCCGACCTATAGACAAAAATGTGATTGGAACAAAATGGGTATTTAGAAACAAACTTAATGAAGATGGTAAGGTAATCAAAAATAAGGCAAGATTAGTGTGTAAGGGATATTCTCAAAAAGAAGGAATTGATTATAATGAAACCTTTGCACCAATAGCTAGAATTGAGGCAGTCAGATTATTCTTGGCTTTTGCAGCACACAAGAACTACAAAGTATATCAAATGGATATTAAATGTGCATTTTTGAATTGAGATCTTGAAGAAGAAGTCTATATTGAACAACCTGATGGATTTTCTTTGGTAGATGATAATGATATGGTTTGCAGGTTAAGAAAAGCTCTATATGGATTGAAATAAGCCCCAAGAGATTGGTATGCAAGATTGGATAAGTATCTTTTAAAGATTGGTTTTACTAAAGGAAATGCAGACAACAATTTATATTACAAAATAACCAATGATGATATCTTGATTATAGAAGTATTCATTGATGATATAATCTTTGGAGGAGAAGATGGACTATGTAAAGAATTTTCTATTGAAATGCAGCAAGAATTTGAAATGCCTATGATTGGAGAAATAAAATTCTTTTTAGGATTGCAGATTTCACAGACTGACAAAGGTATATTTTTGGGTCAATCCAAGTACTTGAAAGAGTTACTAAAGAAATTTGGGATGGAGAACTCTAAACCGGTAAGCACACCTATGACTACAAATGACAAATTATCTCAAAGGGATGAATCTACACCTATTAATCCAACTAGATACAAATCTATGATAGGAGGTGTTCGTATTTTGGTATGGTTTTGTCATTGATGTCAACACCTGCTAAATACACCTACTTTGGAGATCCAGCAACATTCACCGGCAATCAATAAACTATTCAAACAGTCACCGGTTGAAGCAAGCTCCAAGAGCTTGATATGCTAGATTGGATATGTATCTTTGAAGATTGGATTTTTGAAAGGTAATGTTGACAACAACTTATACTACAAAGTGACTAATGATGACATCTTGGTTATAGAAGTTTTTGTTGATGATATAATCTTTTGAGGAGAAGATAGATTATGTAAAGACTTTTCTATTGAAATGCAACAAGAATTTGAAATGTCTATAATTGGAGAGATAAAATTCTTTTTAGGATTGTAGATTTCATGGACTGATAAAGGTATATTCTTGAGTCAATCCAAATACTTGAAAGAGTTACTAAAGAAATTTGGGATGGAGAACTCTAAACCAATAAGCACACCTATGACTACAAATGACAAATTATCACTAAGGGATGAATCTACACCTATTAATCCGACTAGGTACAAATCTATGATAGAAGGCCTACTATATTTGACACAAACAAGACCTGATATTATGAATGCAGTATGTATTGTTTCAAGATTTCAGAGTAATCCTAAACAAAATCATGAATCATCAGTAAAAAGGATTTTTCGTTACTTACAAGGCACTACAAATCTTGGTTTATGGTATCCTAGAGATGAAAACTTTGAATTATGTGCATACAGAGATGCAAATTGGGCAGGAGATGTGGATGACAGAAAAAGCACCACCGATAGAGCATTTTTTCTTGGAAGCAAATTAATTTCTTGGTTGAGTAAGAAACAAAGTAGCACATCTTTATCAACAACAAAATCCGAATATGTTGCAACAACAACTAACTGTACACAGGTATTATGGCTTAAGCAAATGTTGAAGGACATAAAGGTAAAATGCAAGGAACCTATAACTATCTACTGTGACAACACTGTAGCAATTGATATATCTAAGAATCCGGTATTACATTCTAAAACCAAACATGCTTCTATCAAATTGAATTTTTTGAAAGAGAATGTTGAAGCAAAAGAAGTAAAACTGGTGTATATGAATACTAAAGAGAAGATTGTAGATATTTTCACTAAACCTCTACCTAAAGAGACCTTTGAATATCTTAGATATCGGCTGGGGGTCATACCCCCACCGATAGAGACTTAGAAAGTTGATGTTTGTCATCAACCGATAGAATTAATAGAGAAATCTTTTACTCTGGCTTTGATGAGTAGAGCTACTTCTTAGGGGGAGTAGTTGGCATACTGAATTGGTTGGTATTTTGTATTTACATCTGGTTTTGTATTGGCTTTGGCATTTGATGTCAAAGGGGGAGAGATATCTATGGAAAAACACATTATCTTTTGGGGAGAGATTATTCATTAAAGGAGAGATTGATACTTTAAGATGATTGATTACTCTCTGCATCTGAATTTTGATTTCTGGTCATGATCTCTTTTAGGAGATGTGGGTATTTGGCATTTCTATTTTGGCACTTTGATGGTTTTTCCATCTTGTGTTGCCATCAATGCCAAAGGGGGAGATTGTTGGTATTTTGGTATGGTTTTGTCATTGATGTCAATGCTTACTAACACTTATCAACTCTGGCACTTTGGAGGATCAGCAATGTTCACCGGCAAACAAGTGACTTATGCACAGTTACCGGTATCTGGTACACCGATAGGATATAATGTTCACTAACACTTGGAATGATATGGAAAACACCCAGTTATGTCGAAGACATCATTTGGACACTTTGTCTTGGAGATTGGTTCATTGGCATATTCATATTTGCATATTTGCTGTTACCAGCAAATAGGTCCAGGTTATGCACCGACGGGCTTATCTATTATAGATCAGCATGACATGCTTTAGAGATGATTTTGTTGTTGTTGTAAATGCATTAAGCCAGCATGTTGAATCGGATATTGCATCGGATATTGATTTACTTGTAATTGTTTTATTGTAATATCTTTTAGAGCCAACCTACTAAAATTGGTCTTAGGTTATGGTATATATGTAAGATCTTATTTGTAAGATCAATATGTGATAAGGATAAGGAATTGTAAGAAGGTATATGCAAGAATAAGAAGAGATATACATGCAGACATCATTTGAAGGTGAAGCAAGGTATTTGTAAAAACAATTTGAACTACACTGGTATTGAATCCAACATAGAAAGATGCTATTTTGAGCAGTACATTCTTATTGGATTTAACCATCCAATTTTAGTCAGTGTGACTCCTATTTGTGTTTGAGTAGTGAGCTCTAGGCGCTTGGCCTTTCTCCATGTACAGACCCCATTTGTATACACATACTATCTACAGTAGTATTATCTGATTGTGAGTAAGGTTTCCCACCATGATTTTTCCCCTTACAGGGTTTCCACGTACAAATATTGGTGTTATGTGCTGTGGATGTTATTGTCTTTCTGTTTCATGCATTAATCTTTACCGGTACTATAATTAACTGATAAACTGTCTACTAGCATAAAGTTCTATTTACCAGTATTAAGCATTAAGGCTGGTTAAATTATTTTTGGTTTGAATTTACTTGACAACTGATTCACCCCCCCTCTCAGTTGTCTCCAAGACCTAACAATCCTAAACCTCATTGACCAAGGTAAAATTGTTGTTGATCCTACCATGGGAAAGTCACCAAATGCTAATCTTGGCATGTATAAGAATTCTATTCCTAAGCACTAGGGAGAAGAAAGCACATACAATGCTATTCAGAGTTGTACGACCACCAATATCAACTACAATAACATCCCCTTTTATTATGGTCCTATGATAGGTTACATTTCTCAAGCATATGGACATGTTAACTATTGTCATGAAGGATTGCACCCGTGATGCTAAGTGTGAAACCAAGCAATCTTGTGAAACATGGAAACACCTTCGAGCCTTTGGGTTGCTCAAAGTGAAGGTAAATCTCTAGGTTATGGGACAACTTCCCTTGAATCCCTCCTAAAAGCTAAATTATTGATGTGGAAAAGAGTGAGAAATAATCTAAAAATACTAAAATCTACAACTAAACTAGGAGGTGATACACCAAGATTATAATGATAATAACCTAAAAACTCACAAACATATGACAAAGCTTCACCCATGCAAATTAATTGTACTCTTCAACCACATAAACATTTCCCATGAAGTCTAAGGAAATCATAAACCTAGAAGACAAACCAGTTTCACAACCAAATTGACAATTATCTCTTCTACACAACTTGAAACTTGTGATTATATGAAAATCAAGGATACATGCACATGAAATAAACTGAAATTCAAAGGATTCTGGATCAAAACATCGTAAATTTATGTCAAATCTGCCAAATTAACATGCACAATTACCAATGAAAACTCATGAAACTTTGTAATATCAAAGCAATGCTGCTATATAAAATTCTAAAAAACTAAAGTGCTAAGATACAGTGCTTTTTTGCAAAAATGTGTATGCAAAAAAGAAAGAACCAGAGGGAAAAAAGGAGAATAGAATAATATATAGATGTCATGAAGAATATCTCCTCCAAGAACCTAAAAATGAAAAACTACATGAGAAAAGCCCTGGGCGAATTTGCCCAAAATAGCCTTAAAAACTCATGTGAAACCCTACCAAAAATAGCCTCCAATGCCCAAAATAAGACCCCAATTGATGTTGCATGAAAAAGACCCCTTGTGCTAAAAATAGAACTGTCAATCTACTGCCAAAAATAGGTCTACTGAAGAAACAATACTCACTGTCCAAAAATGCATGTCCACTACCAAATATAATTTGAGAAAAGAAAACAACCCCTCCATGTGAAAACTGCATGATATGTGTACTGTTGATAATAACTCAAACTAAAAGCAACTCCCTCTTTACTGAAACAACATGCAATCATGAGCCAAAAATAGCTCCTGGACTGAAAAAAGCACTCTCAATGCATTATTAAATTAATTATTTTATTTAGATAAATAGAAGCTTTTAATTTAAACAATTATTTTAATATGCTTCTATTTATTAAAATTAATTAATTAATTTTTTTTAAATATATTAATAATGGTATTTTTCTATTTTGATTTTCTTATTATTTAAATACCAATGTTAATAATTAAATATAATAATTAATAGAAGTGTTTTGTTAAAAAAGATATGAAACAAAGGTTTAAAACCCCTTACGACTTGCATGAATAGGACATAAGTCCTTGTGGGGAGTATATTGCTCGACCTCCACATTAGAATAAAAGAAGCTTTCTTAAAAAATAAAATAAAATAAGCCCATATAATTCTAAAAAGAATTAGGGCAATGCCTGGGGAACAAAAAAAAATTTCAAACCCTAATTGTTTGCATTCCTCTCTATGCATCTCTTGGTGAAGGTTTTTCTGAAGGCCGCCATGCACACTCTTAGGGTTTCTATTTAAAACTAAGCTTTCTGTGGCTTTTAATAGGGCTTGAATTTCTACTTCTGTACTTTCCTTGCATGACTTTGAAGTGGGTATGCATGTTTATTCTCTTTTTCATGACTTATCCCTTCCTTACTCATTCTTAGAAAATTTTATTTGTTCAAAATCATGTGTACATTAGGGTTTTTCTGATAAAGCTCTTACTGATATCTTTTGCAAGAAAGAATATTATTAGGCTTTCATTTTTATCATAATGTACTTACGGTCTCAGATGAAATCTTTTATATATGTAGGAATAAAAACCATAACACCGATATTTCTATGTTTTTGCACATATGATGATGAATGTATCTTTGTGTTCTAGCATGGATACACTACTGTAAACTCTATCATTTATTGTGATACTTTCCAAGAGTAAGAATACATGTATATCTTGTAATCATTGTCTGTGATGCTCTTCATTTCATGCATATTTCCTTATAAGAAAATCATTGCAGATTTATGCGCATAACTTAGGGTTTCAAAATCTTAAGTTATTGCTATCTTTAAGCATGTATCTATAGTTTTATTTTGTGGGCAGGGCTGTCATAGATTTTCTGGGTCTTCACAACTCTATGATTGTGATTGTTATCCTGCTCTAAAATAGTTATATGTTGTGTTTGAATTGGATAAATTTTTGTCATTCAAGAATGACTCTGACCATCCTAGCTCATTCTGATGATGGCTGCATGAGAATAGTTGATGTTGTCATTGATGGAAACTAACTGACAACCAACTAGCAATCATCTGTCAACCCACCGACAGTTACCGACACCAACAATAAACTTCTACATTCACTGGCAGGCACTTCACCACTAGTGGGAATAATGCATATCGACACTCAAGCCGACATGGAATAAACTTTTGTTTATTGTTTTATATTGTAATTATCTTTTGTAAAAGATGACATGTCATATTGTAAAAGACTCATATATATGTATGAGATCTTATAGGTCATTTGGAGAGATGATATGATAGTGATGAGAGAGAGAATAGTTGATATATAGTTGACAGTGAAGGTTTTGGTAATAGACTAGCTTAAACCAGTACTAAACCTGACATAGTTGATGCTGATCTGAAGTAGCACATTGTATTGGATTTTGATAATCCATTTTTTAAGTCAGTGAGACTTCTATTTTGTAATTGAGCAGTGAGCTCTAGGCAACTAGCCTTCCTGCATGTGTAGGCCCCTCTTTGTAAGTAATATTTATTCATTGGTCAGTGAGTGAATATTATGGGTCACAAATCCCACTGAGGTTTTTCCCACACCAGGTTTCCTCATTAAATATCTTGTGTTATGGTGTGTTCTCTATGTTATCTATGTTATTCTTATTTGCTACATTAATTCTTATTTACCAGTACACTATTTTGGGATACAAAGTTCTTAACAAGTTTAAATATTCTGCTAACCGGTTAGACACTGATTCACCCCCCCCCTCCCGGTGTCTTTGGGACTGTCATTGATTCTAACAATTGGTAACAGAGTCTGGTCCTCTATTTTCAAAAGCCTAACAACTTGAGAAAGATTTTGACACTAGTACAAATGGAGAACTTAAGAAAATAATTGGAAGGAGCTCTTGAAGATTATGGTGTAGAAAAATTAAAGAATATCAAACTTGAAGATGATCTTCGAACTGCACATGAATTCATTAAAGGACTTCGGGAGAAATTTTCTATAGCACAAAATAAAATAAAAGAACTTCATGACAAGATGTAGAAAGATGATGAGGAAAAAGAAACTCTTAATGAGCTTACAAATAAGTTGAGACAAGAAAATAGTAATATGAAGAATGAAATGCAAGATATGACTATGAGGTTATGTAAAGACATTGAAGATAGGAAGAAGAATGAAGAAGACTTGACTAGGAGACTCAATGATGCTGGAAATGAAAATCTAAGACCTAGTCATGAAAATGATATGCTGAAGACAGATCTGATTCACATGCAACATGATAAAATTGAGCTTATGAGACAAAAGGAAATTCTAGAAAATGAGTTGGCTACTGCAAATCAACACAAAGAGAAATTCAAGAAAAGTTTAGAGGAGCTTGATGACATGTAGAAAAGTTAGAAACCTAATGGAGATACAAATGGACTTGGATTTGAAGTTGGAGAATGTTCTGGTACTACAAACAATCTAGATGTGAACAAACCGGTAAGACAACCTAGTGCTTATAAGTTTAATGGCAAATGTTTCAATTGCAACAAATATGGTCATAGAGAAAATCAATGTAGATTTAGAAACAATCAGAATATTAATGCACCCACCGGTCAATGTTCCAAATGTAACAAAGTTGGTCATAATTCAGAAAATTGCAGAATGAATATGAAATGCTATGTTTGTGGAAGATATGGACACTTATCCAATCAATACAGATCACAAATCGGCGTAGGATATGGAAAGGCTATTTAGAGGAATAATGTGACTTGTTATGCTTTTAACAAAATTGGACATATTGCCAAATTTTGTAGAAGCAAGTCTTCACCGACAAACAATAAAGGATCCAGTTTGAAAGGCAAAGAAAAGGTAGATGAGGTAAAGCAAGAATTTTCAAAACAATGGATTAGGAAGAGAGATTAAAATGTTGATGAAACTATCTCTATATCAGTAGAATAGAGAAATCCTCCACCGGTAGAAGATTCTTCATCCAACTGAGAAGTAACCCTTTGGGGGTATTGCAACAAGTTGAAAATCATGCAGATTACCCTCGGTCGATGGTGAGAAGATATATTTCTTCTTTACTGACAGATGTGTTAAGTTTTCACTTAACCGACAATCATTTAATGCAGTTGGTGAGAGAAATATCATTATAAATCAGCTAATTTCCCTCATTTTTGACTCACCCTACATTCAAATTAGCAAAGAGTGTGAAAACAGAGAGAAGGAATTCAAGGCGAAGGTGCGAAGTAATTTCTTCAAGCATTCAGAATATTTTCAGGCAGCTAAAGTTATTTTTCAATGGCTTCTTCTTCTTCTCCCGAGTTTATTTTGAACCCTACTATTATGGAAAATGTGAAATGCCCTAGGCCCATATTTAAGATAATTCCCGAGATTGCCAAGCAAGATGACTCTATAAGGGAATTTTCAAAAATTTCTAAAGGTGTAGCATTTCCAGAAGACCCTAGGATTTATATACATTGGAATATATAAGAACTAGGTTCTGAAGAATTGATGAAAATGTTTACTAAGGTAATTTGTGATGAAAGTGGTGCTATTAAACCCAAACACAAGATTGTAGAAACTCTAGGTTTTGTGGAGATACTGAAGATTCCTTAATTTCCAGAGGAAGTAGTAAGAATTGTTTTGAGCATAGCACATGGATAATTCTTATGGTTGGATTTTGTCTACAAAATAACTTGGCAAGCAATTAGGGTAGTAACTAGTTTACCCTCAACTGGCAACAAACCTGATAAAACAAATAAGATTCCTAACAACAAAGTGATGACCCTAACAGGAGCAACATTTGACAATAGATCACTGAGAGTGAATGATATCAAGGACATCAATGTGATATTTGTAAGTATGGTGCTAGGATACAAGACCACACATGCTAACAGGCTATATTCAATTTCTAGTCTTTGTATAAACAATTCTTATGAGATGGTTAACAACAATGTAATGATAGATGTGTGTGAATGGCTAAAAGATGAGCTTACTGACAATTTGAAAAAGATCAAAGGAGATAAGAAAGGGACATTCCACTTAGGAAATCTTTTGATATGCTTGATGTTGTATTTCACTAAGGAAATCCCCGGTACAGGACCTAAAGACTTTGGATATGATATACCGATAGGAAAACAATTATAGGAAGCTTTTACTAGCATGGGAACTGCAAAGGACAACAACATAATTGAATACTTTAAAACCTTCCAAGCTAAAATAAAAACTAGAGAAAGACTACCACGGAGTGTAGTGGACAAATATGACAAAGAGATTTGTTTTGTTATCAAGAAAGATGAGACATGGATGGAAGTTGTACTCCCTAGGACTTTTTGGGTGATTGAAATGCGATATGAGGTAGATCTTAACAATTTTGAGACATATGCAAAAGCTTTACTAGATGTAATGAGAGAACTATCAGGACAAGTTTTTGGTAGCACTGAGACTATTGAAAGTGGTGTAAAAATATTGAAGCAGAGAAAGAAAAGAGAAAAATACATTAGAGATGCTTCCAAGAAAGTGAAGGAAATCAAGGAAAATGTAATGAACATTAGTGGCATATCAGCTAGTGAGCTTGAAGGACTTCAACCAGAGGCACACATTTCACCGGTTGGCACATCTTCTAGAACTGACAGTGATAAACCAATAGAGTTTAAAAGAGTTGAAAGAAGGAAGAGAAAACATTCACCGGTACCCTCTCCTTCACCTAAGAGAACAAGAACTTTGAGGAAGAAATAATAGGCAGTAAGGGGACCACCAAAGAAACTAACACCAAAGAAGAAACAACAACCTGTTACTCCTTCTTTGAATGGTTTATTGAATGAGATAACTGATGATGGAAAATTGGCTAATGTACACAAACTGTACAACACATTTAATGATTCTGATAGGGAAAACATTAAGAATAGTATTATTTTACATCTGGACATATATAAAAAGGTTTTAATTGAAGTTGTGGATGACTTAACCAATGAACCGTATAGGAGATTGGAAGCAAAAAGGATTGCAGTGATGGAATTAGATAAGAAACTGAAAGTTGAAAAACTTCTAGTTGTACATTCTCTAAATTCAAAAGAGGAAATTGATGAATTAATTTCTGAGGCTAACCGATCTATTTTTGCTAGTGGACACCGGCAAGTAAGTTTAATGGCAGGAAGAGTAAAAGAGATTGTAGATGAGACTGCTAATAACTAGGATATGCTTTTTGTGGAGAAAGGAAAAACAAGAGGAAATGAACTGACTGAAGAAGACATTTAAAGTGTATCAGAAGGATAAGGACAAGGGAAAAGGAAAAGTTGGTGGTATTCCAAACATCAAGATTACTAACAATCTACCGCCACCTTTGTATACTACACCAGTAAACACAGATGATCCACCGGTTATTGACACTGAAGGTGTTACACATGATGACACAAATCCTGAATCTGAGATACTCTTCACCATGAATGTGAATACTCAAGAAGTAAATATTGTTGTAGATAAGGATAGTGTAGAGGTTAAGGAAGACAATGTTGATAGTGGCAACATGGCTGAGAAACCGATAGAGACTGTTGAGGTTGAGATCCCAACCCAAACAGAGCAACCATTAGATGCTGGCACAGGGCCACTGGAGATTGAGATACCGGTAGTTGAACTTACTGAGAAACCTATTGAGGTAGAGAAACTGGCAATCACTAAGACATCAAAATAGTCTGAGAAACCCTTGCAAGTTGAGATGCAAATCTAGACTCATCCACCGGCAAAAAACACAAGTAAAATGGTTACAATTGATGGAAGCACAAAGGTAATAAAGGAAATGTTGGCATTGCACACTCCAATGAGAATTGTTGGTGATTGAAGGTATTGTCATTGATGGCAACCTTGCAATCTTATGGCACCGACAGGCACTGACACTGATAGATAGTTCACCGACAGTGACAAGAATGTTTACCAGCACCCTAGCCGACATGATTTTGATTATTGTATATTGTATTTAATTGTAATATCTTTTTGTAAGCCAACATGGAATATTGTAATTAGACTCATATATAAGTATGAGATCTTGTATATCATTTTGATAAATTGGATATATACACATGGATATGTATAGCGAATATCAAGGAAGATTTTGTAGAAAGGTTTATGGTTATTGTATGAGCTTCAACCAGTACTGAACCTGGCATAGCAGATGCTTTTTGTAGTAGTACATTATATTGGATTCTCATAATCCATTTTGTAAGTCAGTGAGACTTCCTTTTGTATTTGAGCAGTGAGCTCTAGGCAGTTGGCCTCCCTACATGTGTAGGCACACTATTGTAAGTAATATCCATTCATTGGCTAGTGAGTGAATATTGTGGGTCACAAATCCCACCGAGGTTTTTCCCACACCGGGTTTCCTTGCCAAAAATCTTGTGTTATGGTGTGCTTTCTATGTTGTGTTTATTGTTCATATTTACTGCATTAATTTTTGTTTACCGGTACACTATTTTGGAATGCAAATTACTTAATAAGTTCAGAAAATCTGATAACCAATTAGATATTGATCACCCCCCCTCTCAGTATCTTTGGGAATCCTAACAATTGGTATCAGAGCTTGGTCCTCTATTATCAAAAGCCTAATAGCTTGAGGGAGATTTTGATATCGGTACAGATGGAAAACGTGAGAAAGCAATTGGAAATAGCTCTTTTAGATTATGATGCAGAAAAGTTGAAGAATATCAAACTTGAAGATGATCTGAAGACTACACAGGAATTCATTCAAGGACTTCAAGAAAATCTCACTATTTCTAGAAACAAAAGAAGAGAACTTCATGAGAAGATGCAGAGTGATGATGATGAAAAAGAAACTCTTAATGACCTTGTGAACAAGTTGAGACAAGAAAACAATACTATGAGGAATGAGATGCAAGATATGACAATTAGGTTTTGTAAAGATATTGAAGACAAAAAGAATAATGAAGATGATTTGACTAGGAGACTCAATGATGTTGGAAATGAAAATACAAGACTTAGTCATGAAAATGATATGTTGAAGATAGATTTTATGCACACACAAAATGATAAAACTGAACTTATGAGATAGAAGGGAATCTTGGAAAATGAGTTGTTCTACTGCAAATCAACACAAAGAGAAATTCAAGAAAAGTTCAGAGGAACTTGATAACAT
Organism: Cryptomeria japonica; assembly: GCF_030272615.1. NCBI lineage: Eukaryota > Viridiplantae > Streptophyta > Pinopsida > Cupressales > Cupressaceae > Cryptomeria > Cryptomeria japonica. The sequence continues at coordinate 352,372,740 of NC_081405.1, read as the reverse complement.
GCTAAAAAATCAGAGACTTGATGGAGATACTAATGAACTTGGCTTTGAAGTTGGTGAAAGCTCTGGTACTGCAAACAATCATGATCATAGTAAATCAGTAAGACAACCTAATGCCTACAAATTTAATGGGAAATGTTTTAACTGTAACAAGTATTGTCATAGAGAAAATCAGTGTAGATCTAGAAACTATCAGAACATTAATGCACCCACCAGTCAATGTTCCAAATGCAACAAAATTGGTCATAATTCAAAAAATTGCAGAATGAATGTAAGGTGTTATGTTTGTGGAAGATTTGGACACCTATCTAATCAATGCAGAACACATATCGGCATACGATATGGAAAGGCTATTCAGAAAAACAATGTGACTTGTTATGTTTGTAACAAAATTGGACATATTGCAAAATTTTATAGAAGTAAGGCATCACCGACAAATAATAATGGACCCAGTTTGAAAGGAAAAGAGAAGGTTGATGAGGTAAAGCAAGAATTTTCAAAACAATGGATTAGAAAGAGAGATTAGAATGTTGATGAGACTATTCATTCACCGGTAGAACAGAGTATTACTCCATTGGCAAGAGATTCTTCATCCAATTGAACTAAAACCTTTGGGGGTATGGCAAAAAATTGAAAATCATACAAGTTTACCCTCAGTTGATGGTGAGAAGATGAACTTCTTCTTTACTGGCAGATGTGTTAAGTTTCACTTAACTGACAGGCATTTATTATGGTTGTTGAAGGGAAATATATTATAAATCAGTGTTTTTCACTCTTTTTCATTCACCGAGCATTCAAATTTTCTAAGAGCATGAAAAACCTGAGTGAAGGCATCCACAATGAGAAGTGAAGCAAGATCTTTCAAGCATCCAATTCTAAAAGGCAGATTAAGGTATTTATGAATGGCTTCCTCCTCTGCTCCTGAATTCATTGCAAACCCTACTGTTATTGAAGTGGTTAAATTCCATAGGTTCGTATTCAAGATTATACCTGAAGTAACAAAATAGGATAATAACCTAGGTGCATTTTCTAAAATCCCTAAAGGAGTTGCATATGCAGAAGACACAAGAATATACATACATTGCCATATTGAGGAACTAGGTGCTGAAGAAATCATGAAAATGTATAAGAATGTGATTTGTGATGAGAATGGAGTTGTAAAACCTGAACATAAGGTTATAGAAACCATAGGTTTTGTGGAAATCCTTGACATTCTAGAATTCCCTAAGGAAGTTGTGAGGATTGTACTCAGTAGAGTTCATGGATAATTCTTTTGGCTTGACTCTATCCATAAAATCATTAGAGAAGTAGTTAGGGTTGTGACTGGCTTACCTTCCATCGGTAGCAGGCCAAATAAAACCAAGAAAGTTTCAAACAACACTGTGATGACATTAACTGGTGCAACCTATGACAGCAGATCCCTGAGAGTTAATGATGTGAAATATGACAATGTAAGATTCATTAGCATGATATTAGGATACAAAACCACACATGCTAACCAACTGAACTCTGTTTCGAGTCTATATATCAAGAGTGCATATGATATGGTTAAAATGATGCTAAGATAGATGTATGTGGGTGGTTGAAAGATGAATTGATTGATAATTTGAAGAAAATCAAAGGAGATAAGAAAGGTACTTTCAGATTTGGCAATCTTCTTGTATACCTAATGCTATGTCTTACTAAGGAGATCCCCGGTATAGGTAGGAAAGACTTTGGTTATTACATACTGGTAGGTAAACAACTGTTAGATATCTTCACCAGCATGGGAACTGATAGGGAACACAAAATAACTAAAAATTTCCAAGCATTTAAGGCTAAAATGAAGTCTAGGGAAAGACTACCTTAGAGTATTGTTGACAAGTATCAAAAAGATTTTTTTTTTGTAATTAAGAAAGATGAAATAGATGGGTTATGAGGTTGATGTGAACATTATTGAAACATATGCCAAAGCCTTACTTGAAGCCCCTAGAGAACTCAAGGAAAAAGTGTTTGGTAATACTGAAACCATAGAGAGTGGTGTGCAGACACTTAAACAGAGAAAGAAAAGAGAGAAATATATCAGAAGTGCAACCAAGCAAGTGAAAGAGATCAAGGAAAACATAATGAATATCATCAGTATTAAGGAAAGTGATTTGGAAAGGTTACAACTGGAAGCTCATCTCTCACCGGTTGGAACTTCATCTGAAAGTGAAATCCCAGCTGAGTTTAAAATAGTAGATAGGAAGAGAAAACCTTCACCGGTACCTTCTCCTACACCTAAGAAGGCAAGAAAGAAACAACAGGCAGTAAGGCTCCCGGCTAAAAAGATGACACCAAGAAAGAAAAAGGAAAAATGGGTTATTCCTCCTCTTGATAGCTTGCTAAATGAAATTACAGATGGTGGAAACTTATCAAATGTAAGCAAATTATATGATACATTTACCAATGAGGAAAAGGAAAGCATAGAAAATAGTATCATCTTACACCTAGACATCTATAAGAAAGTTTTGATAGAGGTTGTAGATGATTTACCTAGTGATTTGTATAGGCGGCTTGATGCTAAAAGGTTAGCCATTATGGAACTAGACAAGAAAATCAAGATTGAGAAATTGCTTGATGTACATCCTATTAAATTTGTGGAAGAAATTGATGAACTGGTAAGTGAAGCAAACAGGATAGTATTTTCTAGTGGTCACTGGCATGTAAGTCTAATGGTCGATAGAGCTAATGAGATATCAGAAGAGACAATAGATAAATGGGACATTTTCTTTGTGGAGAAAGAAAAACAAGATGAACTCAAAAGACCAAAAACCTTCTAGGTTTACCAAAAGGATAAGGACAAAGGAAAAGGCAAAATAGGTGGACCACCAAATATAAAAGTGACAGACAATTTGCCACCACCTACTGTTACTCCATTGGTTCAGACAGATGCAACACCAACTACTGAGGATGTGGAGACTCCACATGAGGATACAAATCCTAATTCTGAAGTTTTGTACACAATGAACATTGATACTCAGGAGGTCAATATTGTGGTTGACAAGGAGACCACTGAGAAAAAGAAGAAAGATGTGGCTACTGAGCCACCAGTTGACAATATTGAGGTAGAACACATTGAGACACAATTTGAACATGTAGAACAAACAGTGAAACATATTGAGATTGGCGTTAGTGAAATGGTGACTGATACCATTGATACAAACATTGAAAAATTGATAGATGGGATACCGGCTACAGAAAATATAGAGAAGCCTACTAGGTCACCGATAGTGGATAGTGCAGAGGTGCAAATAGAGAAATCGATAGTGCATACCACCAAAAAATCATCAGAGGCTCCTACTGATAACATTGAGAAACCATCAGAAAAACCAGCAGTAGAGAGCACAGAGAAATAGGAAGAGACCCAAACTAAGAAACCCATTGAGAAACAGACAGAGAAACAGGTTGACCTTCAGGTACACATAGAGACAGTGCCACCGGCAATACCTGAGAAGCCTAAACCTTTGCTGATAGAAATGCATTGGTATTTTGGATATGTTGATATGGTTTTGTCATTGATGTCAACACTTGTCAACACTTATCAGTGCTTGGAGATTTGGTTATGTTCACCAGCAAGTTAGTGACTTATGCACAGTCACTGGTATTTGGTTCACCGACAGGTTATATTGTTCACCGACACTTGGAAAGACTTGGAGACTACTTGGTTATGTCGAATAAAGTGTTCGGACATTTTGTTTTGGTGATTTGTTCATTTTCTATTACCAGGAAATAGGTCCAAGTTATGAACCAGTATGCATATCTATTCCAGATCAGCACGACATGTCAAGAAGATGATTTGCTATTATTGTAAATGCATTGAGTTGACATCATGCATCGGATATTGTTTCATTTGTAATTGATTTTATTGTAATATCTTTTAGTGAGCCGACCTACTCAATTGGTCTTAGGTTATGGTATAAATGTAAGATCTCATTTGTGAGACTAATATAGGATTGGAAAAAGGATTATAATTTGGTAAATGTGAATATAAGCAGAGCTATACACACAGACATCAATTATAGATTGAAGGAAGGTTTGAAGAAGGCATTTCAGAGCTAAACCGGTACTGAATCTAGCATATGAAGATGATATTTTGAGTAGTACATTATCATTGGATTTAATCATCCAATTGTAGTCACTGTGACTCCCATTTTGTGATTAAGAAGTGAGCTCTAGGCAGTTGGCCTTGCTGCATGTGTAGACTCCATATTGTACACACATACTATCTGCAGTAGTATCATCTGATTGTGGGTAAGGTTTCCCACCGTGCTTTTTCCCCTTACAGGGTTTCCATGTACAAATATTTGTGTTATGTGTTGTGGATGTTATTGTCTTTTTGTTTCATGCATTAATCTTTACTGGTACTGCAATTAAATGATAAACTATGTACCGACATAAAGTTTGGTTTACCGGTATTAAGCATTAAGTTTTGGTTAAGTTGATTTTGGTTTAAATTTATTAGATAGCTGATTCACCCCCCCACCTCTTAGTTGTCTTTGGGACCTAACAAAATGCAGACACAAACTGACCCTCCAGAGGTTGAGGCAAGCAAAGTGGTTACTCACACTAGCAACATGCAGATTGTGAAGGTAGTTGGACAATCATCTGGTACTTCCATGACAGAGTTCAGACCAACAAATGTAACAGAGGTATTATTAGATTCAATTAAGAAAATCACAGACTACAATGCATTGGCCTATAAGGCTATAGATGATACCATCCCCATTCTTAAATTGATTGCACCCAAGTGTAATGTAGAAAATAAAGATTCTTTGAGTCAATTAGACACATTGTTTAAATACATCACTAGTAACATATTGACTATGGACCAAATAAATGAGGATACATTTAAAGAGAAAATGGATAGAGAAATGGAGCAATTCTTTGGTGAGACAATAAAGAAGTGCATGAAACACATTAACACCCTCTTACCGGCACTGAGTAAAACCATTATGGAATTTAAGGAACTATACAAAGACACTTCCAAGACTAATCTTCTGATAGTGGATATTGACAAGGAGATCAACAAAGTGCAAAAAGAAATAAATGATATAGCTAACAATATCATTGGTTCATCAAAACCAATATCACTTATAGAACAGGAGATAGCTAGATTTGAGGAGAAAATTGAAAAATTGTAAAAGGAGAAGGAAAGAATAAAAGGCAAGGCAAAAGAGCTAAAATGCAGACTCGGTCCAAATCTTGATAACCTCATCTCTTTGAGGAAAGAGATCTCAAAGGCACTTATTTAGGGATAGAAGACACTGGAAGAGCAAATGCATCATCTCACCTGTACCATTCAAAGAATAGAAGTAGCATTAAAGGACAACAACAGGTTCACTCAAAGCCTAAATTTGGTATTGGCAGACCTATTCTAGATTGTAACCAATCGGTTACAAGGTTCTAGCTGATAACTACACTCATTTGACAATTTTTGACAACCTTTGTCATTGATGTCAAAGGGGGAGTAGTAGAGAAGAGAAAAATGATTGACATAAGAGATCATCTGCTCAGGGGGAGCACACAGTTTTGGTAAGATTATTGGACTTCAATTTTCGGATACAATTTTGAATTTTTCTCATGAGTGTTGCCATCAATGCCAAAGGGGGAGATTGTTGGAATTGCACACTCCAATGATAATTGTAGGTGATTGAAGGTATTGTCATTGATGGCAACCTTGCAATCTTATAGCACCAATAGATAGCTCACTAACAGTGACAAGAATGTTTACCGACACCCTAGCCGACAGGATTTTTATTATTATATATTGTATTTAATTGTAATATCTTTTTGTAAGCTGACATGGCATATTGAAATAAGACTCATATATAAGTATGAGATCTTAGAGATTATTTTTATATATTGGATATATACACGTGGATATGTAGAGCGAATATCAAGGCAGATTTGGTAGAAAGGTTTATGGTTATTGTATGAGCTTCAACTGGTACTAAACGTGGCATAGCAGAAGCTTTTTGTAGCAGCACATTATATTGGATTCTCATAATCCATTTTGTAATTGAGTGAGACTTCCTTTTGTATTTGAGTAATGAGCTCTAGGCAGTTGGCCTCCTTGCATGTGTAGGCACACTATTGTAAGTAATATCCATTCATTGGTCAGTGAGTGAATATTGTGGGTCACAAATCCCACTGAAGTTTTTCCCATACCAGGTTTCCTCGCCAAAAATCTTGTGTTATGGTGTGCTTTCTATGTTGTGTTTATTGTTCATATTTTTTGCATAAATTTTTGTTTATCGGTACACTATTTTGGAATGCAAATTACTTAATAAGTTCAAAAAATTTGATAACCGGTTAGATACTGATTCACCCCCCCTCTCAGTATCTTTGGGAATCCTAGCAGGCAATTGGTTAGACATCCAACACATTAACAAGTGAATTTAGGCCTACCAATGTTATAGAGGTACTTTTGGATTCAATAAAAAATATAACGGATTGCAATGCATTGGCCTACAAGGCAATTGATAACACTGTACCTATTATTAAATTGATTGTACCAAATTGTAACATAGATCATATTAAGGATTATTTAGGAAAATTGGACACATTGTCCAAATTTATTGCTGACAATGTAATAACCATTGATAAAGTGAATGAGGATACAATAAAGGAGAGAGTTAAAAAAGACAAGGACAAAATATTTGATGACACCATAAAGAAGTGCACAAAACACCTGAATACATTATTACCAGCACTGAACTCTACTATTTTGGAGTACAAAGAGCTATGTAGGGAAACATGCAAACCTCACCTTCTGATAGAGGACATAGACAAGGAGATTAGTAAAACACAAAAAGAAATTGATGACATAGCTGATAACATAATTGGTTCATCCGGCCACATATCAGTTTTTGAGCAAGAAATGGCAGGCTTTGAAGAAAAACTAAAGAAACTTGAGAAAGAAAAGGCAAGGATAAGGTTAGATGCCAGAGAACTTAAAAATAAACTTGGTCCCAAGTTGGACAATCTTATTTCTCAAAGAATAGAAATATCTAAGGCATTACTTCAAGGAGAACGATCACCGGAAGATCACATGCATTATCTCACCAACATGATCCAACAAACTGAGGCAACTTTGAATGACAACAAAAGGTTTATGTAAAGTCTGAATTTGGTTTTGGTAGATATCTTTCAGATTGTAACCAACCGGTTAGAGACTTTGAGGTAAAATGTTTGCACTCATTTGACAATTTTTGATAACCATTGTCATTGATGTCAAAGGGGGAGTAGTGGAGAGAAAAATGATTATTCAGAGGAGATCATTTGCTCAGGGGGAACACATCTTTTTGGAAAGTTTTTGGAATTCAGTTTTTGGAACAGTTTTTGGATTTTTCTCATGAGTGTTGCCATCAATGCCAAAGGGGGAGATTGTTGGCATTATACACTCTTATGAGAATATTTGATGTTGTCATTGATGGCAACCAACTAGAAACTAACTGGAAATCATCTGACAACCCACTGGCAGTTACCGGCACCAGCAATAGACTTCTACATTCACTGGCAGACACTTCATTGGCAGTGGCAATATTGCATACCAGCACTCAAGCCGACATGGATTAAACTTTTGTTTATTGTTTTATATTGTAATTATCTTTTGTAAAAGCTGACATGGTATATTGTAAAAGACTCATATATATGTATGAGATCTTATAGGTCATTTGGAGAGATGATATGATAGTAATGAGAGAGAGAGAGAGAATAGATAATATTTTTGTATAAGGTGATATAGTTGACAGCAAACGTTTTGGTAATAGACTGAGCTTAAACTAGTACTAAACCTAGCATAGTTGATGTTGATTTGAAGCAGTACATTGTATTGGATTTTGATAATCCATTTTGTAAGTCAGTGAGACTTCTGTTTTGTAATTGAGTAGTGAGCTCTAGGCTGCTAGCCTTCTTGCATGTGCATGCTCCTCATTGTAAGTAATATTTATTCATTGGCTAGTGAGTGAATATTGTGGGTCACAAATCCCATCGAGATTTTTCCCACACCAGGTTTCCTCGTTAAATATCTTATGTTATGGTGTGTTCTCTATGCTGTCTCTGTTATTCTTATTTGTTGTATTAATTCTTATTTACCGATTCACTATTTTGGGATACAAAGTTATTAATAAGTTTAAATATTCTACTAATCGATTAGACATTGATTCACCCCCCCTCAATGTCTTTGGGACTATCATTGATTCTAACACATTCTAGTATTTGGATGTCCTAAAGATATTCTTTCCATAGTGATTAATCTATAATTGTACTTTATTAAAAATTATTCCCCATCTCTATCACTTTATATGCTTGTATCTTTGCAAGGATGCCATGCCATTGTTTTGACATTGCTCTTTTAGGGTTTGTAATGGTGCTGCAATAGTATCACTATTTGTTGTATTCACTAGTCTTAATTGGCAAGTATATCTTGGTTGTCCTTTGAAATACTGTCTCATTCATTTTTTATGGAGTTTGAATACTATCTTTAGGCTCCTTATCTTTGTCATAATATCATAATGAATTTCAAACTTGGACTACACCTTCTATTTTAATCACATGTTGTTCCAAGATGTGCCTTAAGTTTTTTGGGCCAAGCTCTCTGAATGAACTTATGACTGTGATAATATGTGCACTATCACTCAACTATGATGAATCTATGTATTAATTTGGAACTTTTCATACTTTACCCTTACTGAGAATGTCACATAATCTTTGATGTCTTTTGGCTATTCTTTATGTTTGAGAAAGCCCCAATTTTATCACTATTATTGTGTTACAGTTGTAGGTGTTTCTTTTTTGAGACTATCACAACATTTCTTATGCATGCATACTCACTTATAAGTCTTAGGGTTGTCCTTTTAATAGTTAATTAAATCCATGTGCTATGAACCATTGACTGCTATGAAAATAACCAAGAGATTTTTGTTTATAAGATACCCGAGGGTTTGGATTGCATTGTTAACTAGATGTATGGCTGCATTTGCAACTCTTTATTGTAATTTACTTACTTTTTCAGATATCTGGTAATGATTGATCATGAGTTTCTTATGATACTCTTTTATTTCTATTTATGATACTATCATGGATTGTCATTACTAGCTTGCTACAACTGGGCAGCAATGTATTGAATCATGATTTTCATCTGACTCTACCAATCAATGTGCTATGCCAATGTATCCTTCTCTGAGATTACTACTATAATATTTGTCTTGACATTGTTGAGGCTATCAAAGTGAGGCTTCTCTTGAATGATACTCTGTTTGTAATCTTTTGGTTGTTTTACTGTGCATCTATAATTATGATTTCCTTTAACTGTTACTAATAGTTGTCATATGCTAATCAACATCTCTGCAACTATCACTAGTAGGGGTGTTTATTATATTTGTCATGTATTTTACTCATATTTTCCTCAAAGATACCTTTGTGAATAGAATCAAAACAACACTATGTTTGATATAAAGAACTGCTCCTAAAGACATTGCTTTTTGTTGTGCTTTCAACTTTAAATATATGTCTTGTTTGTATTCATTGACCATGGTAGGATTCTTTTAAAAATACTTTTGTGACTTTTGTGAGCTATCAATCTTCCTTGGCTATCATATGTTGTCATTAGCACAGTCCCCTTTAGCAACCAAGGTCATTACATGCCTTTAATAATGTCAAAATGTTGTAATAACTCCTGATGATAGTCTACTCTACTTACATGACTGTCATAACCTTAGACAAGTTATCCTTTTGAGACTCTTAAGACTGTACTTTTTTTGCATTGATCTCAGAATATCTCAAGACCTTGACCTTGTGACTGTTATATATTTATTGATACTATCATTTCACTATGTGGACTACTTATGAGAATATGGAAGGTTTGTCATTGCTTCTTTTACACAACTTGTAGCTTTATCTTGTAGTTAAGTCATTAACTGTCCTTGATGATTATATTATTGCATGATATTGTTCTATCTATTATTGCAGACTGCTTCTACCATATGCTTCACTCATGATTCATCACTTTCATGAAATGTCGATATGAATTTTCTCTTTAATTGGAGCCTAAGACTTTTAAATTTCCATTGTTATAATTGTTGATAAATGAATTGTGTTAGAACCACTATGAAAAGGAAACTTACTCATGCATTGTATATTGTGGTTGGATGAAAGCTACAAATTATATTTATTCACTACTTATAATATGTGTTGAATGCAATCCAATTGTTCAAATGGATGTGAGATCCTTATATCCTGTGACAATAGTATCATATATGACTGCTACTTATCATATCTCTGTCACGTGGTCTTATTTGTAGCTATGGTCACTGTGTTTTTAGACTGATGTATTACTTTATTGGTGGCTTTTATCATTATCCTTTGCTATCCTTGAATTATTGACTTGAATATATCCACTAGTTATTAAATTATTGTCCTTGTTGCCTTCTCAAGACTATGTATTGATTGTCTTGAATCTTCTATGTGTGACTGGGTATGGTATCACTGCTTTCAAGATGCATACTATAATATCTCCTTGTGTATAGGACTTGTACAGAGAAAACTATTTGAGGATATGAACCCTTATATTCATGGTGTTATATTGATGTCTTTGTGATGATCTCAATACCTTGTATGCTCACTGTCATTCATGAACTCTCTTCATTCACTATCTAGAACAGTGGTATTGGTTTGTATGCATCATGACTATGCTTTCTCAAAAACTCACTAAATTCAAGGAACTTTTTGACTGTACTCAGACCTATAATAATATTATTGCCTCATGATTATGGTCTGCTACTACTATAATTGGTAAAGGTCTCCTTTGGGTTTGCAATATAATTGTTGTTATCATGCTTTTCTTCTCTGAGATCACGGTTCATATCCTCTAATGCTACTATAGTGAATGTCATGTATTCTTTAGTTATTCACCTTAGATTATGTGATGACTGCTAAAGCTAAGGTCTGTCAAGCCCCATGGTGATTGTTCCTCATGCATGAATTAACTATCTTTATTATACTTTCATTATAATCATTGTCACGCTTCATGTATATTCCAATTTGAAAGATTGGAGAAGTCTAATGTCAGTGTATCACTATTCTCAAACAATATCACTATTTATTTCATGGCATTTATGACTGCAACTGTGTTTAGCTTGAGCTGTTCTTTTCTACTTCATGACCAAAATGTCTCTTCTCACTTTATCTTTAATAACCTAGATGACTGAACTTACTTAAAAAAATTTAAGGTACTATTACATAGTCAGTGTATTACTCTTAATATGGTTGGCCTTAGTCACCTGTTGACCATGGAACACGGTTCTATTCACTGTTGTATGTGTTGACTTTGGATGGCAGATTTTACCTCTCATTGAATGCCAACTTATGGGACCGTGGATACAGTTGTGTCACATATGATAGTTGATTAGTGTCACCTTGTGAGTAGTGACATGTATGCTGATCTCAACCCCTTCGGGAGCCTATTTTAACCCACATACATGATATTTCTGAAATGAAAACCTGTATCTACACATGAAACAAACAAATTAGATAAAAAATTGGTTCTTTTCAATATCTCATGGCATCTTTTCTGCATTGATCTATTCTTTTCTGAATCTAATATAGTAGTGTATGCATAGTAGGAGTAGCTTTATGTATGTAGGAGTGAAAGGAATAACTCGGAGCTATGATAAAACATTTATCTCTCTGTTTCAGGTCAACACATGGGGTAGACTGCGAGATGCTCAAATGAATGGAGTTGATCAGAAGATTCTTCTTCAAAACTCACCAACCTAATCAGGCAATGATAGGTTCTTTCTTTCCTTTCTCTATACATTCTTTTGTTCCTCTTGTATTTATATTTCTATGATCAGTGTTATGTTTTCTCATCTATTCCCATGGCTTGTGTGGGATCTGCCAAATAGTTTTTTCTTTATAAATAAAGATGTATTACATGCAGATGTTTTATTCATGAATATCTTTCTTAATTAGAACATTGCATATTTGGAAATAAGATACTTGTATGGCATACATATTTGTTTAATAAAGATAGCAAACTTTTAGAAAAAAAATTGTGTACCTTTTTTCTGCAATACATAAGACGTGTAATAGGTCACCAAAATTTTAGGTGTGATAAAATTTTGGTAACATTTTTGGCGACCTCTCAGGGGTCTTTGCCTAGTAAAAAGTAGTAGACCAGTAGCCTAGCATATCCATTGGGCATGAGTCAATTATGTCCTTTTCAAAATCTAAATTAATTCATAGAGTTCCTCTTTTATGATCAATCTACCTTTATCTTTTCTGACCTGATCATCTATGTTAAAAATGTTTTGAAGGGTAACCAAGAATTTGGGCATCTTATTAGTCTTCAATTGTAGGAACTAATTCTCATATTATTGATTGAATTTATGTTGATTTCTAGCAGAAAACTCAGCCTCCTCAATTAGAAAATTTGAAATTTGCTCATCTGATTCAAAAACCTACCAATCAACATTGTTATTAGGATTGAAGGTCTTATGAAAATCTTTACATAATTCTATCTTTTCACATTTTGAAGCTCTTTTGGGATATCAAATTGTGCACCAAGGGCTGCAAGCCTATTTGCTTCCTTATTTTGACTTTTGGGTATGGACAACAGATTAAATGCAACAAAATTTTCAATTAAATCCCAAAATCTATGCTTATACAACTTTAAAACATCATTTTTGGTGACATGAATATTGTGAGATTTTGCCAAGATCAAGGGCACAATGAAAAGTATAAAAATAGAGACAAAAGAATGACAAGAAAAAACTATATTCTCATCAATATGAAAATGATCAACTGGATTCATCAATACAATGAAAATAGGCCTGCTTATATAGGCAAGGCCATATGGATCTACGAGCACACAATCATGACATGTGGCTCAATGAGAAATAATGGTAGGTAAGAAATACTAGGGGTAGGTAGGAGAAATAATATAATATTCCACAAGAGGTGGATGACCCACCGAATGTGGAGTGTAACAGCAAAATAAGACCACAAAAGGTGGAATTTCTCCTACAAGCTCTATCCCTATGTGCACACTTCCCTAAGTGTCTCAAATCCAAACTACGAAGAGATGCATTATCCTAAGTTAACTTAAGTAAAGTGTAATAATATCCATAATGAATATTTATTTACACCAACACACCCCCTTAAGTGCAACTTAGGGGAATGAAGACTTAAGTCAACAATGCAAGATGGGTCCCGGCTACTGGGCCATGATAGGTACCCATGTACAATATGCAAATGCAAGCAAAACTATGCAAAGCAATCTCTCACAAACGGAGAAAGGGAGAAAACCCAGTGGGAAAAAACTCCCCCCCAAAAGAGAGATGAAAGTACAAAAGAATCTCAAAGAAGAAGGACAAAACCTCAAAGAGGAAAAACTCCCCCACATAAGAGAGGAAGGAGAAGTCAGCTGACTCCCCCTAATGACACATCCTGCACCCCCAAGAGAGCTCGCAACTGCTGGAACTTACTCTCGGAGAAAGGTTTGGTGAATATGTCTGCAACCTGCTCCGCTATAGGACAATACTGCATATCAATGACCTGCTCCTGAATCAGCTCTCGGATATAGTGAATATGAATCTCAATGTGTTTGGTCCACTGGTGCTGGACCAGGTTCTTCAAGATTGCAATAGCACTCTGATTGTCACAATGTAGAACTGTCGGCCGTGGAGTGGTGAATCCAAACTCTGTGAGAATCTGCTGGAGCCAAATGGTCTCAGTCGTTGCATTAACAATGCCTTGATACTTAGCCTCAGTCGAAGAGAGAGCAATAGCATGTTGCTTCTTGCTCTGCCAACAAATGGGGCCTGAACCAAGGTGAAAACTATAACTGGAAGTAGACTTATGATCATCAAGATTGCTAGCCCAATCAGAGTCTATGTAACCAACCAAGTGAAGTCTTGTGCCTACTGCATAGTGAATCCCATAGTGATGTGTACCTTGGATGTAATGAAGGATGCATTTGGTAGCTTTCCAATGAAGCTCATGTGGTTCCTGCATGAAGTGGGAAACCATGCCAACTGCAAATGAAATATCAGGGCCTGTATGGGTCAAGTAGATGAGACTACCTACAAGCTGACGATACAAAGTGGCATCAATTGGTGGAGAAGAACACTGAGCCTCAAGCTTGACTCCTAAAAGAAAGGGAGTCAGGGCAGGCTTACAATCAGCTATATGAAAGCATGCAAGTAGATCAAGAGCATACTTGGGCTACGATAGTGTAATCCCGAAAGGTGACTGTGAAATCTCTATCCTGAGAAAGTAGTGCAAAAGACCCAAGTCAGTCATAGCAAATCTGTCATGCAAAGCAGATTTGACCCTGCTAATGATGGATGTGGTACTCCCTGTAATGATCAAGTCATCAACATAGAGCACAAGTATCAAGTGAGTCATCCTGGCGCAAAATGTAGACATTCGGATCAGAATGACACCTGGTGAACCCTGCTAAGAGAAGAAAGAAATTCATCTTGGCATACCAAGCCCTGGGGGCCTGCTTAAGGCCATAGAGAGATTTCCTTAGTCTGCAAACCAAGGAAGTATCCTGGATGAAACCCTGTGGCTGCTCCATATAAATCTCCTCATCAAGATCACCATGAGGAAAAGAACTCTTCACATCCATCTGATGTACAACCCAACCATGAGCTGTAGCAATAGCAAGTGTCAAGCAAATGGAGTTCATCTTGGCTACGGGCGCAAAGGTCTCAGTATAGTCAACACCTACAACCTAAGAGAAACCTTTTGCAACAAGCCGAGCCTTATACTTATCCACACTACCATCCGCTACAAACTTGGTTCGATAGATCCATTTACATCGAACCATCTTTCTCCCCTTAGGGAGATGGACTAAATCCCATGTGTTGTTCCTCATCAAGGAACTATACTCTTCCTCCATAGCTTGGTCCCACTCAGGAACCCCTGATGCTTCCATAAATGTCTATGGATTGGAAGCGGTAGCAATGATGCATGTGGTAGATCCTAATGTTGTGATCGAGATCTCTGTGTATCTGAAGGATCCCCAACAAGAGAACCCATGGACTCAAGTGTCTGTCAAGCCCAATGAGGTCTAGGTGGAGGTGGAGAATGAGGCTCCTCAACTACAAGTGGACCCTGTGGAGGTGTAACCCTACGAGTCAGAGTTGAAGGAGTCTCATCATTTGAATCATTAGCATCACTATCTACAATGGAGGAAGGTGGAGGAGGTAGAGAGGCTAAGCTAGGAGAGCTTTCCTCAAAGTGAATACTCCTCTCAATGAACACCTCATGTGTCTCAGGATCCATCAATCTATATGCCTTAACACCCTTAGGATATCCAACAAATATGCAAGGTCGACTCTGAGGTTCCAATGCCTTGCATTTCTGTGGAGGTATGCGAGCCCATGCTGGACACCCAAAGACTCTGAAATGTCTCACAATTGGCTTCCTACTAGCCCAAGCCTCAAAAGGAGTAATACCTTGCAAAGCTTTGTGAGGAACCAGATTCTAGATTTGTGTGGCACAACTGATAGCCTCGGCCCAAAAAGTGGGATCAAGAGAACGTGCATGAATCATATAGCTAGCCATTTCTTTGAGAGTTCTATTCTTGCGTTCTGCAACTCCGTTCTGCTGTGGAGTGTATGCTACAGAATGCTGAAGATCAATCCCCTCAAATGTACAAAAATCCTCAAGTCTTTTGTTCACATATTCCCTTCCATTATCTGTGCGAAGAATCTTCACCACTTTCTCGGATTGCTTCTCCACACGAGTCTTGAAGTCCTGAAATCTATCAAATACTTCACTCTTATGAATAAGAAAGTGGACCCAAGTGAAGCGAGAGTAGTCATCAATGAAGGTGAGGACATAATGGGCCTTGCTAAATGAAGGTTCTGGAAATGGAGCTGCTACATTGCTGTGAACAAGTTGAAGAACTTCCAAAGCTCTCCAAGCTTTCCCCTTATCAAACTTCTCCTCAGGATGCTTGCCCATGGAACAACCTGAACATACACCCTCTGAAAAACTAATTTGAGGTAGACCTATGACCATGTCTTTAGTTCTAAGCTGCTAAAGATAGCGGTAGTTGAGGTGACCAATCTGCTCATGCCATAGCTTACTTTCAGAATTTGAATGAGTAAGAAAGGCCCTAGAAGGTGAACTTGGCACAAAGTGGGAGAATAAATAAAGCCTTGAGTTGTCATTGACTTGTCCCACTGCTACCAAGGCATCATCATCAAGTTCCTTTACCACAACTGAATCTGGTGTAAACTCAGTCTTTTTCCCATTCCCATAGTGAGTGATTTGGTAGATAGAGAGAAGGTTGGTAGACAAGTTAGGAACATAGAGAACATTCTCAAAAGTTCCATCATCCATGTCAATTGAACCTTTCCCTTCAACCTCTACTTGTGTATCATCACCTATGTAAATGTTAGGTACCTTAGATGGCTCCAATGAAGAAAACTGCTCCTTTGTAGAACCCATGTGATATGAGGCACCTGGGTCAAGTATCCACTGCTGTGAAGAACTTGTTGTAGCCACAAATGCTTTCCCTTTTCCCTTAGACTATGAGGAAGAGGAAGGAGATGAATCCTTCTTTGTGTAGGCGGATGGCAAGTTGATGTTGTTTTTCTTAAGAAGATTAGTTAACTCATCAACTTGCTTTGTGTGGCATCGATGCTCATCATGACCATTCTTCTTGCAATATGCACAAGTTGGTTCATCCTTCTTAGGTGGTATCCCCTTCTTGGAAGAGGATGAAAAATCATCTTGTGATGGAGAGGATGATTGCCCTTTTTCCTATTGTGGCTGTGACTTAGATTGCTTCTTCTTCTTGTTGGAATCTTTGCCTTGACTTCCTTGATTCCCTTGATTAGCCACCAAAGCCTTGGACTTTGAAGACTTGAGAAACCCCATGTTCAACAACTTAGATTGTTCCAATATCAACATTTCTATGAAAGCATCAAATGAAGGCATAACATAGGAACTCCCCACTATCAAATGATGAGTTTGGAAGCTAGACACAAATGCTGCATATTCTGGTGCAAGCTTGTCCAACAAGTTGAATATCAACTGAGCATCCTTTTTGTCAATTCCTCAATCCTTAAGCTTTGCTCTTAGCTCATTTGCTTTGGTGACATAATCTTGGATTGTATCAAAACTCTTGGGATCCAAGTTGGTGAGCTCATTGTCAATCTTATAACCTCTGATTTCGTCAACTTGATCATACAATTTCTGAAACATATCCCAAGCATCTTTGATCATAGTACACTTTTCAATATGAAAGATGAGGTCATCTGATACATACTTGCGCAAAGTTCCAAGAGCCATGCAATTCTTAGTGAGCCATTATAATTGAGCATTAGGATCAGCCTTAGGATCAAGTGGTGTTGCTATTGTCCCATCTATGTAATGTGTGAGACCTTTTTCCATTAATTTGCTCCATACTTTAATTTTCAATGATGCATAATTATGTGGAGTTAAAGGTGGAAATTTATGAGGACTCATTGCAACAAAAATGAAAGAGCACAAGGAAAGAGAGGCACAATCACACAAGACACCCCCCCAAATTCACTCAATCAAAGAACCCCCCCAAAAGTGATGATTTGGCACTTTATACTTAGTGCATGTACAATGGGCCACTTGCAAAAAATGGCAAAGTGGACTTCTGATTTCACTTTTACAAGTGCCTCAATAAGGCCAAAAGAGACTCAAAATAATAATGCAAGAGATCTAAACTAAGATCCAAGCAATTTACAAGTACCAAATACGCCAAATAAGATGAATATCTGAAAGTACAATTTCTACTTAAAATATCTAAAATCTGATCATAGATTATGAAAGTAGATGAAAAAACATGCACTTTCAAAAAAAACGGCACCTGAAAAGGAGGTTGTATAAGCTCAAATGAGGCCTTTGAAGTTGTAGAATTGAGGATTGGACACGTACAGCTGAGAGAATCCAAAAATTCCAAAAAAAATGTGCACCAAAACTAGAAAATAACCACACCACTGCGAAGAGCACAAAAAATTAGCTCAAATAAAAAAAAATTGCACCCAAAAAGGAGCAAAATTGAGCAAGTTATGGGCCTCCAAAGTTGACCCAAAAATCCAAACTGCTCAACGGAGAGGGGTCTAAAACTTTCCAAAGAAAATGTTGACTAGGCGCTGACTGGGTGCTGACTGTGCGCTGCTGGCTAGGTAGAAGGTACGGATCCCAAAAATAATTTTCAAATTTTTTATTTTATTTTTTTCAAAAAATCTTTTTCAAACTGGAAAATAATTTTCAGAAAAAAAATAAATTTTTTTTTTTGAAAAAAATCCGAAAATTCCATACCGTACCGCCCGAATTGGGTAGAAAATTTCCTCCACACCCAAAAATTGATTTTTGCCAAAATAGGTCGAGTTTATACTCGATTTTTATGGAAACAGCCTCCCGAACATAATGGTGAGGTCAAAAACGCTCTAAGATGCCTCCAAAAAATGTAGTTCCTCAGATCCAAAAATAGAAGCCTTCCGCGATGTCTCCAAAAACCAATCAATGAAGCCCCAATGGCTCTGATACCATGTGAGATTTTGCCAAGATCAAGGGCACAATGAAAAGTATAAAAATAGAGACAAAAGAATGACAAGAACAAACTGTATTCTCATCAATATGAAAATGATCAACTGGATTCATCAATACAATGAAAACAGGCCTTCTTATATAGGCAAGGCCATATGGATGTACGAGCACACAATCATGACATGTGGCTCAATGAGAAACAAGGGTAGGTAAGAAATACTAGGGGTAGGTAGGAGAAATAATATAATATTCCACAAGAGGTGGATGACCCACCGAATGTGGAGTGTAACAGCAAAATAAGACCACAAAAGGTGGAATTTCTCCTACAAGCTCTATCCCTATGTGCACACTTCCCTAAGTGTCTCAAATCCAAACTACGAAGAGATGCATTATCCTAAGTTAACTTAAGTAAAGTGTAATAATATCCATAATGAATATTTATTTACACCAACAAATATTCCTTATTTAATTGACAACTAATCCATTGTCACTAAAAACTTGCAAGCCCTTAATATTTTTCTTTCTTTCCCACTCTAGTGCATGTGCAAGTGACTCATACTCTGTTGTATTATTTGTACAGTTGAAAGAAAATCTAAAAGAAGAGTAATATTTCATACCTTCGGGTGAAATAAGCATAACACCACCTCCAGAACCATTTTTACCTCTTGAACCATCAAATAAAGCCACCATACCTCAATTTTTTGATGTTTTGACTACTGGTCCAGCAGAATATCTTCTTTTTCAATCTTAGGAATAACAACATCTTCTTCATGAATCATATAAATACCAAGAAATATTTCATCCATGTTGATGAAAGGATCTTCTGTAGTATTCTGGGCTGCCCACTCATCCGAATTCACATCACGTATGCCTTGAACAGGTGTATCTAGATCCTGGATAGGTGGTAACTCTTCATGGTCTTTTATAGAAAGATCTATATTTATAGGAATTCAGGTGTATGGTTCCAAGTGGCAAGTGGCTTGAGGTTCTTATTTAAAGGTCACCTTAGTGCCATATCGGGTTCTGAAAAACAAATGTGACCAATCAGCAGAAAGGTATCCTCCTAATTTTTCTAAGAAATCTCTAGATAGGCAAATAGAAAAGTGTGGAGGTAAGTCATCTATGTACATGTCCTGAGGTATTACAAAATTAGGACAAGCATGCAAGGTCAAACCAAGATCTTTGACCAATCCAACTTACTTGACTGTTGTTCCATCTAATTGTACAACTCCTCTAGAAACAGGCTCATAAATTAGACCAATTTTTATCTACAAAATCTTTGGGCATAATTGAACTACTGGATCCTGAATCTATCAGGAAATGGTGAAATAGATGGTTGTCAATTATCAATGTTATGAAAAATGGAGGAGGCTTAACTATTTGGATTGGCTGAGTATTCTTGTCTAGGATATCATTGGCTAATGCAACCTTGGGTTGATCTTTTTGAGGCTTATTGGTCAAGGAAAGATTATCTAATTTTTCATGCAACATTTATTTTTGCCTAGGAATTCGCAAGACATCAATCATTGTCATGGAAATAGTGGTTTTTTCCATAGATTCAACAATATTAAATGGAACACCACTAACCTTTTGTTGTACTTTTGGAACAATGGACTTTGGTTGAGCTGGTTTTGACTAAAATTGAACTTTTTGTTGTTCCTTAGGTGCTACAGGTTGTCTTCTTGGTAAAATATGCACATTTTGGACAGGTGAAGGTATCCTAGTAGCCTGTTGATTTGAAGGAGCTTGTTGTTTTAACTTATCTTGTTGGTGCCCATTATTTCCAACTTGTTGTCCATTATTTACAACTTGATGTTGATGATTTGCAGCTTGTTGTCCAATGTCAATAGCTCACTTTTTTTACCTTGTATTAATTGTAATAGGTGAAAAAGGTCTATTTTGTACTTGTGGATGGTTAACTCCACAAAATTCCTCACCCTGCCAATTCATCATAGCCACCTCAGGACCTTCTGGTTCCTTATTTATACTTGCATCTTGGTAATATGTGTTATTCTATACCATCAAGGCTTGTGATTAAGCATTCATTGCATTTTGGCATGATGCTTGATTATGAGGTTGTTGGCACAGAAAACACCAATCTTGTGCCATGTTGTTCTGACACTCACATTTGGGGTCATTTTCTGATGAACTATCGTTGTAATTTTGACAAACTATCATCATAATTTTGACATATTATTGGCGTAGATCTGACAAAACAGTGAAAAAGATTTTCATCGCTCAAATTTCATCGGGTTATTCGATGAACTGATGTTCATTAGAATTCCGACGCATTCTTTCTCAAAATTTGACACATAATATAGGGGTCTAATTCCTTGGAACTATGACGAAGTCACCAATCTTCCAACAAACCATGCATTGTGTTTTTCATTGCAGGTACAACATTCACGTCGGAGCATAGTGTCCTTTTTATGTTGGAATTCCAACGAACAATGCAAGGAAGCTCCGACGAGAATGGTGCACCTGCAATGAAATGTTTTCATCATAGATACAACATTCCTATCAAAACATAGTGTCCTTTTTGTCAAAATTCTGACAACAAATACAGCGAAGCTCCGACGAGAGTGTTGTGCATGTGATGAAATATTTTGTCATAGATACAACTCTCTCATCAAGGCCTATGTTGGGTATGTCTGTCAAAATTCCAACGAATAGGCTATATTTTTAAAAAAAAAAAAATTGCCATCAAGGAATATAAAGCATTGCAAATATGGAATATGATTTGGCTCGATTGGACCCTGCAATTAAGATTCAATACATATTATTCAATAAGATTAATAGTGGAGCATAATGAAATATTGAAAAGTGTGTTACCTTATTGAGCTTCTATTTGTTTCAAGAATAGTTTAATATTCTCTACTTAATAGGGCCAACCACGTGAAGGTGGAAGCTCATTTAGCCCTTTCCCCCCTAACATCACTCTAAATTCCCTGTTAACATATAACATTCATTCATTCTTTCATCCATTAATAAAATATAACATTTATTCATTATTGTATAACATTCATTAACACATATTTACATTCATTAAGACATAAAATTCATTCATTAACAAATAATACGATTACAATCATTTATTTTTAAAAAAAATTTTGAAGCTAAGTAAATAGTAAGTGGAGCATCATTTTCTTCATCATTGTTTCCCTCTTCAATTATTGTGCCCTCTACTTGTGATCTTAATGTATGCCTAGTCCTGTACTCATGACAAGGATGCCTAGGCAAGGGGCCTCCTTTGCAATAACAAAGAAATGGGTTAAATTCATAAGGTTTTTTTATTATTGTTATAAGTATTTCATTAATTAAAAGAATATTACAGGGGTGCTCTTTACCTGATGGGGCCATATCATCTTCTTGATCATTTTGTCTAGCCTCATCCTCATGTTGAACACCCTCTAAATCCTTTGGAGTTGAAACACACACGAAAGGTTACATTAATCAATACACCAATTACAATTAAATTAGCTTAAAGGAATAACAATGGTCCTCTTTACCTGATAAGGGCACATCACATTCCTAATGTTGTCTACCCTGATCATGCTCCACTTGTTCACCACATTCTGCATGCTCTAAAATAAAAATAAAAAAGGTTACATTAATTACTACACCAATTTCAATTAAAGATGTTTAATTGTATTAATAATTATATAAAGAAATTGTATAGCACATGAATACCTCTGGTACCGGGATGCACACCACAACCTTCATCATGTGTAGGTTGTGTGTTCCACCCTTAGCAGGCTGCATTCCAATGCCATGTGTATTGTTATCATTGCTTGCTTATTTAAAATAAATATAGTCACTTTATGTTGGAAATTAACATCAAATAGATTATTCCTCAAGTATTCAATTTTCAATCATTTTCATTCAACTTATTTACCTATGTGATGGATGCATCAAAATCTTGTGTTTGCCCACTTGATTCTCTTAGGTGTTCAGCCACGACTCCAT
This sequence comes from Cryptomeria japonica, assembly GCF_030272615.1. Taxonomy (NCBI): domain Eukaryota; kingdom Viridiplantae; phylum Streptophyta; class Pinopsida; order Cupressales; family Cupressaceae; genus Cryptomeria; species Cryptomeria japonica. The sequence continues at coordinate 352,350,210 of NC_081405.1, read as the reverse complement.
AGCCTTGCTGGAAGGCAATTTTCATGTCATCTTCTATGGGTGCTCTATTGAATTTAGAGTCCTGCATTTTTGCTTAATATCATGAATTTTTCTTCTATTGTTTGATTAAAAAAATTGTTTACAATTTATTATTTTGATGTGATATTTCATTTATTGATACTTACAATTTGTGCAGCAACTTTCATATAACCAATAGAGCCATGTTTGTGTTGCCCATTCTTTTATAGTCTCGCCTTAGATGTCTTCAATGTGTCAAGCAGCCTATGAAAAGTTTGAAATATGTTAGTTTATGTAAATATAAAGAATAATTAGTACATAATTACATTGTTAATAGTATCACATACCTTCCTTCACTCGGTGGTATATGTCCTTTTCTCTTTTCATATTTCTCTTTTCCATCCGAAACCAGGTCCTTCCACTCCCTCTAGAATCATGGGGGGACACTCGTACTTTATGTTCTTCTCTAAATGTGTCCTATATTGGTCCCTCATATACTTTAGATATGTGCCAACTTTTTGAAGGACCTTGGTTTTGTTGAATGTGTCATTTTTGAACAACACAACCAAACGGTTTATGAGTTCATCTTTTAATTGTTGATTTTGGGCATTCCACCGTGTACATATGGTGGGCCTGAAGATCTCCAATGTAATATCATTTAGATGTTTATAAAAAACATCATTGCCTGCAAAAAAATCATGGGATCATTAGTCTAAAATGAGTGATCAATAAGTAAATTACAATTGGACTATATATAATAATTATTTTAAAGTACCTAGAACCTTCTCTATCTGTATGGGAACAAGATCATTGGTCACCACAAATGTAACCAGAAACTTTCCCGTACTAGTAATATAGGAAGATCTAGGAAATGTTGTTAAAATATCACCACTAGTTGCCTCTGCATCCCCAAGTGCATGTCTTGTTGGACAGATCAGTGTAGTACTTGATGACTATATGTTGCATGTTGCTGACATTGCATTTGGCAATATAGGTGTCGATGATGGGGTTGAATGAGGTGGCGAATGCACTAGAAAATGGACAACACCTAAAGATTAATACATTAAATATAAGAGAAATAACACATTAACAAAAGGAAAGGAACATGCAAAAATATGAGCTGGTGTATGCATAGAACATGGTCATCATCGAAACTACCTGGAGTACCTTGATCATGGGCACCAGCTTCATGAGGATGCAAAAATTCTTGTAAAAACAACACATACATATTTTAGTTCATGACATAAAAGAGTATACAATATAAACCATGAATGAACTTATGTTATAATTAAATATTTCATGACTACTTACTTGCAAGTTTTGTGCTCTCTCTATCAATTGTTTCACCCTCTCTTGTATCTCATAAGTTTGAGGGACTATGAATAACAATTTAAGAATTTTTTCTTCTTTTTTTTTTGCGTCTTTCTTATCATTTCAGCAGGGTTTGTGGAATATGCGATGTCATCATAGCATAATAGTGAGTCCACCTCTGTATCAATGTTCTCAACTACTGTAGGTGCCTTTCCCCGAACATCCATTTGTGACAAGAATATTAGTAACATTATCAAAATTAACCCAAAACCCTGAAGAAAAGAAAATAATAATATAACATTTTACTTGTATCTAATGTGTACAATTATAATGAGGATTACTTGCTCGGTAGAAGTGCTCGGAGCTACATCCCAGTCTATGCTATGTGTCAGATCAATGTCGCACTGTGACAAAAATTAAATATAAAAAGATATTACCAAAATGAAACCAATAGACTTACCAAAAAAACTTAATAATAAAATGGTATATTAGAGTCATTAATTGGAGGTTGGTTTAAATGTTATATAGAAGTGCGCACCACCCCCACGATAATTTCTTTGTATCTATGTGATTCAAATTGTAATTGGTTACCAGCTCTTCCCCTACACTTATTGATTTTATCGCACATACGAATACACGATTTCCCCTACGTGCCTCGAATATACAATTGGGTTGCCTATTTAAGTTGACCTAGGTCCTGTACTATTTATAAAACCTGCAATATTCCCTATTTCTTTTGGCCTTCTATCAATGTACATAGCCACTCTTTTACTTTGATCATTATCTTTTAGCTATATATAATTTTTTAATAGTGTATACCTACGCATACTTCGTGTATATCAAACCTACTGCATCCAATTTTTGTAATTGTAACAGGGTCTGACATACTCCATCAATTTAGCAACTTTGTTGTAATAGACCTTTATGTTGTCCATGAAAAATAGGCCCAAACCATGTAATGACGATGGTGTTATGTGATATATCCTCCTGTTAACACAAAAATCAGTGTTTATTGGAGGAATTTCCTTGGGTACCCATTTTTTCTGTAGATATTTGTACCTCAAGGGCACCTCAATGTTGCTTATGCTCTCATCATCATAAGAACATGACCCCCCTTGAGCAAGAAATAACTCATGAGTTTATAGAATTTTCTTCTAATCATTTGACCTCTAGTTGATCTCCCTCTTTTAGACCTACTACATGTCTCATTTTCCTCTTCTCTTCCTAAATTTCCCTCGCTTGAGGAAGACATAGTTGATAAATACCTATTTGGTGGTACCTACACTCCATCAAATAAGAGAGATAGTTGGGAAAGGGTCAATTGTTATTGTGAGAGGAAATAAATTTTAGGATTCCATGGAGAGAGATGACAAGAAGTTGTAATAGATGGTTCGCCATATCTTGTTGATTTTTTGCAAATGCTACAATCAAAGGTTCTGATAGTCATATTTCAAGTTTTATCTAAAAACGGAGTTGCCCCTTTCAAACATAGAGAAAGGTTGTTTATTTTATTGCAAATTATTCAACTGTTAGTAGTTTTGTCACTATTCTTGGGTGATTCTTATATATAAAAGAGTGACAAATTTTTTTTTAGTAACACTCATTTAGATAGTTGTAAAAAATATCTAAATTGCCCTTTTTAGAAAGATGATTGTTGCAAAAACTATAAAGCTATTATGAAATAATTTCCATTATTTTATCTTTTAGTATATTGGATGGACATAGGCTATAGATCTTCAACTAATCCTCCATTTTTAAGAAGGGGATATGACATTTGGCCATGCCAAAGGTTGAGAAAATATTTAGAAATGCCTACTTTTTCAAGAATTGTATGTTCTTTGATTTTCACTAGTTTGATATTTTGTGCATTAGCAACTATTCTTAATTACTTGGTAAAGTATTGAAGGATACTATGCCATGTTCCACATAGTCTTATCGTACAAAAGTCTTACCTTCATATTAACTTTGGAGCAATTGTTTATCATCATTCTAAATATTTTAATGTTTATGCAGGAAGTTTTTTTTATCACAAAGAGTATGAAGCTGCAATATCAAGTGTAATCCTCCAAAATGTTCAAGTGGACAAGTAATTTGAGAACTTCAAAATTTTCTTTTTCTTAACGATGTAAATTGAATGCTTATTGCCCTAATTAGTTTTCATATTAACACCACTTGTTGCTTCGAATTGGAGTTTATACTTGGAAATCAATAATGTATTTTGCATTTGTGTTTCACATGCATATACTCATTTCAATAAGTCATCATGGGGACCAACTTGGCTAAGTTGGAAGTAGATAGTCATATGTGGGAAAGATATTTCTTTGTGGCATTCTTAGTTAATCATCTAGAGAATAACAAGACAAATGAATTATTTGTCCTGTAATAAACTCATAAGGAAAGGAACATGGCCAGATATCGGTGTTATTCTATTTTTATCATTTTGTCATTTGAACCATTATTTGTTGTTCTAGCATATGTTGTTTGTTTAGTATAATAATTATCCGGTTTAGACTTTAAAACCTATTCAATATCTTCTTTGTTTTGCATGAAAAGTAAAGATATTCACTTAGTTTTACATTTAGATGTTCACTTTTTTTATTAAGAAATAGTTCTTATAAAAAGGATTGAATGCGTGAAATTCAGTCATCAAACTACTTGTGAGCATCATCAGGCCACCACATCATAAGCACATTAGCAGATGTTCTCTTTTTCTAGCAACTCTTGACGATTCCAACATTTAGGCGTTAAAAAAAAATTGATTTCAAGATTTAAATGTTAAAAAAATATACTTGTGTTTTAACTTTGGATAAAGATATTGATCTTCATGCAGGTTGATGTTTTTTAGATGGATAGAGTGCAAGCTTGTCAACTTGGAGAAAATAATGACAAGGTAGGACAATTGGATGCCGACTCATTTCACAAGGCCAGTTTTCTGAAGGTTTGTATTGAGTCGAAATTGATTTGACAAGCAAGGACAATAGTTTTAGAGGCATAAGAGAATTTGGATAACCTCTGAGTTGGAAATGAAAGATCATGGATTTCTTGGTAAAATCAGAGGTTGCTTATTGTTAGGGATTCTCACGGATTGTCAAGGATAAAGTCAAAAAAGCCTTCTTCGAAAAGATCTAAAAGAGGATAATCTGGTGTTTTAAAAGCATTCTAAAGAAAAGTTGCATAGTCCCAAGATGAGAAGATAAAAAAAAAATCATCCATGTAAGGTGAATCTTGATAGAAAAGCAGTGGATTGATTTTCCTTGTGAAAAAGATGGAATTTGACGGTGTCCTAGGTCTGACATGCATGATTTCCCTAGTTCACAACTAGCATGGTGAATAGATAGAAGCAAGCATTTAGGAAGATTGTTTTTGCATGAACAGACACCACCAAGTGAATTGATTTTGATTATAAATACAATAAGGTGGTAGCTCAGTTGGTAGAAGAGAAAAGAAACCTCTTTTCTTTCTGAGGAGCGGTTTTTCATCACTGAAGAAGATGATGTTTGAGTAGTATTGTTCATGGAGTTGTTTTGTGCTTGTTGATATCAGATGGATGTTCTTTCTCTTGTGTGAGTTTTCTTATTGTTAAAGGGGTTTTGAAAGTTCAAAGGACTGTCAGAGGGGGCGTGAAAGCCATTTCTTATTAGAAAAAGCCACTCGTGATACATCCTCTGCTTGTACTCTACCACTATCTGGCAAGGGATTTGAGGAAGGAGCCCATAGGGGAATGAAAGAAGGATTTGTTTGAGTGGGGAGTAGTAGCAAGTTGTCTCTACGAGGGCATAGAAGTTGCAACCCCTCCCCAACATATTATGTTTCCCTATAAGCTTCTCCTTCCACTTTCTCTTATCCTAGGCATAAAGGTTAGAGATCTTCCTCTAGTTTGGGGGTGATTTTACTTCTTTCTAGGATCCAATTTCCCTTCTAGGAATGTAAATGTTGTGTAGGACATAATGAAGCATCTCACAGTTCGATTGAAGACCTTAGGATGATAATGGCATGACTCAAGCACTTTTTCTTCTACCCATGTTTAGTTATAAATTGTGATTTTGTTTTATCACGAGTGCTAGTGTATGGGTAGTTTTAAGGAATATTTTATAAAAGAATTGTGTATAGATTTCTTGGCTTGTTCACTCTAGATGACATGTGTCTCTTAGCCTCAAGTTTTTTTCTCCATTATTTTCTATAAAAGGGAAATCAAGGCCATTAGAAAGGGTTCCAAAATCTCTTAATAGGGTCTCTTGTGTAGGTATGGTCTGTAGTATTAGGTTCTAGTTTTGAGAAGTCATAAGTAAATAACAGAGAATTGTAATATCATTTTGCAGAGAAAAATAGAAGATAGTCATTAGTTTCAAATTTCAAATGGGTTCTTCTATAAATGAAATGTATTCGATTATTTGATAGAAGATATCTTTTAAAGTTAATACAAATATAATTTCAAAATCCTTACTCTCCTGTTTATGATTTTATCTTCTTTTGAGTTAATGAAATCAAGGGTTTCATTTGCTTGTTGCATTGTTATGATGTATGTAATTTTTCATTTCATGTTTTAATCCAAGGGGTTAATTAAAATTCTTGAATGAGATTACAGAGGGATACAACTTGTACTAGGATTTGATAAGTAGTTCGGGTAAGAAATTGCAAACAAAATGATACTATAGTTACTAAAACTTGGCTTATTATTAAATCACTCCAAGATGAGGGTAAAGAGAAAGCAAGCAAATAATAAATAGTTTATATAGGGTGTATTGACTTATACCTACCGATCCATGAGAATAATCATTACCTTGCCTTTATGTAGACTGTCTAGGATCCTCATCAAAGGGGTTCAACTTCTTGCATATGTAACTCATTTATCTTATGTTAGCTTACATCTTATATGAAGGTCAATCATAATCAGATTTACATAAGTCACATGACACGTATGCTAAAAATTACATGATAGAAAACATGAATAGATTTATTTCTTGTTACAATATGCAGTCATCATAGTTTATATAAATACTAGAATGAATGGTAAAGAGTATTCTTCAGGACTGTTAAAAATTAATCATTTCATCACACTACACAATACACAATTAGGGGTAGGTAAAGTTACTTATTTACTAATTAGAATTAGGTACATACAACCAAATACATGTTTGTCTTGAGCATTTTATCAAATGGTTCACTACCATGCATAGACAAGGCAACAAACTGTTTGAAAAAATGTCTCAAAGAAATGTGTTCTCATGGTGATGGAATGCCATGAAAATCCATACTAATTTGACTGTCATGGCATTCCATCACCATGAGACCGCATTTCTTTAAGGCATTTTTTTTGACAGTTCACTGCCTTCTCTATGTTGCCACATTTTTCATATATTGCTTATATTTTTCTCTAAATCAATTTACAGGTGAGCAATCACTTAGCTTCATCTTATGTGCATTTTATAATATATATGGGATTTTATATGGGATATTATAATTATAAGTAAATGTGATATTATATGGGATATTATAATTATATGTAAATGGGATATTTCAAAACACAAGAAGATCTTTTGCTTTGTATAGTAATTATAAGTAAATGGGATATTATAATTATATGTAAATGGGATATTTCAATTTCAATTTTTACGAATAATTTTAATATCCCATATAAGAATTCTTAATATAAATAGAACCCTTTTGAAAGAGTGAAACTCTTCATTATTTCTGCCCTTTGAAAGGGACATAAACTTTCATAATCAAGTCTGCACTTATTTAAATCGGATGTGCACTTCTCATTTCCATTTAGGACTAGACACCAAGGAACTAGACATATGCACTCAGGAACAAAATATTTAAGGACAAAGGATGAGTAGGTTTTTGAGGCAATCCTGAGTGAGGATTTGGAATAGATTCTAGTGGACGACTAAGGGAGGGTACTGATCTGGATTCCAAATCATAAATTTGGATCCAGACTAATAGAGGTGATCATGATAGATAAAAATAAGGCTCCAATTATCATGAATGAAGGGACATTGGGAGAATGTGGCAAGAGATTTGGCCACTTCAAATCCAAAGATGGATTTGGTTTTCACAAGATATAAGATTTCTTTCTCATTTAGACAGAGCCTGTTGTTCGATAAGGATAGGAAAACTGCATCTTGAAAATAGAAGGATCTAATTAGTCTTTTTTGAGATTTTTTCCATTTCAAGGGATCATAAGGCTGAGGTTAAATAGGAAGGTAGATCGAGAAATGAATGTAGGAGGAGAACTAAGGGAAAATGGTCCATCACTTTGGGTTGAGCTTCTTATGTGCATAGAAAACATTGAGGCAACAATGTAGGAGACTTTTTAACTCGGATAACCTCACTTGGGATGCACTGTGGCATCTGGCTAGGGGTATTTTGGGAGGGGACATGGACTGGTGTGATGGTTTCATCTATGAGGTAATTTTGTGCCCAATGGTTGACATCCTTAATTCAAAGGAAGCATGCATATAGATGATCGATGGCTTTGTAAGATCAGATGATGGGCAGGCAGTAGAAAGTGTTATTCTGGACTTGGATTCAGGTTGTTGGACTAGTGCTTTGGACATGTACTTCAATCCAAAACATCACATACTGGATCCACCAAAGGAAGAGTCTGAGTCATAGGAAGAGTCTGAGTTGGAGGATGAGGATGCTCGGGAGGCCAAGGTTGTGCGAGAAAGGAAGAAGAATTTCATGGCAGAGGCTTGGGAGGTGTTCTAGGTGTGTGTCAGAAACCATGACTTGGAGCCCTTCAAGAGACTCCTGAACTCAAATGATAACTGTCTTAGTGTGGCCTCGGTCGTATATGTGCTGGAGATTGGTGAAAGGCTCGCTGCAATTTTCTATTATTTAGAATAGTTTTTTTTCTATTTCTGCTACTATGTAGCCTACATATGGGATTTAAGGGAGTTATCCCCTTTTGATAGAACTTAATAATAAAAAAAATTATGTAATTGCAATACATGTCTGAGTTCTGATCTTCTAGTACACTTAAGGTTCCTAGTGTTAAGATGCGTTGGTCACCTCACACATCACATACAATGTCTTCCCCTAGCATTCAATTTACTATCCATATACAAAAGAAGTACTTGGCACAATCCAAACATTCAAAGAAAATCCTTCAGAAGCATTCATAAAGAATACAAATCCCTACAATACCCAGAACAAGTCCCTTAAAAACCATAGAAGATCATTGAAAAGAGACACAAAAATTTTTGATTATGTTTGAAATACACATAAGATGAAGCTAAGTGATTGCTCACCTATAAACTAATTTCCTACTCCTTCGAATCTCCTCTCTTGTGCGTGAATGAACTCTTATTTCACCACCATCTACAAATATGATCCTCTCTTGCTTTGCCTTGCGGGAATGAAGTTTTTTGAATTCTTTTGCTTTGCCTTGCGAGAATGAAGTTTTTCAAAGTCTTTTCCTTTGCAAAGTAATTTGAAATTCAAGTTGACCTATGGGATATTATAATTATATGTAAATGTGATATTTGAATTACATAATTAAATGGGATATTATATGGGTAATTATAATTAAATAGGATATTATAATTATATGTAAAAATTAAAATTGACCTATGAGATATTAAACATTTTTATATGAAATTATAAATGAACATTTCCAAGGTATGGGATATTATTTACAAAGAAAGAGCCCCTTGTCCCTTATCTCGTAGGATAATATTTACAAAGAAAGCACCCCTTGTCCCTTATCTTGTTGGGTGTTTCAATGTGATTTTCAACCTCATGGGATAAGGAAATTATAGTTTCCAAAGAGTGCATCTTATCCCGTGACACATTTGCATCAATGATCTGGCACCGTGGGAAAAGAAGAATGAAATAATTACAAAGGAATCCTTATCCCACGACAATGGCAAGGTGAGAAAAGAAGCAACAGGATAAGGAGAGGTTAAAAGAAACAAGTAGTAGAGGCCTATCCCACAATAATCTAGGAGCACTATGAGAGGCCCACAGGATAAGGGTTGTCTTAGGCACAAAGGATAAATCTTATCCCATAGGGTCTCCAAGTTACCATAATAGCATTACAGGGCAACGCGGGACAATTCAACAATGAAGGATGCTATGCTTTTGTTATCCTGCGCATTCCTGCGGGGATAAGAAAAGAGTTGCGGGATAAGAAAAGATTTGCAGGATAAGAGTTATAAGATGAAAATAAGGGAAATATTATCCCACATGTTCTCACGGGTATAAAAAGAGTATTGCGGGATAAGACAAAGCTAGTTCAAAGGCTTATCCCATAGATGGTAGGAACATAAAGGAAAAGGGCTTGCAGGCATAATGCTAGAAGCAACGCAAGATAAGGATTCCAAGGTAAAACACATAAAATATTATCCCACAAGGATAGAAGAAGGGGTAAATATTCCTAAGTACTGCTAAAAACCCTAGGTCTTAAGTCCTTTATCTCCTAGGAAGGCCCCACGCACGACCACTTAACCCATGAAGTTCTCCATGTGTTCTAAATAATCACTTAAGTGTCATCCTCAAGTGACTTAGTTGCACGAGATAAGATTTCCTTAGGAAGCACTACTTGTTTCTTATCCTGTGAGTGGTTTTAATGATAATCTCAATCTTCCAGGATAAGGAAATGGTAATATTTAAAGAGTGCATCTTATCTTGGGACACATTTGTATCAATAATCTGGCATTGCGAGATAAGAAGAAAGAAAGAATTACAAAGGAGTCCTTATCTAGGAAGAACTACAAGGAAAGCAAAGAGAAACATGGGATAAGGAGCGGTCAAAGGAAACAAGCAATAATATCTTATCCCATAGGATTTCCAAACCGCTAGAATTGCACTGCGAGGCAATGCGAGATAAGCTTACAAAGAAGGATGCAATTCTTTTCTTATCCCATGCATCCCCATGGAGATAAGAAAAGAGTCCTGGGATAAGAAAATAGTTAAGCAAAAGGTAAAAGGGCTTATCCTGTGAGGTAGCAAAGATCTAAAACAATGGTGAAACTCAAAGGTGTGTCACGGGATAAGAATTGTGAAGGGGAGATAAGAGAAAGCCTTATCTCACGCATCCCCATGGGGATAAGAAAGATGCTATAGGATAAGAATAGGCTAGTTCAAAAGATTATCTTGTAGATGATAAAAGCACAAAGAAAGGGGCTTACAGGCAAAAGGCAAAAGGAAGTGTTAAGATCAACGCGGGATAAGATCTCCAAAGAAAGAAAATAGAAGCTTATCCCATGAAGATAGAAGGAATGGCTAGTGACACCATGGGATAAGTAAAACAAAGGAAAATTACAACAAAATCTTATCCTACAGGAAAGTTAAGATAGCTAATTTAACGTGAGGAACTTTAATAAAATGTCACGTCATTATTCAGGGAAGGCCAACCAGCAATCCTAATTGTCAACTGCTAGATCAATGGTTTAAATTCAAAGATGGTGCCAATGATTACCTCTGTCCAGCATGAATGATTAATGACATCGCAATAAATTAAAAATTCAGTGGCATTCTTTCTTACCTTGCATCTAGAGAGATTTCAGAGTAGCATAGAGCGAGAAAAAAGGCGAATTTCAGCATTCCAGTGTGCTTCTCAACATTTTCAGTTGAACAACAAACTAGTAAGTGGTTTTTTCCTACTTGTATGCATTATCAGACTGATATAGTAATATCTTGAGTTTCATGCATGTGTGCCCAAGAAGCTGGTAGATTTTACTCTTGCATTTTCTTTCCAATTTTTTAATTAGTCCAAATTGTTAAGATGGCATCTCCTGCTTAGCAATCTACTACCCCTGCTGCCAAGAAAGTCCATTTAACTGAGGAAAGCTCCTCAATTTCTATCACGAAGGCTACACCTCTAGATATGGTTCCCCCCGTGCAAGAAATTGTAGGTGCCCCTTTTATGAAACCAAGCCCTAGAACAACCCCACAAGTATAAAAGGAGGTCGAAGCTAGCTCCCCTCTGAAAGAGAAGGCCACAAAGAGAAAAATAAAAACCATCTAAAAAACTGTCACTATCATTTCTGATCATGAATGTTCAGATGAGCCCTCTCCCGTTCCTAAAACAAGGAAGCCCACTCCAAAGAAGATGAAAAGCACCAAGAAGGAAACACAGAATCCCACTCCAAAGAAGAGGAAGACCACCAAGAAAGTTTTAGTCGAAGCTACCTCTGTTGAAACCCCATCCCCTGCACATGATACTCCTGCTCCAATTAATCCATCTATTGAGGAAGCCCCAATTCCTCAAAAGCCAATCCCACAAGGAGAAAAACCTCAGGAGCTAGCCAAAGAGGCTGCTCAAACAAAAGAAAAGAGCCCCAAGCCTACAAAGCGCTCTAGGAAGTCATCCAAAGGGGATTTATGAGCTCAGATGGAGTAGCCACCAGTGCAACCTACTTCTCCTCTTGGTCCTTCCATGACCTCTGAAGAGTTGCAATGAGAGGATGAACATATATTGGAAGAAATCGCAGGGAGGGCAACCAGACAGACTAGGAGCCTATCCCAAGACCTGCAAGAATTATTTGAGGGATCCACAATGCAGGATTATCTGAGGAATGTCTTCAATGACAAAGAGGTAGGGTGTAGGGATGCCTTCACCAAGGAAAGGGGTTGGGACATTTTTCATTCATTCTATGGCAACAGAGACAAGGCCATCCTAGTGTGCAACCCCTAGACACTGAACCTTGGAAAATTGGTGGTGCCTAATGTTTTTGTAGAGCCTATGCTCATAAGAGAGTTGGAAAAGGCATATGATGTTCCAAGCCAGATGGTTATGACTACTGAAGGATATGTCCTACTAGACATCTCTCCTCGGTCTATCATTCAATGTTTTGATTTAGATAAGACTGCCCTCATAATTATAAATAGGGATATTTTGAAGAGAAAATATGAGAACAAAAATGACAGGTATATGAAGGATCTTCTTCCTCATTTCATGAGGAAACTTTACAAAGATTCATAGAATTATCTCCTATCATCTGAAAGGGATCCTTTCAAGCTTGACTGTTTTGTGCCCTATTTTGTTAAAACCTATTATGCATTAGGGCAGGTCCTTGGACTTGATTGCGGGCTCACCAAATTTCCCATTGATTTTATGGTAATGGTCATCAACATTCAGCACCCCTTAATAAATGAATTATATGATTTTGCAAGTTTTATTCATGAGGGATTGGTGATAGATGAAAATAAGGTTAAAAATTTGGAATTCTTGCACTATTCTTTGGTGTGCCATTTAATTCTTTATCAAAATAGAGCATATTGGGGCCCAGAGTTGAGAATAAAGACAAATGATCCCTACACAAGTCTCCCTTGGCTAGTGCAAAGATGGACCCAAGTTTGGGACAAGGGATCTATGTTTGGTGACTTTTGTGTATTCTTCAACCATTTTGTGATGAACAATTTCACAAGACTTGGGGTAGTACTGTCGAGGCTGCCTAAAGAGATAATCAAAATATTGAGAATAAAGAGGTGCAGGGCTGATGGACATGTCTACACTGAGGGTGCATTCACCCACAATTTTGAAGATTTATTCTTTTATGCCAATTGTACAATAATAATAATTTATGGATGTGAGAAGGGATCCCATGTATTTCCTATTGTTGTATTTCTGAGGTTACCATTACTTGAATTCATCTGGCAAATGATGTGGATGGAGAGGGAGCAAATCAAATCTAATAGAAAGGGAAATTTTCTCCCCAAGAAAATAGTTTTCAATGAATTCAGTGTAGGTTGTGAGACCTTGTAGAAGGTATAAGATCTTTTGGTGAAGAATTACAGGCTAAGGGTTTCCCAAGCCAGATATTTTGACTCCGAAGGTTGTATAAATGACATTAGAGTAAATAAATTGAAGGAAATAGGGTAGTTTCATTCTTTTGTACAAAGAGAAGATCTGATTAGGAATGCTCATCCACGTGAGGCAGAGCAAAGGAGGAAGAAGTGGGACCTCATGACTAAATTTGAAAGGGAAAGGAAACAAGAGGATCCCAATTTTGTAGGTTCCTTTCGATACTTCAGGGATGATTTTTCTAGAATATCTTTCATGTTAAGAAAGGCAGATGATATAATAAAGGAGGAGTTGCAAAGAAGAGAGGCCAAGGAAACGAGAGTGGAATACAAAGGAAAACCAATTGATCCAGCTCCCAAGGGTCAGACTAAGGAAGCACCTACAGATTCCTCCAAAGGGGGTGTATAGAGAGGATGAGGGGGTAACAATAGAGCAGGTTAGGAAGATTGAAAGAAGAAAGGCTAAAATATTTGACTTTGCAGATATCCAAGAGGATTTTGATACTTCAGTGCCACCACCTTCTCCTCTAAGGGAAACATTCCAAGATGATGCAAATGCCAAAGTTTTGAATGATCTAGACAAGGCTCTCATCTCAAGTACAATCCTTATAGAAGAAGCAGATGATGAGATGAATATTGATTCAAAGAACTTTATGGCAGATGATAATTTTTTTAATACCCCTGAGTTTAGATCATTTTGGCTAAGGGAGAAATTGAAGAACATGTCTGATGAATAAATAAATAATTTTGATAGGAATAATTTTGATTGCACTCCTCAAGAGGCCAGAGAAATGGTAGTAAAAATCGGAGTGCTCCTTGTCCCAAGGTGGAATTGTAAGAGAATTTTCTTGTTAGATCAGATCATGCGGAATAAGGACCCCAATTTTGCTAGAGAGTTTGGAGATCATGGATCCGATGTAAATATAAGTTCAAAATATTTTTCTTTATGGTCAAAGGCCCCTAGCACTAAAAAACCCATAGTTTTGCAAGGGGATGATGTTGTAAGAACCTTACAGGACACTACTACTTCAGAGGTTGTAGCAATTTCCAAGCATGTAGCCCAATTTGCTCAGCTGGTAGTAGAAGATTTAGAGAAAAAGCATATAAAGGTAAAGGATATGCATGTTGTTTTGAATACCAAGTACAATGAATTATTTGTTGATAACATTACTTTAAAAGAGCAAATAAAGAATACGGCAGTTGACTCTTCTCGAGGAATTAGACCCAAGGAGCTTGAGAAGATAAACAAAGAAAGGCAAAGGGTCAAAGATGAAGTTGTAAGCAATTATTTTAAAATTACGAAAGATTCAATTTTGAGAATTTCAAATAAAATCATTGATAAGTGGGATGAAGTCCACACTTCATATTCTTTGGCATCCAAGCCCTTGAGTCAGCTTGATTAATTCATTGCATTCTTTCAACCAATCAGAGCTATGTGGTTACCAAAGGGTGAAACCTTGAAGGAGGTTATGTTAGTAGTGAAAAATGTGGCTCAGCCACCTCAAATTGTATGGGTAACTTGGAAAAGTTATAATTTATTGAATAAAGAGTTACCCAACATAGAGGAGGAAAGGAAAGCATTGATGGGAATGGTTGATTCTTTCCAAGGACTCAAAAAGTGGCATGTCCCTACAATTTTTATAGATGATGGGAAAATTAAAAGCTTAGAAGAATGGAAATAGGGTTTTCAGGAAGCAATAAATGTCATCTTGATATCCTTGGAAGGTGATCCAAACCAAGGAGATATATTTCTTAATATTGTTGATAAAATTATCAAAGTAAAGAAAATATATCATAACTTTGCCATAGGAGTAGCAGTTGTGCCTACCCACAAAAAAAAGGAAGCTATGAATAAATTGCATAGCCTGAAGGGTTTTTCTTGGCCAACTGATGAGATTGAGGTGCTACATAAAAAGTACTGCTCCTTGGAAGAAGAGTAGCCTGAAGAGGAGGACTAGTCACAATCTTTCCATTTTTGATATTCCTAAAAGTTTTGTGTAGGATGTTCATTTTGGGAAAATGATTAGAACACTCAACTAACAAGGAGTAGTCTTCAAGACACCTTCTACTAGATGTAAAATTGCATTTTTTGATCTTGACAGAAGAAAATATGAAGTACAGATGTGAGAGAATCTTTTGCAGACCCACAACTTGAGCTTCTAGGATGATACCTTTTCAGCCACCATCATTCAATGCAGGTTGCACACAAAGGTCAAGGTCTTAGGCTTTAGGTCTTTTTTGTAATACAATTAAATTTTGACATGTGTCTTCTTCAGCTCGAGGCTTGTTTTTCTCCCTTGTGTTATAAAAGGGAATTCAGGACCAAGAAGAAGGATTCCAGACTCTTGATTTGTATGCATTAGAGAAACCTTAATATAACAGCAAAGAGTCTTCTAGCATTTTTGGTGACTCATTGTAATATTTTCATGAAGGTATCAATTTTATATTGAAAATAAATAAAGAGAACATTAATATCTTTTGTGCTATGTTGTATGAATTGTTGTGTCAATAACATATACAATTTGTCTTCTCCAAGGGGGAATGTGTATTTTTGGATGGGTTTCATTTCAATCTAAATGAACTAAATTCTATCTTGAATACTGCAACAAATTTTGAGAGAGTGTGAGGAGGTTGTGAATGCATTCTCAATCTAAAATTTTTAAGAAAGTCTTAACTGTTTAGTATTGGACTTTAATGGTGATAATGTTACTCTATTTGTCACTGGGATTGTGATTTGACTTTGTTTTCCCTTAGAACGGGCATTGATCATACTTTATTGAAGTTTGTGGGTCATCTTGAATACTACAATAATTTTTGTCTTGAATACTACAATAAATTCAGTGGCATCCTTTAATGCAACACACATTCCCTAAGGTATTATCTACAATAGCTCATGCAAATATCATAGACTTGTTAAAATATCAAGATTGGAAAACATCATCTCCTCGAATTAGATTAAGAGTGTAGATACAAAATAGTATTAGGTGCATCATACATCATTATAGGAATCATTGTGTTATTGCATAATAAACCATTAAAATGATTCATCCATTAAATTTTCCATAAATATCTTAGTAGGGAACAAAACATGTTGCAACTATTTATAATATAAAAGTATAAATAACTTGACATGTAAAGATAATCACAAAGTACAAGTCCTCCCACATAATCACAACAATTAGATTTCACCAAAAAATATCAAGAAATCAATATCAAATAGATAATATAATAATCGCATACATAATAAATTTAAATCATGTTATTGATCTTCTTCTTCATCCAACTCTTTGTCTGTATCTTCCGATCCAGAATCGACATTGTAAGGATAATTGGTTATATCATCATCATCATCATCATCATCATCATCATCATTGATATTATCATCATCATCTTCATGAAAATTAACTTCTATATCATCGTGATCTTCTTCCTCTTCTTTGACATCTTTGTCAACCACATCATCAACTAACTGTTGATCCTGATCATTATGCACATCATCTTCTAGTTCTTTTGTATCTTCCTCTTCCATGACATTATACTTTACCAACCTTCCTCTAGGATCATGTCTAAAAACAAATGACCAACCCGCTTTATGTGGAACCTATGAGTAAAATGCCTGCTCACATTGGCTTGGAAGAACATAGGGCTCATTTCTAGCTCACTCAAATGACCTTGTATTGACCATTGCAAATCTATTATCATGTTCAATAACAGTTCTACCAGGATCATTTTTATTCAATCATAGCCTATACCATTGGATGACGAAAATAACTAATTTGAAGGACCCAAAGTCACACTCAATTATATCATCCAAAATCCCATAGTATCAATTTTCTGAGACTTGAGGATGTATGTCACTTCTAGATGAAACATTAGTCACCTAAAATACTATAGTTATCTCATAATCACAAGTATTCTTTGTGTCATTCAACTTTTTGGTGCGAAATTTATGATGATTGCACCACATAGCCTTGTGGTGTATCACCTGCAATATGTCAAACATGTAAAAATTATTGCATTGCCAGTTGATAAACATATTTATTCTTGTTCGTATGTATGCAAAAACCAACATATATATATACATCATTACAATTGAAAAAAATAAATAAAATATTGATCATTAATATATTTATACATACCTGTTTATCTCTTAAACCATATGCCAAATCAATTTCCCTTGGTGTAACATTGGAATCCCCATTACGATGAGCTTTTTTAACCAATGAAGCCACACCTTCCCATGTTAATGTGTGACCAGATTGTTGACATCGTTCAATCCATACCGTCATCCAATCAAGATTGTTTATGACATACAAATGTAGTGCATCCCACTCTCGAGAAACTGTAGAAAAAATAACTAGAAATTTACAACTGATGTATATTGAAGATTAAGAATTAATTAACTACAATATATATAAAAACC
This sequence comes from Cryptomeria japonica, assembly GCF_030272615.1. Lineage (NCBI taxonomy): Eukaryota > Viridiplantae > Streptophyta > Pinopsida > Cupressales > Cupressaceae > Cryptomeria > Cryptomeria japonica. Next base: position 352,332,725 of record NC_081405.1, on the reverse strand, counting down.
AAATTTAAAATGTATTCATATTAATGTCCATGAACATCCAATAATTACCTCTCTAGTGAAAAATTTAATGGCTAATATTCGCCACTTGGCTATTTTTTTTAATTTGGGAATCAAATTTGGCTAATAATTTCAACTTTTAAGGTGACCCAAATCGCCACATTTTTACAAATTTTTATTTTAAAGTTATTTAAATCACTAGAGAATTTATTTTATTAAATTTTTAACTTAAAGATTTGCCACAATACTTGATACATGATTGGATCAGATTTGCCAACATTTTATAATTTATTGTAGAAATCCAAATTAATTCACCAATAATATATCATAATTATTAATTACTTTAGGGCTTATCAACAATATTTTATTTCCACCATTGATTTAAAATATAATCTAATGCATTACCTTCATTGTATTCCATGAGGTAAAATGTACCTACAAGTTGTAATGCTCGTGGGGTTTGAAATTGCTTTTGAATTGTTGACTTCAATGAAAACCAATGGTCTAAAAGCAATTTTTGGCCCCATGAGTATTACAAATTATTTGTAAATTTTATCTCACAAAATAGAAAGAGGGCTATTAGATTAATTTAAGTTAATGGTAGAAACCAAATAAAGTATAGTCTAACCCTTAAACTCATTAATGATTTCAACCTTCATGCCTTTACTTTTTTATAAAAGATTATTTTTAAATGAAAGGAAATAAAATAGTAATTAATGCATACAGTAATTATTTTCAAAGATTCGCCAATATTTTTTACCAAAAAAAAATTGATATAAACAAATTCTCTAATAAAATTAAATTTTTCTTTATAAAAAGGAAAGATTCACCAATAAACATTATTATTATTTTTTTTTAAATTAAATATTTCCCAAGATTTTATACAATTTTTTGAGGGGGGTTTTTTAAAGTTAACACTGTACCTCTCACTTTCCTCAATCTACCTTTCCCCATAAGGTACTCCCCTTCGAATTTGTTAATGGAGTTGGGATAATGCGATCTACATGGATCTTTGCCACAAAAGTAGGAAGATATTTAGTAATGTACACCATATATCCCTCCACCATAGAACCTTCAGGATGTGCTATTTGTCAAACCAAGTCCTTCAAAAATTTCAAGTGCCTCTTAACCTTCCACATTGACCTTGTGTGTACAGGTCCACACAATTCAATCTCCTCAACTCGGTGTATGAGGTAGTGTTCTTGTGCATTGAAAAGTGTCGAAGGTAGACACTTTTGCATTTCACACAGTAGATGAGGAATTTTTGTCTTCCAATATTTAATATCTTCTTTATGTATTTCTTTAATATGACAATAATCTACAAGTGATTCGAGACGCAAATATATTAATGAGAATTAATAAAATAATATACAATATGTTACATAACAAGTAAAATAAATGGCAAATATAATACCTATACAACAAATTGAACAAATAACACTACTTATCTCATGTATTTTCCAAGATCATATATAACTTGCTTGACATTATTGTCAAAGTGGTCTGGGAGAGATAGAGATAGAACGTAATGCAACAATTATAAAATGATCCTTTCATTGTTTTTCCAAAACTAGTAATAAACATAATACAATGAAAAGTACATTATGTATACAAATATATAGAAAATATACAAGAACATGAATTACCTTAATGAAGGTATGCCAATCATGCATTTTCACCCCTGGCCCAAATTCACTTTTCTTTGTTATGAGATTTTTTATGTTCGCAGCAAATCTTGTGGGAAAATGAATTTTTCATATGACCTCTTTTATAGAATTTCTTTTCTTCTCCGTTAATAACCAAGGAAGGGCACTTATATTAATTCGGTCTCCATCGCTATTTAATTGAATGACATTTTTCATTGCATGATTGGATTCTTGAATGTCACTACAAATTTTGACAATTTTTTCTTTGTCATGCCTTCCATGCAATATTTTTGATAACGTTTTTGTTATATTCTTTCCAATATGCATAGTATCAAACAAATGCACAATTTGTAGATTCTCATAGTAGGGCAGCCTACTAAATTGTTTGGGATAACTTTTTAGTCCCTTTGGAAGGTGGCAATTAATGCCTTGATGACCTTAATGAAGCCTATAAGTTTAAAAAGTTAACAACGACAATCATCATCAATTACACCATAAGTAAACAAAACACAATATAAAAATATAAATTCCAAATATATCATATATGATAGATAAACAATTAGATTGAATGACATTACCTTGACAATTAATTCTATTATATTCCAAATTCCATAGGCGAGGTGTCATTCTTCATGGTTTTGATGTATTCTCTGCTTTCCCATTGAAAAGATGTTTTTCAGTAGTTTGATACTTATGATTTTTTGGAGGAAGTGCCTATACTCATCAAACACCTGCTTTCCTAAACTTGTTGAATGACAAAATTTCAGATTTCATCTTTGAACCACAAACTGGACATGCAAATTTTCCCTTTGTTTGAAGACCTGCAAGAACTTGTATAATTGGATTAAATATGTTAATTTTTATAATTATATCTATTGAATGAATTTTTAAAAAAAATCCGTGATTTATACTTTAAAAAGTTTAACATTATTAAAGTGCACAAGATGAACATTATAACATACCATAAAAATGTGTTAGCCCTAGGGCATCATGAATTGTCCATACAAGCATTGCATGGAATTGAAATTGTCCTTGTCCTATTGGTCTAGATATGTCATACATAGTGACACGATTCCATAACTTCAGTAACTCATCGATAAGAGGCTCGATATATACATTCATATCTTTAACTTGGTACTTACCTAGTTGAATGAACAAAAATATTACATAATTAGTATAACCATTTTAGTGCAATATATATAATTTAATGTACATGACTATAAAATAAAAGAATACCTAGAACAATCATTGCCAACATTATGTGCTCCCTCTTTATTGACATCCATGGAGGAATTTTATTGTTAATAACAAAAACAAGCCACACCGAGTAAATAGATCTCAACTCTCAAATGGATTGACACTGTTCGCTACTAATGAAAGCCTGAGATTACAAGGTTCTTCTTTAAAGTGTGGCTATTTTTCCTCTATGTCGGTAAATGCAGAACCATTCGCAGGTATTTGAAGAATGTCATCTTGACTTCTATTGCGTGCATGGTAATCCATAAATTGTGCCAAGATTTCACACCTAAATAATCATTGCAAATGTGCAATAATGAGAATATAATGAAGAACCTTGTGAGGCACCTTTTTTGTTAGTTTATCTATTCGATATCTACTGATATGACATTCAGGGCATTCTATTGTAAATTCATGTTGTTTATGATATATAATATGATCATTGGGACATGCATCTATTGCTTGATACTCCACTCCAATATCTTTCATAATGGCAGATATTTCTCGATATGAGCGAGGTACAATATTTGATGGTGGTAACAAAAAATCACCTATCAATCTAGAAGAAAAATAATAATTTGTTAATATAAAGAATATTAATGGTACATATTTCACCTTTTATTTACTAGTGATGAAATAACAACAAAAATAGATGAAAAAAGATGTCATATATGACATACCTTAACATACATGAGATTGTTATGTTAGATAAACCATTCATAACCTTCAAGTTCACCAACAACAATACAACAAAGAGAAGAGTTGTTTGGGAGCCTTCGTAAAGGGGCCTACATGACTTCTCAAGTATAGGTAAATAATGAACAACATCAAACTCATCTTGATCAGTTGCCCCAGTACTAAATGTGTCATGGATCAATGTATTTGTACCATCATCTTCAACTATGTTTTCTGGCACATGATCATCTTCTTCCATAGGATCATTATCTTCATCTTTGATATTCACACCTCCATGTTCCTCCACTTGGAAAACCACTTTCTTTGGGTCGTGGTAGTCCATATCATGTTCCCTAGGGTGCCCCACCTGTATAAAAATGATCAACATAAATAAATCATGATCATGATCTCATTAACAAATGGTTTTTTATGTATATAAAGTGTTAAAATGATATAAACATTTACAAATGCAATCAATAAAAACACATACAATGAATAAACTACCAATGGATGATAATCATACTACCCTTCAATGTGACCATGCTGCCTACAATGTTTCTCAGTTGTTGTGATTAAAATTCTTTGTCTTTAAGCCCTTACAATTTTTGCAGGGACAATAACATTTCCTATCACCTTTTCTTTTCAAGCTAGACCACAATCTAGCAATTGTCTCCTAATTTTTTTCTTTGCTAGTATTATCTGACTTGATTTTTCTTCACAGGCAAAAAAATCAGGCTATGGAAACTTCGGGTTATAACCTTCGAAAACCAAGTAAAACAATGTCACAAGTACGGAAAACATTGTTCTTGCACAGTTTTTTTTTCACTTTTTCACTTTTCTGTTTTTCGTCAGAATTTCAACGAACATCGAGCATGATTCCAATGATAACTCATTTTGTCAAAATTCTGATGAACGTTGGGCAATATTTTAAAAAAAAATTGACACAAATTTCCTTCTAAGATCTGACAAAACAAAATAAATCCCATAGTTCGTCGAAAAATGCACCCAAATGAGTTAGTGTGAAAAGGTACAATTTCTTTTGAATTGTTGGTAGTATTTTGATTATACTGCTAGTTTTGCATGTTGTTATAGTTCCTCCTTTGATTTTGAGTATCAACTTGGTAGTTAGGCCTATTTGGCTGATAAGGAGCTTGATATGGGGCTTGATACCTCTAATTTTGGGTCTAATTTTTCTTGAGGCTCACCAATTCATTGCCAAAGTTCTGCATAGTCTACTGAATTTGGTGAGTTTCCTCAATATTATTTATAAATATCTCCTTTAACTCCTGTATTTGATTCAATGAGTCTGAAACAACACTTTTTTGAGTGCATTTTTGAAAACCTAGTGCTGGAACAATGGGTATTACAGCTATAGGAGGTAGTTGTAAAGACATCAATGGCTGGATATCGGGAAAAATAGGCATATGAGGTCTAGGGGCAATTTAACCATGTTTTCTTCTCTAATTGCTACATCATAATTTGTTGGTAGCATAACCCCACCCATAGACTGAATCATAACATCAATATCATTGTTTAAAGCTCTCAAATAGTACAAAAATCCATGTTCAGGAGAGGGTTTTACTATTGTAGGAATTCTATTCCAGGTTCACTCAAAATGCTAGTTAAAATTAGTCATCTGCTCTTGCGGAGACCTCTTGATAGTGGTCATCTGCTCAACCAATGATATGTGATCTGACTTATCAGCAAACTGCTTTGTCAGCTTATCACCCAAATCATCCTAATCATTAATTGAATTAATTAAAAAACTTTTGAACCATTGAAGTGCTTTGCCTTTGAATGATGTTGTTAGTAGCCTGAGCGTCATGTTCTCTTGGGTTATATGGTGAACTTCACATAGAGATACAACATCCCTTATGTGCTCAATAGGTGTGACATGGTCTTCACCAATGAAATTAGGAAGACTTTTTAGAGCCACTCCTAGTATAGGATCATGTTGGGTCAAATTCAAAGGGTTGCCTCCATTGGAGAATACAAAAGCATGTGCTCTTGGTACGGCCATTGGAAATACTAGAGGGTTTACTAGTGGATTAACTGGTAGATTTTGGGTAGTGAATGGCTGAACTGGGGTTGTTGCAAAAAGAGGATTTATGTGGGTGGCAAAGTTAGGTTGAGAATTAGGTAGAGGAGAAGAATTAGACAGAAAATTAGAATCTAGGTTTTCAGGAAAATCTTTAGCTGATGAATCTGCTAGAAATTCAAGTACTAAATGTGTTTCTTTCTCTATCTTTTTTGTTGTCCCTAACCTTCTCTACGATGGTGGTAGCTCAATATGCTCAACTGGATCCTTTCTCTGTCTGGTTTGATACTTTCTCATATGTTGTTAAGACCTATTCTGCACATAAAACCAAAAAATAGAGTCGCTGGGTACTTAGAGAAATAATCTCAAAAGGCTGTAATATTGCTATCACACCTAAAATTTTGGTGACTTATTACATGTCTTATATATTGCAGAAAAAAGGTACACAAATTTTTTTCTGAAATTTTTCTATCTTTATTAAATAAATATGTATTCTATACAAGTATCTTATTTCCATCTATGCAATATTTGAATTAAGAAAGATATACATGAATAAAACATCTGCATGTAATACATCTTTATTTATAAAGAACAAATTGTTTGCAAGATCCCACACAAGTTGTGGGAATAGATGAGAAACAATCACACTGATTATAGAAATATAAACACAAGAGGAACAAAAGAATGTATGGAGAAAGGAAAGAAAGAACCCATCATTGTCTGATTAGGTCGATGAGTTTTGAAGAAGAATCTTTTGATAAGCTCCATTGATCTGAGCATCTCGCTATCTACCCCATGTGTTGACTAGAAATAGAGAGATAAATGTTTTGCCAGAGCTCCAAGTTATTCCTTTCACTCCTACATACATAAAACTACTCCTACTATGCATACACCGCTATATCAGATTCAGAAAAGAGCAGATCACTGCAGAAAAGATGCCATGAGATATCGGCAAAAACTGTGTTTTTATCTAATTTATTTGTTTCATGTGCATATACAGGTTTTCATTTCAAAAATATCATGTATGTGGGTTAAAATGGGCCCCCGAAGGGGTTGAGCTCAACATACATGTCACTACTCACATGGTGACACTAATCAGCTATCATATGAGACATAATTGTATCTACGGTCCCATATGTTGGCATTCAATGATAGGTAAAATTTTCCATCCAAAGTCAACACATACAATAGTGAATAGAACCATGTTCCATGGTCAACAAGTGACTAAGGCCAACCATATTAACAGTAATACACTGACTGTGTAATAGTACCTTAGAAGTTTTTAAGTGTAGTCATCTAGGTTATTAAAGATACAATGGGAAGAGACATTTTGGTCATGAAGTAGAAAAGAACAACTCAAGCTAAACACAGTTGCAGTCATAAATGCCATGGAATAAATAGTCATACAGTCTAAGAATAGTGATACAGTGACATTACACTTCTCCAATCTTTCAAACTGTAATATACATGAATGGTGACAATGATTATAATGAAAGTATAATAAAGATAGTTAATTCATGCATGAGAAATAATCACCATGGGGCCTGATAAACCTTAGCATTAGCAATCATCACATAATCCATAGTTTATAGCTAAAGCATACATGAAATTCACTATAGTAGCATTATAGGATATGAACAGTGATCTCAGAGAAGAAAATCATGATAACAACAATCATATTGCAGACCTAAAGGAGACCTTTACAAATTATAGTAGTAGAAGACCATAATCATAAGGCGGTAATATTATTACAGGTCTGAGTATAGTCAAAAAGTTCCTTGAAAGTAGTGGGTTTTTGAGAAAGCACATCATGATGCATAAAGACCAATACCATTGTTCTATACAATGAATGAAGAGAATTCATGAATGACAAAGAGCAGACAAGGTATTGAGATCATCACAAAGACATGAATATAACACTATGAATAGAAGGGTTGATATCCTCAAATAGTTTACTCAATACAAATACTATACACAATGAGATATTATAGTATGCATCTTGAAAGTGTTGATACCATACCCAGTCACACACAAAAGATTCAAGACAGTCAATACAGAGACTTGAGAAGGCAACAAGGATAGTAATTTAATAACCAGTGGATATATTCAGAGCAATAATTCAAGGATAGAAAATGATGATGACAAAAGCCACCAATAAAGTAATACATTAGTCTAAAAACATAGTGACCATAGCTATAAATCAAACCACACGATAGTCATGATAAGTAGTAGTCATATATGATACTATTGTCATAGGGTATAAGGATCTCACAACCATTTGAACAATTGGAATGCAGTCAACACACAGTATAAGTGGTGAATAAATATAAGTTGTAGCTTTCATCCAACCACAATATACATCAATGCATGAGTAATTTTCCTTGTCACTGTGGTTTTAACACAATTCATTTATCAACAATTATAACAATGGAAATTTAAAAGTATTAGGCTCCAGTTAAAGAACAGATTCATATCCACATTTCATGACAGTGATGAATCATGAGTGAAGCATATGGTAGAAGCAGTTTGCAATAATAGATAGAAAAATATCATGCAATAATAGCATCATCAAGGACAGTCAATGATTTAGCTACAAGATAAAGTTACATGTTGTGTAAAAGAAGCAATGACAAACCTTCCATAAGCTCATAAGTAGTCCATAAAGTGAAATGACAGTATCAATAAATGCATAATCATCACAAGGTCAAGGTCTTGAGATATTATGAGATCAATGCAAGAAAAGTAAAATCCTAATTGTCTCAAAAGGATAACTTGTCTAAAGTTATGACAGTCATATAAGTAGAGTAGACTATCATCAGGAGTTATTATAACATTTTTACAGTATTAAAGGCATGTAATGACCTTGGCTGCTAAAGGGGACTATGACAATGGAAACATATGATGGTTGTTGGTTAATAGATTTGTCTTCTTTTTGAAATTTTAACTATTATCTTCTTAAACCAAAATATGACTCTGTTTTACCCTTTTGAAAGAAACAAATATACCAACAGTTGGAAGAATTAATAAAAATTCAACCTCTACATTAGAGGGCAGCTCCTCATATGGTTTGCAATGAATTTATTATACAATTGTTATGCTAACACTTTTAACCAGAAAGCATTGAAAGGATTCAATATTTACCCATCAACACAAACAAATGCCTTCAAAACTGCAAAACATAGGAAATTTTCTGAAAGAATATTCGAAGGAGAGTTCACAGACTTTGATTTATAACATACTTGTTGTATAAATTCAAGACAAAATAGGGACTCAGAAAAAAAAAAAACTAATGGCTCGATCGATACTCTCTCATGCCTCATAGGGCAAGGGGGATCAAGCGAATCGATACAATGTGAGTCGTCCAACAACCAATAATAAACATGAACTGAGAAGAAATACATAGATAACTAATCGCCAAGTTATATCATGCATGTAATAACTTAAGAGAGATTACGAATCTCAAAATGCACAGATTCAAAGATTTCATAACACAACATTTTATTGATAATCAGGCATTGTATCATCCAAACAATTCATATCAGAAACCAAAATTTTATCTGCTGCTCCTAAAATCATAGTTTTCGGAACCCATACAAAGACAAGCTTTTTAGCTTAAATAGCCACCAGGCCATATTTTTTACATGATCAAATAACATTTACTTTCACCCAGGTGAAAGAAACCATTTGAAACAACATAAAAGAAAACTAAATTAACAGCCACTAAAAGGCTGACATTTCATTTTTGGATAGGCTAGGCTTCCACCATGGCAGAGGAGGTTATGGGCTTGTCCTTCTTTGCTGTAGAACCATGCCATTCTAGGTGTGCTATTGAGAAGTTTAAGATGACTTGGAAATAAGGAAGACCGATGTGCAGGATCCTCTTCTTCCACACTTCTTTGTCCATATTCACCTGTGTAACTTTCACCTTGTGAACCTCTAAGTGGTCCGAACAGACAATGAGCATTGATTCAATCCTTGCTACTTTTGAAAAGTCATTGGTGGTCAAGGATTTTGTTGTCTAAATGAATTGGATCCTTTCTTGAAAAACCTTAGTCATGTCTGTAGCCTCTTCGATTACCTTGACGCCCTCCTTCATGAGTTGAATATCTATACACTTGAGGTCTTTCTGCATTGTGTCAATCAAGTCAGTCAATCCTTTGAGTAGCTTGGTGGATTCTTCATGGCCCTACTTGATGATCGAATTGCGCCATTCCACATTCTTCTTTGACATGTATAGCACATTGTCATCCAAGCTCTCCGTTGGTTTTTCAGCCAGGAATCTCATCACTCCATGCTTTTGAACATCATTCATCTGTGCGAGGCCTGCTACCCACTTAATCCTTTCTTTTTCCCAGGTGACCATCTCCAGCTCGAGCTCTTCACTCACGGTTTCAATATCCTTATAAACTTTAACCAAGTTAACGATATAATCTGACCCTTGTTGTATTATCATATCCAACCATTTGTTAAACATCTCTGTCACTACCCTATTCCTTTGAACCTGGTCTAGAATTTTTTGGTTCACTAGAGATTTAGGGTCGAATGACACTGGTATCTATGACAATGGTTGGGGATCTGGGTTATGGATAGCATTGATGTACTCAACCATCTAGGTGACAACCTGCTTCAGTTCTCTTTTGTCTTTTTCATCTTTCCAAGTCCTTGAAATTATCCTCTTCGTGGAGGATTCCAGATGCTTAACATCTACAGCCCTTGAAGAAACCCCCAAATCTATCTTCTCCATGGTAAAATCCTCCTCCGTAGCCTTGTCTACATCTCTTCTAGGAATGGGTTTGGCAACTTCGGTTGTCCAGTGACTTGTTGTGTCATCTACATAAAGCATTGCTTGTGTTTTGAGCTTTTTTGTCTTTGATGCCTTTCCCAAGCATCTCCTGACCATGGCCTCCATTGGAATTGTGACTGGCACCACACTTCGTTTCTTTCCAATGGTGACCTCCATCCATCTTGGTGCATTTGCAGGTTCCTTAGGTGGTGGAGTTGTCTATGAATCTGGTGAAGTAAAAATTACCAAGGTATTCATGGGATCCTATTGAATTTCCTCTTCTTTATTTGTGTCCATTTCTTGCATCCTGAGCACACCTTGATTCCGTGAATCCATTGTTTGTTCAAGCTCTTCACTGGGGTCCAAGTCTAGAATGACTTGTTTCAAGACAGGCTCCCTACTCTTCTGTTTGCTTCTAGACTGAGTCACTCAAGCAGCTATAAGACCAGATGGTGACCTTTTTGACCTTTTTGGTTGAATTTTCTCTACAATGGGCTTTGAGACACCTACAACATCAGCAATTTCGTTAGTGGTAGAAAAAAGAGATTGAACCATAATGTGTGAATCAATTCTTGATTTGTGTGAGGACATGTGAGGTCCCTCCTTGAACTTCTGGTTCCTCAACCATCTCTTTGTTCTCCTGATAATATTGAAGGTTCTTGTTTGGATACTATCATCTTCCTTTTTGTTCCAATCGATTTCTGGAATCAATTTTCCTTCAATCTGAATATCAAACTCAGGATCCAAAACATCCCCCTTTGTATCTTTTGATATGTCAGATATATTAATTGGGAGCCTCATGGTAGTTATTTATCACAAAGTGAATCTCGACCATAGTCTCTTTCTCACTTCATACTCATCCTTGCAGTTCTCCCAATAATCCTCTATCTAAGGTTCATGAAAAAAATGACTATCTACATTAAGGTTCTCCCTTGCATAACCCTTGCTGTCAAATTTTTGCCTTGCCACATATGGTTGCAGGTTCATCCTTTTGAACTCCAGTTCTAGGTTCAAGGCATCTGATACAGACTTACAACTGTAATATCCGAGTTCAACAGGAAATACCACCCCAAACTCGCCCTTTCCTCCTAATCTTTTATCTATGTAGGCCAACTACCTGTCACTTCTATAAGCACATAGCTATCAAAAGCGTACTTGGGTAGTCTGAATGGTTGGCCTTCAAAGCCACCTACCTGTATGTAAGTAAATCGAGGAAATTGGATAAAGAAACTTCCATATATACTCACAAATTCCATAGCTTCAACCGACATCCTCCTATTTGCATCACCCTAAAGCTCAAAGGCAAATCTTCCCATGAAGACTCCATTCCACCTGTCAATCTGCTCAACATGTCTCTATTGCTGCAACAGAGGGTAATAATTGTAAACCTTCATTCCATCAATCCAAGGTTCATTAGGTAGTCCAGGCCAATCCCTTGTGCAAGCTAAAATATAGAAAAGGTAGGAAGACATGTAAAACCCTGTCATCCCCACAAAATTGCTCAATCCTTCATGAAGTCTCTCTGAAATTACTTGAGACCAATCCAGAAATCTGTCACCGGATAGAACCACTTGGATGAAAAAGTACATCCAATCCTCCCAATAGAAGGAATGTGAATTCCCCTTTACTTTGTTTAAAAGTATAACAATGTCTCGCACCTCTGTGATGAAGTGCTCTCTAGTCAAGGGCTTGGGTAACTGTGATCCTCATTTTTGAATCTTCAAGAGCCAATTTCTAGCAATTATGCTCATGTACTTGCTCTTCTTTTCTGAGAAATAGGCGTATGAATTCCCAATAGTCCAGTCCTCATACTCATCCTTATGCAGAATACCCATTGCCGCCATCACCATTTCTCTATTAATATTGACCAGCTCCTCACTATCGCTGGTTCTGATACATATGTTCTTAGAGTCATATATGTTCATGCATGCCAACACTAAATCTAGACACGGTGCGACGAGAGGGAACGCAACAGCTTCCACAAGACCACTCTTAACTATCTTCTCCATTAATGAACCAGTCTGAGGGTTTTTAGTTCTTTCCAGGAAATCCCCTAAATCTACATGAACTAAGGAGGTGTCTTCCAAAGCAAAATACTCACTAGACATGAGGTCTGACCAAGCTTTGGCAGCATTGGCCTCATGTTAACTATCTACTCCCTTAACCAATAAATTTTAACAACGAGACAGTATCCTACCCCAACAATTTAGAGATTTTCCTTTTCTATAATGATAAAACCTCAGAACTCAAAGAAACACAAGTTAGGAGAAATCAACTGAACTTACCCATTAACACCATGAAAACTAGAAATTCTTCTAGAGAACAGAGCTAGTTTTACCTTTGGCGCCTCCAATTTACTGAAGTATGGCAGCTGCGACCTTCTTAAATATGGAAATAAATTCATACACATTTCCTTCAATTAGATGGATAAATATCTATAGAGCCACACATGCTTCATCATGATTTACCCCAGCGTGTGAAGTAACGGTGAAATGACAAAACTGACACCTTCTTAATTATCCATCACTTCCGCACAAGAAATTTGATGTTCTCATGATTACTTTCCATATTTAGTAGAATAAGGGAATATTCCTTCTTGTCACGCTACTTTTATTTCCACCAAAAAGATTTAGAGTTAGTTTTGAAATGAACCCATGAACCTTGAACCATTTGACAAAAAGGTTCATCAGTTCAAGTTCACTTAAGAAATATAACAGTGAGTGGGCGAAACACACAACAACACCGGGAATGAGCGACAAAAGAAATGGGACTATTAAACATGAACCTTGAACCTTTTGATCCACTTGAAATTTGGTTCAAGGTTCAAGACCGCATATCAACTCAAAGCATAAAGACTCACGCTCGTCATATAACAATACATTACCGCAACTCATAAAAAGACATTTTGAACTTTGAACCTTGAACCTTGAACCACTTGAAATTTGGTTCAATGGGTTGAAGACTTCAATGACCACAAACAAAAGCGCACTTGTTCACATGGCGACAAAGACCAAAAATGACTATCTTTTAAAACATGCTTTGAACCTTGAACCATTTGAACTTTTTTGAAAGAGTTCAACGGTTCAAGTACGAGGAGAACAAATGACCCGACGGAAGTAAAGGCACAAAAGGTAACCCACAAGTTTGAATATTTAAAGGGGTAAAAATTATGGGTGGACTAACAACAGTCAAGGAAGATTGATAGCTAACAAAAGTCACAAAAGTATTCTTAAAAGCAGTCCTACCATGTCTAGTGAATACAAACAAGACATATAATCAAAGTTGAAAGAACAACAAAAAGCAATGTCTTCAGGAGCAGTTCTTTATATCAAACATAGTATTGATTTTATTCTATTCACAAACATATCTCTAAGGCAAATATAAGTAGAATACATGAAAAATATAATAAAGACCCCTACTAGTGACAGTTGCAGAGATGTTAATTAACATATGACAGCTATTACTAATAGTTAAAGGAAATCATAATTACAGACGCATAGTAAAACAACCAAAAGATTACAAACAAAGGATCATTCAAGAGAAGCCTCACTCTGATAGCCTCAACAATGTCAAGACAAATCTTATAACAATAATCTCAGAGAAGGATATATTGGCATAACACATTGATTGGTAGAGTCAAATGAAAATCATGATTCAATACATTGTTGCCCAGTTGTAGCAAGCTAGTAATGACAGTCCATGATACTATGATACTATCATAGATATAAATAAAAGAGTATCATAACAACATCATGATCAATCATTACCAGATATCTGAGATAGTTAGTAAATTACAATAAAGAGTTGCAAACACAGCCATATATCAAGTTAATAGTTCAATCCAAACCCTCGGGTATCTTATGAACAAAAATCTCTTGGTTATTTTCACAGTGGTCAATGGTTCATGGCATAGTGATTTAATTCACTATTAAAAGGACAACCCTTAGAGTTATAAGTGAGCATGCATGCATAAGAAACATTGTGACAGTCTCAAAAAAGAAACACCTATAGCTGTAACACAATAACAGTGACAAAATTGGGGTTTTCTCAAACATAAAGAATAGCCGAAAGACATCAAAGATTTTGTGACATTCTCAGTAAGGGTAAAGTATGAAAAGTGTCAGATTAATGCATATATTTAATCATAGTTGAGTGATAGTGCACACATTATCACAGTCATAAGTTCATTCAGAGAGATTGGCCCAAAAAACCTAAGGCACATCTTTGAGCAACATGTGATTAAAATAGTAGGTGTAATCCAATTTTGACATTCATTGTGGTATCATTATAGAGATAAGGAGGCTAAAGACAGTATTCAATCTCCATAAAAAATGAATAAGACAGTATTTCAAAGGACGGCCAAGATATGCTTGCTAGGTAAAACTAGTGAATACAACAAATAGTGATATTGTTGTAGCATCATTACAAACCCTAAAAGAGCAATGCCAAAACAATGGCGTGGAATCCTTGCAAAGATACAAGCATATACAGTGACAGAGATGGGGAATAATTATTGATAAAGTGCAGTTTTAGATTAAACACTATGGAAAGAAGATCTTTAGGACATTCAAAGAGTAGAATGAGCTCTTGGAAGTCATCATCAGAATGAGCTAGGATGGTCATAGTCATTCTTGACTAACAAAAAATTATCCAATTCAAACACAACATATCACTGTTTTAGAGCAAGATAATAGTATAAAGTGTCAACAACCATTCACAATCATAGAGTCATGAAGACCTAGAAAAGCTATGATAGCCCTACCCACAAAATAAAACTATAGATACGTGCTTAAAGATAGCAATAACTTAAGATTTTGAAACTCTAAGTTATGCGTACAAATCTGCAATGATTTTCTTATAAGGAAATATGCATAAAATAAAGAGTATCACAAACAACAAGTACAAGATATACATGTATTCTTACTCCTAGGAAGTATCAGAGTAAATGACAAAGTTTACAATAGTGTATCCATGCTAGAACACAAAGATACATTAATCATCATAGGTGCAAAAACACAAAAATATCGATGTTATGGTTTTTATTCCTACATATATAAAGGATTTCATATGAGACCCTAAGTCCATTATGATAAAATTGAAAGCCTAATAATATTCTTTCTTGCAAAAGATATTATTAAGAGATTTATCAGAAAAACCCTAATGTACACATGATTTTTGAACAAATAAAATTTTCTGAGAATGAGTAGGGAATGTATAAGTGTGAAAGAGAGGATAAACATTGATACCTGCTACAAAGTCATGCAAGGAAAGTGCAAAAGTAGCAGTTCAAGCCCTATTGAAAGCCTCAGAAAGCTCAGTTCGAAACAAAAACCCTAAGATTGTGCATGGCGGTCGTCAGAAAAAGCTCCACCAAGAGATGCATCAAGAGGAATGCAAACAATTAGGGTTTGAAACTTCTTTTTGTTCCTCAGACATGCCCTAATTATTTTTAGAATTCTATTGGCTTCTTTTATTTTATTTTTTAAGAAAGCTGCTTTTATTGTAATGTGGAGGTTGAGCAGTATACTCCCCACAAGGATTTATGTCCTATTCATGCAAGCCATAAGGGGCTTTAAACCTTTGTTTCATTTTTTTTTTTAATAAAACACTTTTATTAATTTACATTTAATTATTAACAATGATATTTAAATAATAAGAAAATCAAAATATAAACAAAAACCATTATTAATATTTAAATATAATAATTATTTATAATTTTTTTTTATAAATATGAGCATATTTAAAATAATTATTTAAATTTAAAGTTTTAATTTATCTAAATAAAATAATTAATTTAATAATGCATTGAGAGTACTTTTTTTAGTCCATGAGCTATTTTTGGCTCACTATTGCATGTTGTTTCAGCAAAGAGGGAGTTGCTTTCAATTTGAGTTATTATCAGTTGTACACATATAATGCAACTTTCACATGGAGGGGTTGTTTTCTTTTCTCAAACTTTATTTGGCAGTGGACATGCATTTTTGGACAATGAGTATTGTTTCTTCAGTAGACCTATTCTTGGCACCAGATTGACAGTTCTATTTTTAGCACAAAGGGCTCTTTTTCATGTAGCATCAGTTGGGGTCCTATTTTGGGCATTGCAGGCTATTTTTGGTAGGGCTTTTTCTCATGCAGTTTTTCATTTTTAGGGTTTTGGAGGAGATATTCTTCATGAAATCTATATATTATTCTATTCTCCTTCTTTTTTCCCTTTGGTTCTTTCTTTTTTGCATACTGATTTTTGCAAAAAAGCATTGTATCTTAGCACTTTAGTTTTTTACAGTTTTATATAGCAACATTCCTTAGAGATTATAGAGTTTCATGAGTTTGTCTTGGTAATTATGCATGTTCATTTTGTATATTTGACAAAAATTTACTATGTTTTGATCTAGAAACCTTTGAATTTCAGTTTCTTTCATGTGCATGTATCCTTGCTTTTCATATAATCACAGGTTTCAGGTTGTGTAGAAGAGATAATTGTCAATTTGGTTGTGAAAGTGTTTTTCCTTCCAAGTTTATGATTTCCTTAGCCTTCCTGGGAAATGTTTATATGGTTGAAGAGAACAATTACTTTGTGTGGGTGAAGCTTTGTTATATTTTTGTGAGTTTTTAGGCTATTATTGTTATAATATTGGTGTATCACCTCCTAGTTTAGTTGCAGATTTCAGTATTTTCATATTATTTCTCTCTTTTCCACATCAGTAATTTAGTTTTTAGGAGGAATTCAAGGGAATCCAGCCCATAACCCAAAGATTCACCTTCACTTTGAGCAACCCACAGGCTTGAAGGTGTTTCCATGTTTTACAGGATTGCTTGGTTTCACACTTAGCATCACGGGTGCAATCCTTTGTGACAACATTAATATGATTCACATCAAAGGGGTTTATACACAATTTATAGTAACCACTAGGAGAGATTTTATGTCAGTTATTGTGAGCCCCACACTAGATGCCAGCCCAACAATGCTTGTGTCTATGCAATATAATATCCTTAAACACCTAGGGAAAACCCCTGTATAGATCTCCATCCTGGATTTGCTAAAGGCCTCACCTACTCATGAAGGGATTCTTACTCAAAAATTGCCAGAGGCTCGTGTACCTAGCAATATTGATCCTACATAATTCCAAGATAGGGTTGCATATCTATCTTCCACGTACCACCTCAATTTCACACAGTCTGATGCTATGGTTCCTAATCCTAATCATATCCACCCGTTAAATATTGAAGGTATTGTCAAACATTATAAGGTCAAATGGGTACTGATTGATAATGATTTTTCCTTGAACCTCTCTAAATTAATTTTTTTTACTCAAGTGGGGTACGCTATTGTGGATATGCATAATCAATGCATCACTATCAAGGCTAATGATAATGTTGAGAGAAGCTCAATGGGGATGATCAATCTCCCAATTTAGGTAGGCCTGGTAACATACAAAAAATTGTATCATGTCATTGATCTTGATTTGACATTCAATATCCTCCTCAGTCACCCATGTATCCATGTCATGCAAGCTCTCCCTTTCACTTACCATCAATGCCTCAAATTCCCTTATCAAGTCTACAAAATCATAGCCTATGGTGATGCCCAACTGTTTGAGTACTGTAGTGCTCTTAAGGCTTCCTCATCATATACCCATCATTGCTCTGGCATCAACATTGGAGATAATCCAATTACACCATCTTCCTCATATGTTGACCCTAACGCCATAATTTTTTCTTCCAAAGAAAATACTTCCATCTCATCATCTTTCTCCCAACTCAAGATCAACGATGCTAGTTGTGGTGGGTACACCTTACAAGTTACTTTCATAGTAGGTTCCCTACCTTTAGATCCACATGCTCATGGAAATCCTACCAAGGAGTAGAAGAAGAAAGAACCTATAGTCTGATAGTGTGGTTTCACCATATATCAATCTTAGAGTGAACTTAACCATGAGCTCATCGAAGGAGATATTAGCCAATGGATCTTCAAAGATGTCTTTGTAGATAATGATGCTCACCTCAATCAGTTGAAGGAGATATACCTGACCGCTCATAAATGAGCTACTAAAAAATGGAATTATCAAGGTGGCAGACTAGATCAAGAAGAACAAGGAATCAAAAGACCTATTGATCCAGCTCCTAATGTTCGCCATCAAGGGCTTGGTTTTGGACGTCCTTGCCATAAACTCTCAACTTCAACTAGCACTTCCAAAAACAAAGAAAACATTTCAATCGATATTAAAGACATGCCTAAGGAGGTTGTCAAACAAGCATAATGATATAGATGGCTCCTCATCCTTTGGCACACCCTACCTCTTTGGCACATATGTCCTCCTCATTGACCTTCCTCTTTGCCACCCTGAACTCATTGATTGGGGCCAAAATGTTGCAAATTTAGACACATTCCAAAATGATACATCACTCCTACAATTTTTGGGGGCAACTGAGTGTGCACCATATGATCATCTTGAGTAAAACATAATCTAAAAGCTAGACCCTCGAGGCTATTTTGGGGAAGAAGGAATCCTTAACCGCAAAAATGAAAAAGAGTTAAAAGGTCAAGAGTCTTATGGTGCAATCTTTCTAAGTTACCTACAAACCATAAAATAGTAAAAATAAAGGGTGTATCTTCTGGTGTAAACCTCTCCAAGGTGCTAGAAGATGAGGATTCTCTTCTTCCCCTCATTGGTGATGATGTTCCTAAGAGATCACCAATCCTCATAGATTAGACCAAAGAGATAAATTTGGGCACAACAGAAAACCAACACATCACTTATGTCATTGCCTCTGTATCTGAAGATGAATTTTAGGTGTTCTTTGAGATCCTTCATTGGTGGCCCATTAACTTTCCATTATCTTATGCAGACATTCCTAGTCTTGATCCTGAATTAGTAGTCCATCACTTGGCGGTTGATCGAAATACTAAACCAATAAAACAAAAATTGTGCAAGATGCATCCCAGAATTGCATTATTAGTCAATGCAGAGTTAGAAAATATCCTAGAGGTTACATTTATCTGACCAATTGATTATTCAAAATGGATCTCCAATATGGTACCTATTTCAAAACATTGTGGTGTTATTAAAGTATGTATAGACTTTAGGGATATAAATAAAGAGTGTCCCAAAGATGTTTTTCCACTTCCTAAATGAAATGATATCCCCCATGGATTGATTTTCTGGATATAATCAGATAAAAATAGCAAAAGAAGATCAACATAAGACCACATTCACTACCCCATAGGGAACCTTTGGCTACCAAGTCATGCCTTTTGGTCTCAAGAATGTAGGTGTCACATACCAATGCGTCACGATAGTGATTTTTTATGATATTATGCATAAGATACTAGAAGACTATGTGGATGACATACTTGGTAAGTCAAATACAAGAGAAAAAAATCCAGCTATCCTAGAATAGATATTTGAGCACCTAGCTAAGTGTAAATTGCAGCTCAATCCCAAAAAGTGTGTATTAGGAGTTACATCTGGTAAGATTCTTAGATTCATAGTCTCTAGGCTTGAAATTAAAGATGATCCTAAAAAGGTCAAGACGATATTAGAGTTGCATGCTCCCAGAACATTGAGAAAACTACACAGGCTACAAGGAAAGTTACACTCTATTGCCACTTCATTTCCCAACTCCTAGATAAGTGTCAATATTTTACTCACCTTCTTCAAAAAGGTGTTGAATTCAAGTGGGATTCCCAATACTAGAAAGCATTTGATAAGATAAGAGAATATCTGGCTCATTCTCTAGTCTTAATGTCACCCATTCCAGGTCGCCCTTTGCTCTTGTATATCTCCATTACTCCAACAGTTGTGGGGGCACTTCTTTCCCAACTGATGACCAAGGAAAAGAAAGAGTGATCTACTCATCAGTCAAAACTTGGTCAGCTATGATCTCAACTATTTTGCCATAGAAAAAGCATGTCTAGTAGTTGTCTTTTACTGGCAAAATCTTTGACATTACATGTTGAGTTATCTAGTCAAGCTCATCTACAAAATTGATCCTCTGAAGTACCTGCTATCTAAGACAACTCTCACTGGCCATATGGCTAAATTATTCATGTGGCTTAGTGAATTTGACATCCAGTATATAGATAGAAAGGCAAATAAAGGACAGGTCATTGCTAACCAATAGACAAAAATACCCTTGGTCGATGCTTATCCATTGGTCATAGAGTTCACGGATGAGTATGTATGCACAATCATAGCACAATCCTCTTGGAAGATTTACTTTGACAGATCTCACACTCAGAAAGGATTAGGTGCCAGTTTCTTATTGGTTACCCCTCATGGTGATCTCATTCCTAAGTAATTCAAACTGACCTTCCCATGTAACAATAGTAATGTTGAATAGGAAGGACTCACCATTGGTCTCAAGATAGATATTTAGTAGAAAATCACAAATATACTCATTTATGGAGACTCACAGTTAGTTATCAGACAAGTAAAAGATGAATACCAAACTAATGATGACAAACTCCTTCCATATAAGCAGATGGTTGATTACTCAAAAAAAACTTCCAGAATATCATATTTGACCAAAACCCCCAAGCACAAAACAAAGCAGTTGATTCCATGGCCAGTCTCTTCTCACGATCGAGTCAGATAGCCCTAAACAAGAGTTTTTGGTCAAACAACTCCTTCAACTAGCATTTGAAACATTGCACACAAAATGTTGTGTAACATTATTGAACCCAAATCTCCCTGGTATCATGACATCCATGCATATCTCAAAGACGATACACTTCCACCCAACATATCTTGTAATGACAGTTACAACCTCATCCATCATTGTGACCAATTTACCCTTATAGGAGAATTTATATCGTCATAGCTACCATGGCATCATCACTAGATGTCTAGATTAAGATGAAGCTTGCAATCAAATAAGTGCACACTGGAACTTGTGGTGCTCATACGAGTGGATATGTTATTTCCAAACAACTCTTAAGAGTGGGATACTACTATCCCACCATAGAACATGATTATTGTGAATTTATTAAGAATGTGTGCCTTGTCAGTGGTATGAAGACCTGATTCATGTTTCAGCTTAGAATTTGCAGCCAATAACAACACCATGGCTTTTCCTACATGGGCCCTGGACCTCATTGGTAAGATCAACCCTCTTTCTTTAGATGGACACAAGTATATCATTGCATCTAATAAGTAGTTCACCAAGTGGGTCAAAGCCATTCCCTTCACCCTCACTATCAGTGTCCAAGTGTCCAAGTTTATCATGTACAATATCATTTTCCATTATGAGATTCCCTCCAACATCATTATTGATAATGGAACCCCACTCAAAAACAAACATATGCATGACCTTTGTGCCACATTCCATATTCATCATCATTGATCTACCCCATATTACCCCCAAGGGAATGACCAAGTTGAGGAAACCAATAAAACATTACTCTGTATCCTCAAAAAGGTTGTCAGTGAAATTGGTCATGATTGGAACCTCCATCTCAATCCTACCTTTTGGGCCTATTGCACTAGCATCAAAACTCCTACTAGAGCCACCTCTATAACATTGTCTATGTTACATAATTTATCATACCAATTGAGGTTGAATTGCCATCTTTGTGCATATCCTTGAAAGAGTTTTCTTTAGATGAGGCCTATAAAGTGGCAAGATTAGCTTAGATTGATCTCCTTGACAGACAACATCAGAAAGCATATGATCATCTACAAATATATCAAATCAGATTAAAAAGAATATTAAAAATGGTCTCACCACCATGAGTTTGAAGTAGGTGATCTAGTCCTTTGAGAAAATTTATGGAATCACCAAGATCAAGAGAAGAAAGGAAAATTTGAAGCTAACTGGCTCGGTCCATATGTGGTCACGATAAAATATGGTCTAGAGGCCTATCAATTATCCACTCTAGAAGGGGAGCCTCTTAATGACCCCCTCAATATTCTACACTTGAAAATATTATATGCGTAGTCTGTGGTAGTGTACATCATGTTCAAAATCAGAAAATACCAAAAAAATTGAAAAATATCCAAAATACAAAAAAATCAAAAAAGAAAAAAAGTGTGAAAATAGTAAAGAAAAATAAATTCGTCCTTTAGTGAAAACCACTTCTTTTGGCGCCTTGGGAATGTATATATAGTGAGCACCTGGTAATAGGCATGATGTGTAAAGGGTAGTCCCATTATCCTTTGATCCTCTCATCCATCATTCCACATGGCACCCTTAAGATTGCCACTTGTCCTCCTTGAGGACAAGTGTTACATTTTAATGACCCTTCATCTCCTTTCTAATTTCTATTTCAACCCTCCCCTTTCTAAGCCATTGATCCACCTTCCATATATCCATAACCTCGTAATGCAACATTTTATCCACATTTTCTAGAAACCATACCGTCATCATGCCAATTTTCATACTTATATCCCATCTTCCCACACCCATATTTTTAATCCAACTTGCATAATCCCACATCATTGAGAAGAATTGACCATTTGCAACATCATCAAGCACACATCCAATGTGAGAACAATCAAATGAAAGGGACATTGGTTTGTGTTTACTTCTTATTTGATGTTTCTAATTTCCTTTTCTAACAATCTTCTCAATCTTGTGGTGTTTAAATGAATTTTGTGTTAGCTTGAATTGTTTAATTTAGGTTTTTAATAATTCATATTTGCACACACTTTTATCCACACAGGAGGATGCTTTGAAGAAACTAGAAGAAGAAAGAATAGTTAAGACTGCATTGCATGCTAAGATAGAATCGAGAACATGGATTATAGTCTCTAGATGTTCAAATCATATGACTAGTGATAAAGACAGATTTATTAATTTTAAGAAGTATGATGGAGGCTCAATGAAGTTTGTTGGAGAAGATGGTGCAACTATTTGAGGTATTGGAAGTGTTTCTATTGATGGTAAGCATAAAACTGATGAGGTTAATTATGTTGATGGATTGAGACATAGTTTGTTAAGTGTTAGTCACATGTGTAGAAAAATATATGGAGTGTTGTTTAGTAGCACCAGATGTGTGATCAGAAAATAGAAGGCTGGTAAAAGAGTTATAATAGGTGGAAATGTATACTATATCAAGGATAGAAAGAAGAAAAAATGTTTACTAGTACAAAAGGTTGAGATTTTTCTAGCAGATAAATAGAAGACAAGTGATTTGAAAGAAAGAAAAGAGAAAGAAACACATGATGAAGAAGAAGAGGAATATTTAGTAAAAGTTCCTCCTAATATGTTCAGAAGCATCATTACAAAAATCAGATAATTGGAGACAAGACAAAAGGTGTTGAGACAACAAGGAAGATTGCAAAAGCTTAAGAACAAGCAACTACTATTTTCTAACTATGACTGAGTTGAAGAATTATGAGGAATCAAGTAAGGATAAAATTTGCGGAAAAGAAATGGAAGAAGAATTAAAACAAATCAAGAAGAACAAGACTTGGAAGATGGTACCTATACCGGTGGACAAGAATGTAATAGGAACTAAATGGGTATTCAGGAATAAGTTAAATGAGCAAGGACATGTGACAAGGAAATAAAGGAAGACTGGTATGTGAAGGATATTCTCAAGTAGAAGGCATAGACTTTGAAGAAATGTTTTCTCCGGTAGCAAGGATGGAAGCTATATGTATGTTTCTTGCATTTTTAGCTTACAAGAACTTTAAAGTTTATCAGATGGATGTCAAATAAACATTTCTGAATGGAGATTTAGAAGAAGAAGTTTACATTGAGCAACTAAATGGTTTTAGATTGACAGAGGGTCTAGATATGGTGTGCAGATTGAAGAAAGTTGTGTATGGTCTTAAACAGGCACCAAGAGCATGGTATGCAAGATTGGACATATATTTGATTTAACAAAACTTCAAGAAAGGTATAATAGATAGTAATATTTATTTCAAGGTTGATGGAGACAAGTTGTTAATTGTTATAGTTTATGTTGATGATATTATATTTGTAGGAGATGATATTTTATGTAAAGAGTTTTCTAAATATATGTAGAAAGAATTTGAAATGTCAGTGATTTGTGAATTAGCTTTATTTCTTGGGTTGCAAGTTATTCAATTAGAAAATGGATTTTTTTTCTCTCGGTACAATTGTGTGAAGGAAATGTTGAAGAAGTTTTGTTTTGATGATTGCAAGCCAATTTCCTTTAATCGTTGGATGCAAGTTGAGAAAAGATGATGAGTCTTTGGAAGTTGAATGAAAGAAATACACGTTGATGGTTGGTGGACTATTGTAATTGAATTAGTCTAGACTAGATATCATGTAGGATGTTTGTCTGGTAGCTATATTTTGGACAAATCCTAAGGTGACACATGAGCAAGTTGTGAAGAGGATTTTCACATATTTGAAAGGCAATGTGGATTATGGAATTTGGTACAAAAAGGGCGGATATTTTATGTTGAAAGCCTATATTGATGCAGATTGGGTTGGAAGTATTGATGACTAGAATAGTACAAGTGGTGGTGCATTATTTTTTAGAGGATAGATTGGTCTCTTGGTTCAGTAAGAAACAAGATTTAGTTTCCCTATCTATAGTTGAAGTGATGTATATTGTAACAACATCTTGTTGTACTAAGGTAATGTGGATGATACAAACTCGTAAGGATATCAAGATAACCTATGATGAAGCAATTCCTACTATGTATAACAATACAAGTGCATTCAAGAAAAAAACATATTTCAATCAGATATCACTACTTAAGGGAGAAAGTTGTTGAGAAGGAAGTTAGACTGGAATATATTTATATGAAAGAGAAGGTTTCAGATATTTTCATGAAGGCATTAGCAAATGATACATTTGATTTTTTTCAGGAGAAGCTTAGGGTTACTGCTCCTCCTTCTAGCTAGGTGCATTATGGAGATGCATCTTTCCAGGGGGAGCTTTTTGAAGAGGTCTAAAATATTATCTAATGATTATTTAGATGAATAATGAGAAAACATAAAGAACGTTCAAATAAACACAAACAACACCATTATACCTAAATTTTGTGCTCCTTCCTCTGAGTGAGCCTTTGGTGAAGTGAAGAATGTGCTCCTTCTCCACTTGATTGGATTGGATTGGCTCTTTGATAGGATTATGGATAGCTCTCCATTACACAACAAAAGGGGACTGGATGGATGGGTGGTTGTGGTTGATGAAATTTGGAAAAATCTTGGATGATTTGGGCATAATAAGGGTGCAATGGATCGATTCTAGACTCAAATTCTTAGCATAAACTTACTTGGATAATGGATATGGAAATGAGGGGAGGAGACCCCAATTTATAGATTGGAGGAGGTCCAAATGAAGGGCCAAGATTGATTTGGAATGGAGGGTTGAGATTGAAAGAAATTGGGAGAGGATTGAGAGGACAAGGTTGTTAGTGTAGGTTTTTTATTTTCCTTGTGTTAGAGGGTATTTATTTTTCCTACACATATTATTTAATCTTTCTTAGGTTATTATGAGTGGTTAATATGAGTACACGTGGAAAAATACATCAAATATATGTGCAACCCTCCACCTCACATAGGTAGTTGAGTTACACACACTCTTTTGTCTTGTTGTGTCACCTCTCAGAATCACTATTTTGTCATTTCCTAAGTGGCTTATGAGATAGTTGGGTTTCTCACCCTCTTTTGGCCTTATGTGGCAAATTTATCAACTCCTTTCCTATCTTCATGTAAGTATGTTACATGTTTTGGCATTTACCAAGAAGGTAAAACTTCCCACCTTTTATGGGGAATAGGAGTTAATGCACCCCTTAGATGCATATACTATTATTATTTTATATAATAAGCACTATACTCTCACATTTTCTAGTTCAGTGATACCTTAGTGAGAGTCTTCTCCAAATTCTATTTTGTTTTTAATTTTTTCTCTCATATTAAATTTATCTTCATTCAACAATTTGATCTTCCATCATCTATTGCTTGGAGTTAGATGTGATCTATGATCGACATTAGATCTTAGCTCAGTTATCAGTTCTTGCAAAATCTAACAAATGTGTGGGATTCAAGAGATTTTCTATAAAGACATTTCTTGTCTCCACACACCTCAACTACATGGGGAAGAGGTCCCCAAGTACATTGGAATAATAAAAAGGAATTAAAAATTCCTTGGGGGGGACAAAGGAATTAAAAATTACTGAATAATAGATTGGGTGGGAAAAATAAAAGGATAATGGAATTAAAAATCCCTTGGGAAGGGAGGGCATGGGGATGTGAAAAGGATTTGAAATCCTTTGACATGACCATAGTTGGTGCATTTAAGGTTTGAAAGGTGGAGGGAGACTAACCATTTATGGCAAATGGTTGACTTATTCCTAATCTTGGTGATTTGGAATGTGCAAGTGATTAAGAGGAGTGATTAGGTGGATTAATAAGGAATTAGAGTGCAAGTGGGAAAGTTCGGAGGATGTGACATAAGAAGAGAGAATGAGTGGAGGAATATAAAATTGGGGGATAATGATAAGGATGATTAGAGAAGAATTAATTAGGCTAGATGAAGATTAGAAGAAGCAATTTGTAGGAATCACCTAGTTAGGTTAATTAATTAAAATTAATTAACTAAGTGGAATTTAGAGGAAATAATGATTTAGGAGACATTAGAAGAATGGGAAAATAATTAATTTATTGATAAAATTAATTAAATTTGATTTGCTTAATTTTAAGAGGAATAGAAATAGACATAATTAAAGAAATTAATTATGTAGAAAGGTTTAAATTAATTAAATATTTAATTTAATTAATTTTAGACATCTACATTTTTCCCTTCTTTTACATAGTGAAAAAATTGGCGGTGGGTAAATGATGAAGAAAGATGCCCTAGTGTGAACACGCAGGTGGTGTATGCCCCCTTGAAAATTTATCAAAAAAACTAAAAAATTTCAGTGAAATTCTTGAAAAGGAAGAAAATGATAGGAAAAGAAGGAAAATGAAGGAAAAAGGAGAAGCGGAGGAGAATTTTGGAAAAAAGAGAGAAACAATGTAGGAAAGGAGAGAAGAGGGGGAAAGGGGGATCTATATAAGCCACATGGTGCCCAAGGATGGGTCATTATCATACACATAAGCCTTAGGATTTTTAACAAATAGAGCAAAAGAGAGCGATGGCACACATGTCACATCACGAGCACTACACTCAGAGGGTTTGCCACTACTAGAGATGAGCTGAGTATGGTTCATGGATATGTGCCCTTGACCTTTACTTTGTCAATTTAGTAGTGTAGCATTTATTAGGGTAATACATGGGGAAAAAAGTTGTCAACGTGTAGACAATGATCATCAAATTGACCTCTGCACCTAGGGATCATCGTCTATGGAGATGATCCTTGCATGTGTAGGCATGTGAATGCATGCGCAAACATTGATCGCCTGATCAACATCTGTGTTGCAAGAAAGAGGGGAATGGGTGGGATACTATGGAATGTCATCTTTTCCCTATGGATCAACATACAACATGTGGTTTCAACATCTCCACTTAAGGAAACATTGTCTCTACCTAAGGGGGAAAAAAAAAAGTGAAAAGAATCCAAAGACATGGATAAGGGGTGTTGACAAGATGCCCTAGAGCTAGAAATAGGGTAAAAGGTTAGATGAAAAGGCTAATGAAGTGGTTTGAATGGTTGCAAAAGGATCCTACAATCTTGGGGTCACGAGAGTATTGGCCTCCTACCATGGTGTTGCAGAGTTAGTTGGGTGGCACCAAGTGGACCTTATTGTCATGGTGTGGGTTAGGATTCATTGCATAGTGGCCTCAGATTTGGTGTCACGCAATGATGATGATGACTTTGGTTGAGTGTTGGCACAACGAGACGTGCACATTCCACCTACCTACAGGTGAAGACAACATCACACTTCTTGATGTTTGGTGAATCCTGAAGGTACTGATATGTGAGGTCAATCTTGAGTATAGACTGGAGAACAAAGAGTTTTTTCTTTAGAGGGTTTATGATACCGATGAATTTTTTGTTGATCGTACACACATGGTTATAGAGAGGGTGATGGAGCCACACCAATAGATCCCATGACTTGTCCTATTTATATGCGGATTGATCAGTGACAAGATGATCCTCAACCTCAGTGGGCATGGATTTTCTATAGGATGGTCTAGGTGTGTGTACTATATTCTTGAGGATCGTGTTTGGTATGTGTGGGGTATTGCTATATTAGGGCAATTATATCATGATATGAATATGTGCATATACCAAGGTTATAAGAACCTCAAGAAAGGTGTCACACTACTCCATGTATGGGTGTGGGAGCATATAGTAGTCACATGACCACTAGGAGTGCAAGGACATAGGATAAGATACCCTTACATTGATAGATATAGGGGACTTATTCATTACACCCAAGTCGACACTATCTCATTTTGGAGGCACATCTTTGATGAGATCATGGATTTCACATAGAATCCCTTCTATGATTGAGAGCGATGGATGTGGGACATTTTTCTATCTTGGGTGTATTAGTTCCCAAATCAACAGATTCTAAGTTCTAAAGAAAGAGCCACTAACTTATCAACAAACTTAGAAAAGGACTTGGCCAGTGAACAAGATTCAATCAAAGATTGCAATCTTCTACACTTTAGGCTCTACAAAACCAAGGTTGGTCTCCCTTATAATATCCTAATGACCTACAAAAATTTTATGCTCAGACATTGCATGCTAAAGAAAATTATCTCAATTAAAATATACCAAAGAAAGATGGATAAACTCCTGGTTATGGCTACAACATTAGTTTATATCATTCATGCATACATTGAGACTGGTTCTCTACACTAACAACTACTCCTATTGCAAAAATATAAAAGTGAAATAATAATGATCCTGAATGTGAAAATGTGATCAGTGCCTATCTTGCAAAAATAGAGTCAAATCTCAAACTTGTTATGAACAAGAAATGTTGTATCTCAGCATTGCATTTACTCAATGAACCTCATATGCCTTGCATACAACATTTAATAGAAATCACAAACTATTCCCTCATACCAACTCACACATATCTTATAATATTCCTAAGAAAAAATTGAATTCATTTACTTGAAATGAAACCCATCACCAAGAATATACATTCTACATTAGAGAAGATGAACTAGAGCATTATTAATACTACAATCCATACAACATACACACAAAAGGTAGGAGCAAACAAAATAGATTTCTTGTATTGATATTCAGAAAAATATGAGATAAATTACATGAAATTGTTCTCAAAATATTTGCAGAGAGAGTTATTACTTTTCTATTACTCTTGGCTCCTAATACACGATTTTACACAAAATTTCAAAATCCTTCTTACTGGCCCTGATTTCCCTTTTATAAGACAAGGGAGCAAAAAAAAGATTTAGGCCAAGTAAGACACCTATCAAAATATGATTGCCTATGAGTTGAATCCTGCCCTAAGACATATTTTGCATGTACATTTCAAAATATTCTTGGGAGCATTAAAAAGGGCCAAAAAGATCATGGCTTCTGGAAGCTAGAGTTGTAGTCCTAATTGTTAGGTCCCGGAGACAACTGAGAGGGGGGGGGGGGGGGGGGGGGGTTAATTAGTTGTCAACAAATTTCAAACCAAAAATAACTTAACCAACTTAATGCTTAATACCGATAAACTAGTTAAGTATGCTGGTAGACAGTGTTAACAATTAATTGCTATACCGGTAAAGATTAATGCATGAAACATAAACATAAAGTCATCCACAACACATAACACGAATGTTTTTACGTGGAAACCCTCTAAGGGGAAAAACCATAGTGGGAAACCTTACCCACAATCAAATGATACTACTGCGGATAGTAAGTGTACATAAATGGGGTCTGCACATGCAGAAAGGCCAACAACCTAGAGCTCACTGCTCAATCACAAAAGAGAGTCACACTGACTACAGTTGGATGGTAAAATCCAATAAGAATGTACTGCACAAAATAGCATCTTCATATGCTGGATTTAGTATTGGTGTAATGCTGATATGCTTCTACAAAAACCTAGCTTCACCTTCAAATGATGTCTTCATGTATAGCTATGCTTAATCTCGCATATACCTTCACACAATTCTTTTTCGCATTCCACATTTGTTCAAAACAAAGTGTCCACATGATGTCTTCGACATTACCAAGTGTCTTCCATATCATTCCAAGTGTCGGTGATCATTATATCCTGTCGGTGAACCATATACCAATAACTATGCAATAGTTACTTTCTTGCCGGTGAATGCTGCTGGATCTCCAGAGTGTTAGTGTTTTAGTAGGTTTTGACATCAATGAAAAAACCATACCAAAATACCAACAATCTTCCCCTTTGGCATTGATGGCAAAACAAGATGGAAAAACCATCAAAGTGTCAAACAAGAAGTGCCAAATACCAAAACCAACAATCTCTCCCCCTGGGAGCAACATGTGTTATCCAAAAGTTCTTCAATACCAATCTCTCATTAAAGATAATGTGTTTTTCCATAAATATCTCTCCCCCTTTGACATCAAATGCCAAAGTTATAATAATACCAAGTTCATATTCAAAATACCAATCAAGTCAATATACCAACTACTCCCCCTGAGAAGTAGCTTCCTCATCAAAGACTGGAGTAAAAGATTTGTCTGTTAATTCTGCCAATTGATGACAATCATCAACTGTCTAAGTCTCTACCGGTGGTGGTATGACTCCAAGATGATCTCTGAGATATTCAAAAGTCTCCTTAGGCAAAGATTTTGTGAAAATATCTGCAAGTTGTTCTTTACTATTCACATAAACCAGTTTTATCTCTTTTTCTTCAACTTTTTCCCTTAGAAAATTCATTTTGATAGAAACATGTTTTGTTTTAGAATGTAATACTGGATTCTTAGATATATCAATTGCTGCAGTGTTATCACAATATATAGTAATAGGTTCCTTGCATTTTACCTTTAAGTTTTTCAACATTTCTTTAAGCCATAGTACCTATGTAGAGTTAGTTGCTGCTGCAACATATTCTGATTCTGCTATTGATAAAGATGTACAACTCTATTTCTTACTCAACCAAGAAACTAATCTCTTTCCAAGAAAGAATGCTCTGCCGGTAGTGCTTTTTCTATCATCCACATCTCCTACCCAATTTGCATCTGTGTATGCACATAGATCAAAATTTTCATCTCTAGGATACCATAATCCAAGATTTGCAGTGCCTTGTAACTACTGGAAAATCCTTTTTACTGCTGATTTATGATTTTCTCTAGGATTACTTTGAAATCTAGAAACAATACATACTACATTCATAATATCAGGTCTGGTTTGTGTCAAATATACTAAACCTCCTATAGGTCCTGGGGACAACTGAGAGAGGGGGGGGGTGAATCAGTTGTCTAATAAATTCAAACCAAAATCTTATTAACCAACTTAATTCTTAATACCGGTAAGACAGTTAAGTGTGTCGGTAGACAGTGTTAACAGGAAATACTATACCGGTAAGAATTAATGCATGAAACATAAGCACAAAGTCATCCACAACACATGACACAAATATTTGGATGTGGAAACCCTGTAAGGGGAAAAACCATGGTGGGAAACCTTACCCATAATCAGATGATACTACTACAGATAGTAAGTGTACAAAAAGGGGTCTGCACATGCAGAAAGGCCAACAGCCTAGAGCTCACTACTCAAAACACAAATGGGAGTCACACTGACTACAGTTGGATGGTTAAATCCAATGAGAATGTACTGCACAAAATAGCATCTCCATATGCTGGATTCAGTACCAGTGTAATGCTGATATGATTTTACAAAAACCTGAATTCACCTTCAAATGATGTCTTCATGTATATCTCTACTTGATCTCGCATATATCCTTCCTTAAATATTTTTCGCATTCCACACTTGATCTTACAAATAAGATCTTACATTTATACTGTACCCTAAGACCAATTTTAGTAGGTCAGCTTTACAAGATATTACAATAAAATATTTTACAAATAATACAATATCCGATGCAATAACCGATTGAACATGTCGGCTTAATGCATTTACAACAATCATAAATCATTTCCATAGCGTGCCATGCTGATCTGGAAAAGACAAACCTACTGATGTAACCCAAGATAACCTGGACCTATTTGCCGGTAAAAGCAAATATGCAAATAAGAATATACCAATGATTATTACTTCAAAGAAAGTGTCCACATGATGTCTTCAACATTACCAAGTGTCTTCTATGTCATTGCAAGTACCAGTGAACATTATATCCTATCGGTTAACCATATACTGGTGACTGTTTGAATAGTTTACTGATTGCCGGTGAATGTTGCTGGATCTCCAAAGTAGGTGTATTTAGCAAGTGTTGACATCAATGACAAAACCATACCAAAATACTAACAATCTCTCCCTTTGGCATTGATGGCAACACAAGATGGAAAAACCATCAAAGTGCCAAAGCAGAAATGCCAAGTACAAAAACCAATTCTCCCCCTGGGAGTAATATGTGTTTATTCAAAGATTTATTATCAATACCAATCTCTCCTCAAAAAGATAATGCATTTTTCCATATATCTTTCCTTGATGTTTTTCCATATATCTCTCCCCCTTTGACATCAAATGCCAAAGTCACAAAAAGTCAAGTTCATACAAAATACCAACCAATTCAATATACCAACTACTCCCCCTGAGAAGTAGCTTCCTCATCAAATACTAGAATAAAATATTTGTCCATTTAATTCTGTCGGTTGATGACAATCATCAACTGTCTAAGTCTCTACCGGTGGAGGTAAGAGTCCGAGCTAATCTCTGAGATACTCAAAAGTTTCCTTAGGCAA
Organism: Cryptomeria japonica; assembly: GCF_030272615.1. Classification (NCBI taxonomy): domain Eukaryota; kingdom Viridiplantae; phylum Streptophyta; class Pinopsida; order Cupressales; family Cupressaceae; genus Cryptomeria; species Cryptomeria japonica. The sequence continues at coordinate 352,299,614 of NC_081405.1, read as the reverse complement.
AGGTTTTGTAAAAATATCTGCAAGCTATTCTTTAGTATTCACATAAACCAGTTTAATTTCCTTTTCTTCAACTTTTTCCCTTCAAAAATTTAGTTTGATAGAAACATGTTTTGTTTTAGAATGTAATACTGGATTCTTAGATATATCAATTGCTGCAGTGTTATCACAATATATAGTAATAGGTTCCTTGCATTTTACCTTTATGTCTTTCAAGATTTGCTTAAGCCAAAGTACCTGTGTACAGTTTGTTGCTGCTGCAACATATTCTGATTCTGCTATTGATAAAGATGTACAACTTTGTTTCTTACTTAACCAAGAAACTAATCTCTTTCCAAGAAAGAATGCTCCTCCAGTGGTGCTCTTTCTATCATCCACATCTCCTACCTAGTTTGCATCTGTGTATGCATAAAGATCAAAATTTTCATCTTTAGGATACCATAATCCAAGATTTGATGTGCCTTGTAAGTACCAGAAAATCCTTTTTACTACTGATTCATGATTTTCCCTGGGATTACTCTGAAATCTAGAAACTATACATACTGCATTCATAATATTAGGTCTGGTTTGTGTCAAATACAATAAACCTCCTATCATAGATTTGTATCTAGTTGGATTAATAGGTGTAGATTCATCCCTTTGAGATAATTTGTCATTTGTAGTCATGGGTGTGCTTACCAGTTTAGAGTTCTCCATCCCAAATGTCTTGAGTAGCTCTTTCAAGTACTTAGATTGACTCAAAAATATGCCTTTATCAATCTGTAAAATCTGCAATCCTAAAAAGAATTTTATTTCTCTAATCATAGACATTTCAAATTCATGCTGCATTTTAAGAGAAAATTCTTTGCATAAACCATCTTCTCCTCCAAAGATGATATCATCAACAAATACTTCCATAATCAAGATGTCATCATTAGTTACTTTGTAATATAAATTGCTATTTGCATTTCCTTTAGTAAAACCAATTTTTAAAAGATACTTATCCAATCTTGCATACCAGGCTCTTGGAGCTTGTTTTAGTCCATACAAAGCTTTTCTTAATCTGCAAACCATATCATTGTCATCTCTTCATTTGCCAATCTTCCTCTTGTCACGACTCCTTTAAATTTGCTTCCAATTATCTGATCTTCAGAATGATTCAGTCTTACATACCGGGGTGTCTTAGTCTGTTGTTTTTCTTCAATTACCGTGGAATCCTCTGATGATACCAGAGTAACTGGATCATCATTCTGTTTCAGTGGATTTACTATTGGTTCATTTGTCATAATTTTTGTTACCGGTTCAGAGTCTATATACCTTGAAGTTCCTTTGAATTGTTCATTAATCTTTACATTTGTACTCTCAACAATTTTTTGTAATCTTTTATTAAAACATCTATAAGCTTTACTCTTAGATGATTAACCAAGAAATATTCCTTCATCACTTCTAGGATCAAACTTGCCAATTTACTCATCTCTTCTAATATAACATTTACTTCCAAAAATTCTGAAATACTTAAGAGTAGGAGTATTACCAAACCATAGTTCATGAGGGGTCTTACCTATTTCACCTTTGATGTGAACTTTGTTGAATGTATAGACAATAGTGCTTGCTGCCTCTCTCCAGTACACATGTGGTAGATTTGCTTCAGGTAACATACTTCTTGCTGCATCCAAAATAGTTCTATTTTTCCTTTCAGCAACTCCATTCTATTGTGGTGTCCAAGGTGCTGATAACTGTCTTTTGATTCCATTTACTTCACAGAATGTATTAAAATCTTTGGATGTGAATTCTCCTCCTTGATCTGATCTTAAACATTTAATTTTCTTACCGGTTTCATTTTCAACCATTGCTTTGAATAGTTTGAACTTCCCAAGTGCTTCTGATTTTTCCTTGAGAAAAGTAACCCAACACATTCTAGAATAATCATCAATATTAGCATGAAATATCTATCACCTTGTAAGCTTTTAGTTCTAGCTGGACCACATAAATCAGTGTGAATTAAATCAAGAGAATTATTGGATTTTTTTGGAATAATTTTGAAACTAGCTCTAACTTGTTTTCCAAATTGACATTCCTTGCAAATTGTATTCTGAGGTTTCATAATTTTAGGTAGATCTCTAACTGCCTTAGAAGTACTGATTTTTACCATGCAATCAAAATTTACATGACATAGTATTTTATGCCATAGCCAACTTTCATCTATATGTGCAATTAAGCATGCCTTTTCACTGTTATTCAAATGAAAGATATTACCTCTAGTCTGATTACCGGTTGCAATTTCCGAACCAGTTCTATTCATGATTTTGCATTTTCCATTTTTAAATTGTAACTGAAAACCTTTCTCAACTAATTGACCAACACTTAAAAGATTATGTTTTAATCCTTCAACATAGTAAACATTGTCAGTGTTATGTTTACCATCAAGAGATATTGAACACTTACCTTTGATTGAGTAGGCTTTGTCATCTCTGAATCTTACTAAACCTCCATTGTATTCTTGAAAGTTCAAGAATTTACCTTTTTTCCAGTCATGTGATGTGAGCATCCTGAGTCAATAATCCATTCATCCTTTGATTCAATTTTAGCTACTAGGGCTTGTTCTACTGGTTGATCTTCTGTTATAGCAACAAAGACCCATTCGTTGACTGCTGGATGCTCATCAGAATCATCAGTCACACCTTCATCAGCAATGTAACAAGATTTATCTTTGTTTTTCTTAAATCTGTATCTCTGATATTCAAGATTAGGTTTGTATGTCCTTCTAGCTTCTTCTCTTAGTCTAGCATGTCTATTAGGGCATCTTGAAGCCATATGACCAATCTTATTTCAGTTGAAACATTTAAAGGGTGCTTTACCTTCAGACTTACTTCCAATTGGGCCTTTTGGCATTTTTCTTGCAAATAGTGCTTCAAGTTCTTCAAGCTCTTCATTCTCCTTCCCGGTTTCTTCAAGTTCTTTTGCATAGAAGGCTCTCCAGTCTGATTTGTCAAAAGATGGAGCAGATGATGTTGATGCTTTGAAGGCTAAATCAGTTTTTATAGTACCAACAGGACCAAATTCCTCAATTTCAAAAGTTGAAAGTTTTCCAATCAATGTATCCCTAGTTACTGATGTATTAGGCCTTGTTCTCAACTCATTAATAGTAGTAACCTTCATTTTATATGCCGATGGAAAACCTCTTAAGATTTTTGAAACAATCTGATCTTCACTCAAGGTTCCTCCACAACATTTGATACCTATAACAATTTCATTTACTCTTTCCATAAAAGCAGAAATCCTTTCATCTTCTTCCATTTTCAAATGTTCATACCTGACTCCGAAGCTTTCAAGTTTTGCAATTTTGACTATGGAATCCCCTTCATTCAGTGTTTCCAAATGATCCCAAATAGCTTTGGCAGTGGATCTATCCGATAATCCCATGATTTGTTGATCTGATAATGCGCTCAAAAGTGCTTCTCTTGCTTTGCAATCATTTTCTTCATCTTTAGCTAAAGTAATAGGAGCAGGCTGACCAGCTACAATAGCAGTATAACCATTCTTAGTAACTTCACAGATGTCTTTACCAATGCAATTCAGATGTGTCTCCATTCTGATTTTCCATATTCCATAGTTGGTTCCATCAAGCTTAGGACTATCCTTTCTGAAATAATTAGTAGACATTGGATCTCCTCAAGTTGTTAAACTTCTGCAAAAAGAGGACTAGGCTCTGATACCAATTGTAGGTCCTGGGGACAACTGAGATGGGGGGCTGAATTAGTTGTCTAATAAATTCAAACCAAAATCTTATTAACCAACTTAATGCTTAGTACCGGTAAGACAATTAAGTGTGTCGGTAGATAGTGTTAACAAGAAATACTATACCGATAAGATTTAATGCATGAAACATAAGCACAAAGTCATCCACAACACATGACACAAATATTTGGACACAGAAACCCTGTAAGAGGAAAAACCATGGTGGGAAACCTTACCCACAATCAGATGATACTACTGCAGATAGTAAGTGTACAAAGAGGGGTCTACACATGCAGAAAGGCCAATAACCTAGAGCTCACTGCTCCAAACACAAATGGGAGTCACACTGACTACAGTTGGATGGTTAAATCCAATGAGAATGTACTGCACAAAATAGCATCTTCATATGCTTGATTCAGTACTGGTGTAATGCTGATATGCTTTTACAAAAACCTGACTTCACCTTCAAATGATGTCTTCATGTATATCTCTCCTTGATCTCGCATATATCCTTCCTTAAATCTTTTTCGCATTCCACACTTGATCTTACAAATAAGATCTTACATTTATACCATACCCTAAGACCAATTTTAGTAGGTTGGCTTCACAAGATATTACAATAAAATATTTTACAAATAATACAATATCTGATGCAATAACGGATTGAACATGTCGGCTTAATGCATTTACAACAAAAATAAATCATTTCCATAGCGTGCCATGTTGATCTAGAAAAGATAAACCTACCAGTGTAACCCTAGATAACCTGGACCTATTTGCCGGCAAAAGAAAATATGCAAATAAGAATATACCAATGATTATTACTTCAAAGAAAAGTATCCACATGATGTCTTCGACATTACCAAGTGTCTTCTATGTCATTGTAAATACCAGTGAACATTATATCCTGCCAGTTACCATATACCGATGACTGTTTGAATAGTTTATTGATTGCCGGTGAATGTTGCTGGATCTCCAAAGTAGGTGTATTTAGCAGGTGTTGACATCAATGACAAAACCATACCAAAATACCAACACCTCCTATCATAGATTTGTATCTAGTTGGATTAATAGGTGTAGATTCATCCCTTTGAGATAATTTGTCATTTGTAGTCATAGGTGTGCTTACCGGTTTAGAGTTCTCCATCCCAAATTTCTTTAGTAACTCTTTCAAGTACTTGGATTGACTCAAAAATATACCTTTCTCAGTCTGTGAAATCTGCAATCCTAAAAAGAATTTTATTTCTCCCATCATAGACATTTCAAATTCTTGCTGCATTTCAATAGAAAATTCTTTACATAGTCCATCTTCTCCTCCAAAGATTATATCATCAATGAATACCTCTATAATCAAGATATCATCATTGGTTATTTTGTAATATAAATTGTTGTCTGCATTTCCTTTAGTAAAACCAATCTTTAAAAGATACTTATCCAATATTGCATACCAATCTCTTGGGGCTTGTTTCAATCCATACAGAGCTTTTCTTAACCTACAAACCATATCATTATCATCTGCCAAAGAAAATCCACCAGGTTGTTCAATATAGACTTCCTCTTCAAGATCTCCATTCAAGAATGCACATTTAATATCCATTTGATAAACTTTGTAGTTCTTGTGAGCTGCAAAAGCCAAGAAAAATCTGACTGCCTCACTTCTAGCTACCAGTGCAAAGGTTTCATTGTAATCAAATCCTTCTTTCTGAGAATATCCCTTACACACTAGTCTTGCTTTATTTCTGACAACCTTACCATCTTTATTAAGTTTGTTTCTAAATACCCGTTTGGTTCCAATTATATTTTTATCTTTAGGCTGAGGAACTAATGTCGAAGTATTATTTTTCTCAATTTGTTCTAATTCTTCTTCCATAGCTTTAATCCAAAATTTATCTTCATATGCCTCATTAACAGATGATGGTTCAATTTGAGAAATAAGACATACCTCTTCATTCACCAATTTTCCTCTTGTCATAACTCCTTTAAATTTGTTTCCAATTATCTGATCTTCAGAATGATTCAATTTTATATATCGGGGTGTCTTAGTTTTCTATTGTTCTTCAATTACTATGGAATCCTCTCATGGTACCAGGGTAATTGGACCTTCATTGTGTACCAGTGGATTTAGTGTAGGTTCATTTGTCACAATTTCTGTTGCTGGTTCAGAGTCTATATACCTTGAATTTCCTCTAAATTATTCATCAATTTTTACATTTGTACTCTCAACAATTTTCTGTAATCTCTTGTTAAAACATCTATATGCCTTCCTCTTAGATGAATAACCAAGAAATATTCCTTCATCACTTCTAGGATCAAATTTTCCAATATAATCATCTCTTTTAATATAACATTTACTTCCAAAAATTCTGAAATACTTATAAACACCTCAAGATTTTCAAGTGCTCACTTTCAACAAGTTCAAGATCTAAACATCTCAAAGTGCATTATCACCCTCTTTGATAAACTGATCACTCAAACATAGTTTCTCATCAGGATCAATCATCCTTTATCATGAAACTGAAACATTTGGTTAGGATAATCTTGTCCCACATCATAGGATATATCGGTCCTATTGGACTTGGTTCTTATCAAATCATCATCATTGCACTCCTAAACCGAAGATCAAAAAACCTGGAAACTTTTAAACACTTAATTTATCTTTTCATGTCATGTCATTCTAGTGTATCTACCTTGAAAATTAATCACTTACCAAAACAACTTTTAGACAATCAACTTCTAGCAAATTATCTAACACACGTGTATGCCTGTTCTAACTAGAGCTCAGAGACAAAAAATCACAAAGATTGAAACCGAAACATTGGAAACAACTATAATCATGGAACATGAAGATGAAATACAAGTTGAAGGAGAAATAATAGAAAAAAATATCAGAGACATCAAAAAGGATCCTCAATTTGATAAATTTATGCAGAAATTGTGGGAGGAAGAAAAAGAAAAATATTTCCTAATGTTAGCCAAATTTGGTGCTACACTACCCCAAGATTTTGATGTAAACAAATTGACACAAAACAAAAGTGATCCTCCTCCTAATAATGAACAATATGAGTATATATTTGGTCTCAAAATGAATGACACACCAATTCCTAGTAACACCAGAACCAATGAAGAGACTTACATTCCCAAAAGAGATGAAGTAGAAATTCTGAATAACATTCAATCCAATGAAGATACAAGAAGGGGTAGAAATGAAACAAGAAGAGATCAAGATCCTCCTAGAATACAAAATCATGGCTATGCAAGAAAAAATCATGTTGATAATCCTATCACAACTCCCACACAAGTATAAACAATGCAAACACAAATTCAAGATATGCAAAGAGGAAATGTTAGACGATACTCACTTCAAGAATTCTATCCTTATCCATTCGATAGAAATCTAAACATGATACCATTTCCTATAGGTTTTAAAACTCTTAGATATGAAAAATATGATGGAAGCACTGATCTCAAGATCATATACAAGAATTTTGCACAATGAGCATGGAGTTTGCACATGAAGATACATACTTAATGAGACTATTTCCGAAAAGCTTAACTAGACTAGCTATGGAATGGTTCTCCAAACTTCCACTTGGAATCAGATCATTTTCAGAGTTGGTGGATAAGTTTGTTTCACAATACTCTTAAAACATACAACATGAAGTAACAATGCTAGACCTATGTAATGCCAAATAAAAGAGTGGAGAACCTTTCATGACATTTTTACAATGATGGAGACCGTTAGCTTCGTGGTATCCTTGTATAGTGCCAGAGTATGAAAAAATGGACATATTCATAGACAACTTAAATGATCAAATGAGTTATTACTTAAAAATGCAAGGAAATCAAAATTTTGAAAAAATGATTGATAACAGAATTAGAATGGAAGAAGCCATTATAAAGAAAGATGAGCTGAAAATATACAAAGAAGGAGTCCAACCTCCTAACAACAACAATAACAACAATCACAATGATAAGCCAAAGTTTTGGAATAGAAATCAAAATGTCATCAACAATGGAATAGTAGATAACAACAATGTGAAACCAAAGCAACCGGTTTTTAATTTATCTACTCACTCAGCAGCGGCTCAACAAAACAACAACCATCAAAGAGCAACTAACAAAACTTTCTTTCGAAGACAATTTACAAACATTGGTGAACCTTTGGGGTCAGCATTAAAAACACTTATTGCAAACGAATTGATTTCTTTACCAGAAGAAAGGAACTATGAACCTCAAATAAAACCACCTTGGTGGAATGATAATCAATATTTCTTTACACAGATAATTGTCAAAAGTTGAAACATGTCATACAAGATTTAATTGATAATGGAGTAATAACTATGGATGGACATACAAAAAATGAATCTCATACAGCTTTTAAGACTCTGCTTCCAAACTATGAGAAAGGTGAGTCATCAACAACAAATAATGGTAAAGGTAAAGCGAAGGTAAACTATGCACATACATATGACAATGTGGTGAATGTGATCATAGTCAAAGAAAAACAAAATCAAGAACATGCTCAGGCTATCACAAGAAGCAAAGCCAAAGTTGTTTTACTGGGTCCTACAACGAATGCATCATCCACTATAGCAAGACAATACAATCTAGTGGAGCAATTATAGAAAACACCCACACAAATATCCATCTTAGAACTTTTAAAACTTTCACCTACACACAAAGAAATTCTTGAACAAGCATTAGTAGATACAACAGTATCCAAAGATCTTGATATCGATCAATTCCAAACCATGGTGGGACACCTCACAACCCCTCATTGCTTGTCATTCATTGAAGAAGATGACATGTCCTTGCAACATCCCCACAATGCTCCCTTGCATATTGAAATCCTCATTCACAAAACGTGAGTTAAACGTGTTCTAATAGATGGTGGAGCTGGCCTAAATATTTGTTCATTGAGTCTTGTTCATGCCTTGGGATATTCAGAAGATGCAGTTGATGTCTGAAAAAGGATCACCATAAAAGCCTATGATGAAGAAGAATGTTCCTCCAAGGGAATTGTCATACTACCCATCATAGTAGGACCTCTACAAAAAGACACAGCATGCCAAGTTCTAGACTTGGACTTATCATATAATGTACTCTTGGGGAGACCATGGATACATGACTTGCAAGTTGTCCATTCAAGATATCATCAGTGTGTCAAATTTCCCTACAAGGGACAAGAAATCACAATCTCTATAGATGCAAATCAATTTTAATACTGCAGCAATCTAAAAATGGCTCAAGAAGTAATTGTTCCTCATAATAGGGAGGCAACACCTTCAAACACACAATTTAAGGAACAATCTATTTCCTCTATTTTATCAAGTATGGAAAAAAAAAATGTAGCTAAGAGATCAAGGGAATGAATAATATTCAATATCACAATTACCACTCTCTCCTAAATCCTTTGGGAAACCATCAAACTCTAAACAACAACAAACTATGAAACATCTTCTGATATTTGATGGAGCATTCATTAGTGTTGGAACCTTATCAAAGGAGACAAAAGACAAAGATGTGCTATAGTGGCTATACAAAGATGATGAAGTTGAACAAAAGGTCAACAATGTCAGAATACCTACTTTAAGATATGGAAAAGGATTCAATATTCTTCAAAGGATGGGATACACCGAAACATGTCCTATAAGAAAAAGAAAAGAAGGTATCTCAGAACCTATTCAGCCTCATACTCAGCAGACTACAGACAAAATAGGTTTATGATATGGAAATGTTACTCTACCAGAAGACACATCTTTTAGTCAACAACAAAAGTAATATGAAAATAGACAAGAACAACTGGCAATTGAAAGGGAAGAAAAATCAGCAAAGCAACAAGCACAAGCAAACACGAAATGGCAAAAGAAGCAATCCTCAAATCACCAAGAGAAACAAACCAATGATATCTCTCAAGCAACATTAAATCTCAATCAAAACAAACATGAACATAGTACTAATCAAGGAGAGCTCATAGAAATATTGACAGAACTCAATCTTAGTCCAGAAGAAGTTGAATATGAAAGAAGGAAAGATATAGCCAGAAAAGAAGAAGAAATGTTATATGACCAAATCTATAGATTACAAGCTGCAAGTGATACAGATTCTAATGAATGGGAATGGGATTCATATCACTCTAAAGAATCATTTAAAGAAAATTGCTTTGAATAAGATGTAGGAGTCGATGTAGTTCACATGTATGCAGGACAAATGTCAAAAACTAGTTCACTTGAATCAGAATCACATTCGGCTAACTTGGACTTAACTAAGGACGATCAAGAAATTCTTATGCAAGGTCATTCTAATGAAAGTACCGTTCTAGACATTGACATACACATTGAAAACTTTGATACATCTATCATGACCCTAAACACCCTCGAAACATCCCAACCTGAAGATCCCTTACCTCTACTCTATCATGAGCTTATTGATTGGGAAAATGAAGGACATACCACCATTAATACCTTTCCAAATGACCATGCCATATTTTTATATCTTAACACAATCGAACTCATAACAACTTCCACTAGGAATCTCAGCAATGCATCTTCCAGTCAACCGGATGCCAAATCTCCTAGTCACAAAACTGAAAATAAAGAAAACAATATCAGGTCTAATGCTGAAAACCATTTCTTGGCAACATTAGATCAAGAAAAAGTAAAAACAAAGGGCGCATCTAATGGTGAAAACCTCCTTGAGGCATTGGAAGATGGGAGATTTGACACTTTACCTGAGCACTATCAAGAAAGGTCATCCATTTTGATCAAACCAATAGAGGTAGTTAACATTGGCACAATAGAGCAACCAAAGATTCTTCATCCAGCAACTTCTTTGTCGGAGAAAGAAATGCAACAATATGTGAAATTCTTCAAATGATGACAAATCAATTTTGCCTGGTCCTATGCAGACATGTCAGGGCTAGATCCAAAGCTTATTATGCATCACTTAAATGTCAGTCCAGGAGCCAAACTAGTTAAATAGAAGTTACGGAAGATGCATCCTCATATTGCTCTTCTAGTCAAGGCATAACTAAATAAATTATTGGATGTCAGATTCATCAAACCAGTAGCTTATCCTCAATGGGTATCCAACATCATTCCTATTTCAAAACCAGATAAAAGAATCAGAATATTCACAAACTTCTGAGATCTTAATAACACATTTCCAAAGGATGACTTTCCTTTGCCTAATATCGACATCATTGTAGATTTAACTGCTGGACACTCCATGTTTTCTCTAATGGATGGTTTCTCTGGATATAATCAGATCAAAATAGCACCTGAAGATCAAGAAAAGACAACTTTCACATGTCCATGGGGTACTTTCTATTGGAACGTCATGTGTTTTGGACTAAAGAACGTCGGTGCTACATATCAAAGAGCTATGACAATAATATTTCATGACATGATACATACATTCATGGAAGACTATGTGGATGACATCTTAGCTAAATCATATAACAGAGAAGAACATATAGAGATACTTGAAAAGATATTTGATCGGTTAGAACAATACAAACTACGGCTAAACCCTAAGAAATGTGCTTTTGGTATAACTTCAGGAAAGCTATTAGGATACATTGTTTCAGCTTGAGGTATTGAAGTAGATCTAGCTAAGGTTAAAGCGATCATGGAAATGGCATCTCCCAAGAATATCAGTAAACTCAGATCACTCCAAGGAAGACTCCAGTCACTCAGAAGATTTGTGGCTCAACTAGCAGATAAATGTCAACCATTTACACATTTATTGCACAAACATGTTAATTTCAAATTGGACCATCAATGTGAAGATGCATTCAACAAGATCAAGGCATATCTCATACAACCACCTATTCTAATATCACCAATTCTAGGACATTCGTTATTACTCTATATATCAACTATCACAACATCATTGAGAGTTTTGCTTGCACAATAAGATAATGAAGGAAAAGAGTGAGCCATCTACTACATCAGCAGAACACTAATAGGATATGAGATCAACTATTCATCAACAAAAAAAGCATGCTTGGCAGTAGTTTTTGCTTCTCAAAAATTATGAAACTATCTATTATCTCACTCCATCAAGTTAATAGCTAAAATCAATCCTCTTAAGTATTTGCTCAGCAAAGCCACATTGATAGGACGACTAGCAAATTGGATCATGATTCTAAGTGAGTTTCATATTGAGTATGTTGATAGAAAAGCTATCAAGGGACAAGTCATTGCAGACAAACTAGCAAACACACAACTTCAAGATGATCATCCTTTACATATTGAGTTTCCCAATGCTGGTATCTTAATAATCACCACAAAAACATGGCAATTATACTTTAATGGTTCATATACACAGCACGGATCAGCAGCGGGTATTCTATTCATTACACCACAAGGTCATACAATCCCAAAAGCATACAAATTAAGTTTTCCATGCACCAACAATGCAACAGAATATGAAGCTTTGGTTATAGGTATCAAAATGGCTATAGAATGGAACATTACACAACTTCAAGTCTTTGGAGAATCTTAGCTCATCATCAATCAAATCAATGATGATTATCAGACAAAAGACAAAAAAAATATGCCTTACAAAAAGATGGTTGATGATATCAAGAAGTACTTTGTAGAAATAACTTTTCAGCAGATTCCAAGAAATGATAATAAAGCAATAGATGCCATGTCTACACTTTCTTCTCTCCTTCAAACACAGGAAAATCAACAACGTTATGAATTCCTGGTGGAAGAATTGTTTTACCCTGCTCATAATTGTTCGGATTGCCAAACTATCTATCACCTTGTTGGACATAATTCCTCCTGCTATGGCCAAACTTACACATACCTGCAAGACAACACCCTACCTCCTGACTTATCGAAAAACCAAAAGAGAAACTTTATTTGCCAATCCTCCCATTTTACTCTCATCGTGGATACCCTACTTAAATGAGGTCTAGATGATACTCTCTTAAGATGTCTCAAACAAGAAGAATCTAAGAAGGCCTTACAAGAAGTCCATAATGGCATTTGTGGCATGCATTCAAGTGGTCTTACCCTTTTGAAAAAACTCATACGCTTGGGCTATTATTAGCCGACTATGGAATAAGATTCTTTTCAGATAGCAAGAACATGCAAACAATGTCAGATTCATGGGAATTTGATTCATGCACCAACACAAGAACTTCATGCTTTAGCAACATCTTGCCCTTTCTATCAATGGGGTCTTGATCTAGTAGGAAAGATAAACCCTTCTTCATCTAATGGTCACAAATTCATCCTGGTAGCTACAAAATATTTTACAAAATGGATTGAGGTTGTACCTCTCGCAAACATCACAGGAAAACAAATTGTTGCATTTATCTTGAATTACATCATTTGTCACTATGGAATACTAATGACCATTATCACTGATAATGGGTGACCATTCAAAAATCAGGATGTACAAGAGCTATGTGAGAAGTTCAAAATCTAACATAGATTCTCCATACCCTATTATCCATAGGGAAATGGGTAGGCATAAGCATCTAACAAAACTATTTTGAAAATTCTCAAAAAGATAGTGAACGATGCTAGAAGAGATTGGCATATTCAATTGAACCCTACTCTATGGGCCTATCGTATCAGTATCCGCACACCAACAGGTGCCACACCTTTCTCTCTTGTATATGGATTAGAATCCATATTGCCAATCGAAGTAGAGATACCCTCTCTACATGTATCACTAAAAGGTCTGATCCTAGATGAAGAACAACGAGTATCTAGACTGCAAGAGTTAGAACTGATCCATGAACGAAGACAAAATGTCTTTGATCATTTAAAAGTATGTCAACAAAGAATGTGTCGGATTTATAATCATAAGGTCAAAACATGAGTCTTTCAAGTTGAAGAACTAGTGCTAAAGGAAAATCCATGCAACCAGGCAGATCGAGAAAAGAAAGGAAAGTTTGAACCAAACTAGTTAGGTCCATTTGTGGTCACAATAGTATTTGGATCAGGAGCATATTAACTATCAACACAAGATGGAGATCAGCTCAAGGAACCTATCAATAACATACATCTGAAAAAGCTTTATGTCTAAAAAAATCAGAAAAATAAAAAACAATGAAAAATAAAATAAAAATCAAATATCAGAAAAAGTGCAATAAAAACAGATGGTGAAAACTTGGAAAACAGGTGCTATCTGTCCGCTAGCTCTTCCATCTATTAGTTCATGCATTCTTTCCACTTGCATTCATTCAATCATTTTCCATCAACAATGATCATCATAAAGCCTTTGTACATACATAGATATCCCAGGTGGCTTCTTGCCATGGTTTGGATCATTGGATATATCTTAACAACTTTGTTTCTAGGCTTGGGGCAAAATCCTACACCTAGCTAGGGGCAAACTTTTGATCATTCTGAGCTAATTCAAACAAGTAGAACAACAGTTAGACAACTCTTATCAAATGAAAATTGACACACATCCAACATTGAACATGCGATCAAACTATCAACTATCAAGCTATCACGAAGTCAATCTAAGCACATCACACACTTTTCAGTAGATAATATCTTTTGCATAATGATTTTAACATGATTGTTCAATTTTTCTACATTTCTTTTCGCTATCAAGATTTCTGAGTGACTCCAGGATGTCTTTGACTAGAGAAACAAGGAAGGAACATGATATTTTTCTTGTTAGCTATCTAAAAATTAATCATTAACATGTGCAAATATGTCTCAGGACATGATCATCAGAGTATCATTGAAGATATTTCTGATTTGCATATTAAAATGATGAATACTGCCTATTTTACGCAAGCAACACTCAAGTCATCTTGGTTCAATTATACCTCGATACTTGTACTAACATGCTATATCAAAATTTAGGAAAATAGTGCTCAGGTCATCATGGTTTAATTATACCATTGATGTTTGCACTCACTTCCCACATTTCAAAAGCTCAATGATGATAAAAATGCAATAATCCAGTGACTAGTCTGGTCATAGCTTTGCATTTAGCTTACATTTCATTCTTACATAGGATCCTGCATTCTCCTTTCATCCAAGGTTAAATATATCATAGGGATAATCAAAGTATCATCATAGGTGTATACGCAATTAGAATAATGACTCATATATCTTCAGATATTGTCAACCCAATAAAAATATTATGCTATCTCTCTCAACCGAATCAACAATCAGCATATCTGAATTTTTCTACAACTTTATATCAACAAACTGTCAATTCTTTATCTAATCAACCTTATCAAATCAAATCAATTGATCAAACCTAATCGATCTATCATGTCTTATATAGGATGTATCCTTCCTGAAACCAGATGATCTGATTATGATTCAGGTCTTATACAGGATGTATCCTTCCTGAAACCAAACGTTCTAATCATGTCTTATACATGATGAATCCTTCCTGAAACCAGACTCTTTGATCATCTTTGTCTTATACAGGAGGTGTCATTCCTGAAACTAGACTGAATCTTGATCTTATCAATCTAATCAAACAACTCGCATGTTCATCAAACACAGTTGCAGAAATCACATCATTTCTATTGGGATATCAATTTCGTAAAACACTCCAAAGATCAATTATCTCAATTGATCTCCCGAGGGGGAATCATCATACCGGAATTTAGCAATCAAGAGTTGGGGCATCCAATACCATCAGCAAAAAGATATTATTCTTTGAATCAATGCGTCATCACACCTCGCTTCAAACAGAGGCAAAATGTATACACCTAAAAATGTTTGAAGACAATTAATTGAATAAGCAATTATTTAATTAATCTCCCTCCCCAATTTAATTGAATTCATCAACAATTTGGTTAAAATCTTCCCCTTTCATCTACTTATTAATAAATCTAAGGATTTATTTAATAGGTTCATTTCAATAATCTCCTTTGATTAATTAATTCAAAGTAATTAATTCTTCCTCATCAAAATCATTTCTTCCAATCCTTTAATTAATTAAGACATATCAATTATGAATTGTTGAAATTAATTAGCCTTTTCTTAATAATTGAATCTCTAAATTCAAATTCTCCTAACTTTTAACCACCTAACCCAACCATTCCTAAACCTAACCCATTCTACCTACCCACATGTCCCCTTTCCTTGAACACTTTACCCTCTCATGAGCAAAGATTTGTGACACTTGTCACTAAGTGTTCCCTTTCATCCAACCTCTTCTAGAAGCTTCTTGAAACTTGTCACCATAGAGATGACAGATGTTCCCTTTAATCCAACCTCTTTTCCAACCTCCTCCAATTTAACCATTGATATCTTCAAACTTAATCTTGACCATTGATTCCTGCCACCTCACTCCTAGCCTTGGAAATCCTATAAATAGACCTCATTTTGAAGCACAAAGGATCCATCTCATTTTTCATCTCATGCATTGTTACTATAGGCATATAGCTTCTAGATTATCATTTTAAGCAATGTTATCATGTTCAATTTTAGCTTAATTGCATCTTCATTCTAGCTTATTTTCTAGAATAATCATGAAATCAAGTAACTTAATCATGCTATCATTGCTAGATCATGCATCTTCATCATTTAAATCCTCCATCTAAGTGTAGTCAAGTCATTGGAATTTACATAACCAGATCTGAGAGCAAAATTCATACTCGCATTTACTAGGAGGCAATAGATTGATTAGCTATGGTTTTATCTTTCATTGATTAAATCTTCTAACCATTGCTTGTAATGATTTATTGAGTGTTTTGTGTTTGCAGGTACAGGTACACTTTACAGGCATGTTGTTTCCATGTTGTTGCAGGAAGATTCAGATGTGCTGATGTTGGCACATTCAAAGGAGTAACATAAGAGTTACTTTGGGTTGACAACATTAGGAGAGAGATGAGTCATCCACCTATGATGATACATTGATGATTCTTGTGATAGATTTGGCCTTGGATAAAATGAGCTTTTTTTATCCTATGCAAGAGTGGAATGCAATGCCACGATTGGACCAATCACTTGGTTATTGCTTTGTGTCATCATTGAGATTTTTAAAATATGGGAAGTGAGTTCAAACATCAATCATATAATTGACCCATGATGACCTGAGTACTACTTTCCTGGATTTTGATATTGCAAGTTAACACAAGCATCAAGGTATAATTGAACCAACATGGCCTGAGTGTTGCTTGAATAAAATAGATAGTATTAACCATTACAATATGCAAATCGGATTTGTCTTGGATGATACTCTAATGATCATGTCCTGAGAAAAATTTGCACATATTAATGATTAATCTATAGACAACATACAAGAAAAATACCATGTTTCATCCTTGTTCCTCTAGTCAAAGACATCCTGGAGTCACTCAGAAATCATGATAGTGAAAATCAAGATAGATAAGTTGAACCAAAGTATTTAAATCATTAGTCCAAAGATATCATCCATTGATATGTGTGTGATGTGCTTAGACTGACATGTGAGAGTTTAATGGTTGATAATGTGATCATGTGTTCAGTGTTGGGTGTGTCTCAGTTTTTGCTTGATAAGATTTGTCTAACTATTATTCTACCTATTTGATGAAGCTCTAAATGATGAAATTTTTTGCTCCCAGCGAGGTGTAGGATTTTCCCCCAAGCCTAGAAACAATTTTTTTATGATAAATACAATGACCCAAACCATGGTGAGAAATCACCCGTGATGCCTACATATGTACAAAGGCTTATTATGGATATGAACAGTGTTGATGGAAAATAAAATGCAAGCAAAAGGATACGTGAACCAATAGATGGAAGAGAGAGCTGACAGATAATGCCCATTGCCAAGTTTTCACCATATGTTATTATTGCACTTTTTCTCATATTTGATTGTTTTTTTTTGCTATTTTTTTATTTTCCACTGTTGTTGGATATTTTCTACTTTTTCACTGTTTTTTTATTTTTCTGCTTTTCCACTGTTTTTTATTTTTCTTCTTTTTCACTGTTTTTAGTTTTTTTGCTTTTTCACTATTTTTGGATTTTTCACTTTTTCAAACATAAAAATTCTTTAGATGCATGTTATTGATGGGTTCCTCGAGCTAATCCCCATCTGGTGTTGATAGTTGATAGGCTCCTAACCCAAATACTATTGTGACCACAAACGAACCCAACCTGTTTGGTTCAAACTTCCCTTTCTTTTCTCAATCTACCTTGTTGCATGGATTTTCCTTTAGTACTAGTTCTCCAACTTGAAAGGATCTTGGTTTGACCTTGTGATTATAACTTTGACACACTATTTGTTGATAAACCTTTAAATGATCAAAGGCATTTTGTCTTCGTTCATGAATCAATTCTAACTCTTGCAATCTAGATACCCGTTGTTCTTCATCTGGGATAAGACCTTTTAAAGATACTCATAGAGAAGGTATCTCTACTTCTATTGGTAGTATTTCTTTTGATCTATAGAAAAGAGAGAAAGGTGTGGTGCCTATTGGTGTGTGGATACTGGTACGGTAGGCCCATAGAGTAGGGTTCAATTGAACATGCCAATCTCTACCAGCATCATTTACTATCTTTTTGAGGATTTTCAGAATAGTTTTGTTTGATGCTTTTTCTTGTCCATTCCCTTGTGGATAGTAGGGTATGGAGAATTTGTGTTGGATCTTGAATTTCTTACATAGTTGTTGTACATTTTGTTTTTTGAATGGTTGCCCATTATCAGTGATAATGGTCATGGGTATGCCATAGCGAGATATGATGTAGTTCAAGATAAATGCAGCAATTTGTTTTCCTATAATATTTGTGAGAGGTATGACCTCAATCCATTTTGTGAAATATTTTATAGCTACAAGGATGAATTTATGACCATTGGATGAAGGAGGATTTATCTTTCCTACTAGATCAATACCCCATTGGCAGAAAGGTAAAGAGGTTACCAGAGAATGAAGTTCTTGTGTTGGTGCATGAATTAAATTTCCATGGATCAGACATTGTTTTCATGTTTTAGCTATCTAAAAAGAATCTCGTTCCATAGTTGGCCAATAATGGCCCAAGCGTATAATTTTTTAAGAAAGGGTGAGACCACTTGAATGAGTTCCAAAAATGCCATTATGGACTTCATTCAAGGCCTTCTCAGATTCATCTTGTTTGAGACATTTTAAAAGAGTACCTTCCAAACCTCATTTAAAAAGGGTATATGCGACAAGAGTATAATGGGTGGATTGGTGAATAAATTTTCTCTTTTGGTTATTTGACAAGTCAGGAGGGAGGATATTATCTTTCAGATATGTATAAGTTTGGCCATAGCGAGAGGAATCATGCCCAATAAGGTGACAGATAGTTTGGGAATCAGGACAATTATGAGCAGGATAAAACAACTCTTCCACCAGGAATTCATAACGCTCTTGATTTTCCTGTGTCTAAAGTAGAGAAGCAAGTGTTGCCATGGCATCTTCTATTTGTTGTTATTCCTCAAAATATGCTCAAAAGTTATTTCGACAAAGTATTTCTTGCCATCATTAACCATCTTCTTGTTTGTGTGAAAAGTGGACTTGTATCTGTATCTGAAATACACAACACTTTAATTAATTCATTAGATGCATTGTTAGTAAATCAATAATCAATGAATAATAAACCATTACAAAGCGATCCATTGCCTTCTACTAGATGCAAGTTTAGATTCCTCTAAGATTACTAAGCTATCTAGTGACTAGACAACACCTAAATGAAGGATTTTTATCTATATGAGCATATGATTGAGCTAAATGAATGCAAGATGTAAGCTAGATGAATGCACGATTTGCAAGATTTAATCTAACATGATTTAAGCAATATATGAATATTTAAGCTAAATTATTTAAGCAATATGAAATAACTAATATATGAATATTTGAATGCACAAATATCAATGAACCTAGAGCAAAAACAACATTATAACAATATATTCTCCAAGATCTTTGAATGAGAGATGAGAGCCTGAATTTATAAAAAAATCAGAAAGAAACCAACGGTTGAGATCAAATGATGATGAGCGGTCAAGATTTTCCAAGAGGAAGCACAATCCAAGTGAATTGATGTGATTGGATGATATTCTCAGTTTTAAAGGAAATTGAACTAAAATTAAGATAAAATCAGGAAAAAAACTGATTTATTCTCTATTTCATTCAATTTTAATATTTAATTGTTTAATTTCTTTGTTTGAGATTATTTATCAATTTTTAATTTGTTTTTCAAGATTATCTCCAATTGATTTCTTTTCTCAATTTTTAATTCTTTTTTTTTGTCAATTAATTCCCTTTTTTATTTGTTTCCTTTTTTGAAGATTTAATGGCAAATTGATTTATTTGATTAAATATGCTAGGATATTCAATAAAATAAATAGGATAATTGTTTAAAAATGATTTACTTGGAATGATTTAAATGATTAAATAAATATTTAATTAATATTGGTTGATTAATTTGCCATGTGACATTGATGATTTTAGAAATTAATTGTGTGCTCAAGATTGATTTAATTGCCTTTGGTTAGGACCTTGGTGATGTTGCCGAGATTAGGGGGCCATGGTTTAGATGACCATTTTTAGGGTATTACACTTCTTATAAGGCATTAGCTTTTCATCCTTTGTTTGATAATCTTTATTGATTTGATTGATGACGAGATGATAGTCTCCAAAGACCTATAGCTAGGGAATGTTCTACTCTATGGCCATCTTTATTCCTATGACCAAAGCTTCATATTCTGATGTATTATTGGTGCATGGAAAGCTTAATTTGTATGCCTTTGGAACTGTAAGACCTTGTGGCATGATGAATAGAATTCCTACTTCTGATGCATGTTGTGTATATGAACCATCAAAGTACAATTTACATGTCTTTGTGACCATTAGGATATCAGCAGCTGGAAATTCAATGTGTAAAGGACAATCATCTTGAAGCGGTGCTTCTGCTAGTTGGTCTGCAATGAATTGCCCCTTGATAGCTTTTCTGTCCACATACTCAATATCAAAATCACTCAGGATCATGATCCATTTTGCTAATATTCCTGTTAATGTCACCTTGTTGAGCAAATAATTCAATGGATCAATTTTAGCAATCAACTTGATAGAGTGAGATAGTAGATAATGTTGCAAATCTTGAGAAGTGAATACTACTGCTAAGAATATTTTTTATGTTGGTAAATAGTTGAGCTCGTATCCAACTAATGTTCTTTTGATTTAGTAGATAGCTCGTTCTTTTACTTCATTATCCTATTGTGCAAGCACAACTCCTAATGATACTTCTGTGGTTGATACATATAGTATTAACAACTTTACTTGAATTGGTGACATTAGGACTAGTGGTTGCATGATAAATTCTTTAATTTTGTTGAATGCTTCTTCACATTGATTATCCCATTTGAAATGGACATTCTTGTGCAATAGATGAGTAAATGGTTGACATTCATCTACTAACTGAGCAACAAATCTTCTAATTGATTTTAGTCTTCCTTGAAGTGATCTGAGTTGACCAATATTCCTGGGAGATGCCATTTCCATGATTGCTTTAATCTTGGCTAGATATACTTCGATACCACTAGCTAAAACAATGTATCCCAATAGCTTACTTGAAGTGACACCAAAGACATATTTCTTTGGATTAAGCCTTAGCTTGTATTATTCTAACTGGTCAAAGATCTTTTCTAGTATTTCCAAATGTTCTTCTCTGTTGTATGATTTTGCCAATATGTCATCCACATAGTCTTCCATGAATGTATGCATCATGTCATGGAATATCGTTATCATGACTTTCTGATATGTAGCACCTGGATTCTTTAATCCAAATGGCATGATGTTCTAGAAGAAAGCACCCCATGGACATGTGAAAGTTGTCTTATCTTGATTATTAGGAGCTATTTTAATCTAATTATATCCTGAGAAACCGTCCATTAGAGAAAATGTGGAATGTCTAGTGGTTAAATCCATAATGATGTCAATATTAGGCAATGGAAAGTCATCCTTTGAATATGCATTATTGAGATCTTTGAAGTCTATGCATACTCTGATACTTTTATCTGGTTTAGAAATAGGAACTATGTTTGATACCCACTGAGGATATACTACAAGTCTGATGAATCACACGTCCATTAATTTCTTCAGTTCTACTTTCACAAGAAGAGTGATATGAGGATGCATCTTCCTTAATTTTTGTTTAATTGGTTTGGCTCCTCGACTAACATTTAAGTGATGCATAATAAGATCTGGATCCAACCTTGGCATGTCTGCATATGACCAAGATAAATTAATTTCCCATCATTTGAAGAATTCCATATATTGTTGCATTTCTTGTTCTGATAGAGAAGTTGTTGGATGTAGAATCTTTCGTTGCTCTATTATCCCAATATTAACTACCTTGTTGGTTTGATCAATATGGATGACCTTTCTTGATAGTATTCAGGAAAGGTGTCAAGTCTCTCATCTTTCTCTTCCTTGAGGAGGTTTTCACCATTAGATGCATCCTTTCTGTTTACTTTTTCTTGGTCTAATGTTGCCAATAAATGGTTTTCAGCATGAGACCTGATATTGTTTTATTTATTTTCATTTTTGCAACTGGGAGATTTGGTACCCACTTGACTAGAAGATGCATTGTTGAAATCCATGGTGAAAGTTGTTACAAATTTAATTGCATTAAGGTATAAGGATATGACATGGTCATTAGGAAAGGTATAAATGGTAGTATGTCTTTCATTTTCCTAGTCAATAAGTTCGGGATGGATTAGAGGTAAGGGGTCCTCAATTTGAGATGCTTCAAAGGTACTAAGGGTCGTGATAGAGATATCAAAGTTTTCGATATGTATTTCAATGTCTAGAATGATACTCTCGTCAGAATGACCTCTCACAAGTAGCTCCTAATTGTCCTTGATTAAGTCCAAGTCAACCAAATGTGATTCTAATTCAAGTGGGCTAGTTCCTAATGTTTGTCCTACATATGCATGAACTATATCGACTCCTAAATCTTCTTCAAAGCAATTTTCTTTAGCCGATTGTCCAGAATGATAGAAATCCCATTTCCATTCATTAGAATCTATCTCACTTGAAGCTTGCAATCTATTAATTTGTTCATATAGCATTTGATTTGTTTCTTCTATTTTTCTTTCTATATCTTTTCATCTCTCATATTCAGCTTCCTCTGGGTTGATATTGAGATATGTCAACCTTGCTATCATCTCTCCTTGACTTGTACCAACTTCTTTTCTATTTTGATTAGGAGTTAACTCTACTTGGGAAGTGCCTTTAGTTTGTTTTTCCTATTGATTAGAAGCTTTCTTCTTTTGTCATTTCATGTTTGTTTGTTCTTGTTGTTTGGAAGATGTTCCTTCTCTTTCAATTGCAAGTTTCTCTTGTCTTTTATCATGTTCATCTTTTTGTTGCCTAGAAGAGGTGTCCTATTATAGAGTAATGTGTCCATACCCTAAGCTTGGTTAATCTGTAGCTTGTTGAGTATGAGGTTTTATATGTTTCTGAGATACCTTCTTTTATTTTTCCTATAGGACCTGTTCCAATATATCCCATTTTCTGAAGGATGTTAAATCCTTTTCCATATTTTTCTGTACGTATTCTAACATTATTGATCTTTTGTTGGACTTCTTCATCCTTGTATATCCATTGTAACACATCTTTGTCATATATTTCCTCTGATAAGGTCCCAACACTAACAAATGCTCCATCAAATATTGGAAGATGTTTCACAATTGGTTGCTATTTAGAGTTTGTTGGTTTTCTATAGGATTTGAGAGAAAGTGGTAACTGTGTCAGTGAATATTCTTCATTTCCTCGATCTCTTAGCTTTATTTATTTTTCCATACTTGACAAAATTAAGGCAAATGTTTTTCCTTAGATTGTGTTTGAAGATGATGCTTCCCTATTATGAGGAACACTGACCTCTTGAACCGGTTTTAGATTACTACAGTATTAGAATGGATTTGAATTTGCTGAGATCATGATTTCCTACCCATTGTATGGAAACTTCAGGAATTGATGATATGTTGATGGAATATCTTGTATGCCATGTATCCATGGTCATCCCAAGAGTATGTTATATGATAAATCCAAGTCTAGAACTTGGCATGCTATGTCTTTCTGTAAAGGTCCCACTCTGATGGGTAATACCGCAATTCCTTTGGGGGAATGCTCTTCTTCATCATATGCTTTGATTGTGATCTTTTTCCAGGGATCAACTACATCTTTAGAATAACCTAGAGCATGAACAAGAATTAATCCCGCTCCCCCATCTATTAGGACACGTTTAACACACGTCTTATGAATGAGGACTTCAATATGCAAGAGAGAATTATGGGGATGTTGCAAGGACATGTCATCTTCTTCGATGAATGATAAGAATTGAGGGGTTGTGAGGTGTCCCACCATGGTTTGGAAATTATCTACATCAAGATCTTTGAACACTATCATATCTACTAATGCTTTTTCAAGAATTTATTTGTGTGCAGGTGAAAGCCTTTAAAGTTCTAAGATGGATATTTACGCAGGAGTTTTCTATAGTTGATTCACTAGATTGTATTGCTTTGAAATGCATGGCATGTTAGTTGTAGGACCTGACAAAACAACTTTGGAGTTGCTTCTAGTGATGTTGGCATTTTGGTGCATTTTGTATGACCGATGAATGATATGGTTGTCATTGTTGACAACATCATCTTCCAAGTCTTCATAGTCCATCAATAAAGAAGTAAAGGATAACTAATAAAGAACAAGAGTTCTTATTCATATATGTAGTGAGTAGACTAGAATACAAAGGTTAACCGACTAAGCAGTATGCAGACAGAGTAAACAGAGTATAGACCGGCTATGTAGTAAGTAGATCGGCAAATAGGAGGTCAACCAGCTAAGAAGTGAATAGATTGGTACATAGGAGGATAATTGGCTAAGTAGCTAATAGACTAGTATACAGGAGATAACCAGTTATGCATAATTTGATCGGTACACTGGCATAATAGGAGTCTCAACTGATAGACTAGGAAATGTCTAGTTAACATCTAGTTAAACTGGTAGTCTTTTTCAGTCAACTAGCGGACTTATCGGCATGAACGACTATCTTGACTGATATTCCTGGAATGATTTGTGGAGAGTAATTTATGGCGCGGTAACATAATTTTTGAATGAGCTTTTTGGAGGGAAAGTTTGTGCCAGAACCAAAGGGAAATAAATTCACTTAATTCATTTTTGATGAGGGTGTTGTGTATGTGAAAATAAATCTAGAAGAAGGTGAACATAGGGGGAGCAGAGCAAAGTGCAGAGCCGAGGGTCAGAGAACTAGCAGAGTGCAGAGCCAAAGGTATAAGCAGAAATGAAGAAATTTGAATTCTCACTCAGGAGAATGAATATATACATACACATTTGCATGACAACATAGAAGAAAAGGAGAAGATGATGAAAGAGATTGAACAACTCAAGAGTGAGTTGAAAGCTAAAAATGAGAGAAATGAGAAACTGAGGAAATTCAATGAAAGCTCTGAGAAGATAGATAAAAGGTTGAAGGCTCAAAGAAGAACAAAGGAAACAACCAGCCTTAGTTACTCTGGTATAGGTCCTATAGAAACTAGAGAATCATCTAAATCCAAAAAGATAATAGATGATAGAAGGAATCATTCAGAAGTGAAAGGTATGAAGTTTCCAGAATTTTCTTGTAACCATTGTGGTAAATCAGGTCATAAGTATGATGTCTGTAGAAACAAATCAGTTAGTCAAAAGAATATTTTCACCTTTGATGGTTACTGTCATAATTGTCATAAGTATGGCCACACTTCTTATGAGTGTAGATCTCAATCTAGTAGTATGTCAAATAGAAGAATATTCAATGGAAATTGCTTTAGATGCAATAAGTTTGGACACAAATCTAAAGAATTTAGGTTCAATTTAAATGTATCAAGATCACCATTCAAACTAATTAGTCCTAATAAAAGGAGTAATCAATTCAATGCCACCTATTCCACTTGTGGTAATTTTGGTCATGTTGTGGCAAATTACAAAATGAGAATGGGCCAAAGAAATAATTCAGGACCTTGAAGGACAACTGGTATGGTATGCTTTAATTGCCATAAGATTGGTCACTTAGCCAAAGAGTATAGGAACTAATCCTATAACTGGTCTGAAGACAAGAATTGGTTTAGCAAGAAGAAAGAGAAAAATGACCTAAAAGGAAAGAAGACAATTGAAGAAGTGGGAAATGAAATGAAAAAGACATGGATCAAGAAGGAAGAAAGAAAAGAAGGAGAAATTCATTCTAAAACCAAGTCATCATCTGTCGGTGATGATAGTTCCTCTTCTAACTAGGCATACCAATGCTTACGGGGAGCACATATCGTAAGATTACTTTTGAATCCCCTTAACAAATATAAGGTTATGTCTATCTGCATAGTTGAGATGCATAAAAGTTAGCCTAGAAGTTCTTGGCTGAGAAATGTCTTGTGAGTTAGTTGATTGTGTATCGGTATCGGTAACAAACAACCAGTAAAGGGTAAATCGGTGTACCTTAAGTTGTAAGTTTTAAAAATAACCATTGTATCATAACACTGATAAATATCAATGGATAAATAAATAAATATCAATACATTTCACTTACCTTGATTTTTTGTAAACTTTCTCGAGCTCTTGTGTGACCAAAGGAAATTGAAAACTTGCTAGTGATATTTGTGCAAAGAGTTCAAGCAAAGTGATAGTAGTGTTGGATATTTCTGAGGAGAAGGTATTTAAACCTCGCTTGAGAAATTTTCTTGAAGGTCATCATGGCAAAACTGATATCGACTCATGTGTTGGTTGAAGCTATCAAAGAACCCCAACCCGAGTTTAAGCTGCATCCAATGAAAGCTGGTGAGATCGACATGACTGGTGCCTTATCATCTATGCCCTCTGATGTATTATTGGTTGAAGATTCCCTCCTACATCCATTGCAAGCTCAAAGAACTTGGAGAAAAATTCATTTGAAATGAATTTAAAGGGTTATGTGTTAATGATTAGTTGAAGGTAGAATATCTACCTCTGAAGACCAAGGGTTTATCTAATGATGTCAATTTTTTTGATTAGTTTCATGTCGACTGGGCTAGGTATATATTGAGCAGAGTTCATGACTAGTTCTTGTGGTTGGAAACTCAAGCACCAATCAAGATCACAAAGGATGTGATTTGAAGAGTTATAGGGTTTAGTGAAACTAGTGAAGCATTAACCATAAGAACAATTTCATCAACTGAAGTCACTAGGTTAACCAAATCCAAATGTGATAGTAGAGCAATGACAATGGCTCATATTGAGGATGTTGAACTAATATTTTCTTCTGCAGTGCTAGGTTATAGGGTTTATCAATCAGGTCAGATAAATAGTGTACCAAGTGGTGCCATACATGATGCCTATCGAATCATCAAGGAGGATGCTTCATATGATATATGTGAGATGATCAGAATCTAATTTTTGGTAAACATGGAGAGAATCAAGAAGGACAAGAAGCAGTCTTTCGAATATGGGTCACTACTGGTATGTGTATTTTTCTATGTACAAAACTTCTTTCCTAGTAAGGGTTATATAGTATGGTTTGAAGAAAAACCTATCATGGTTTAGAGAGGTGAAATGATTAGGGATCTACGAGATAGGTTTGGTGAAACAATGTGGGGATACTTTAAGGAATTTCAAATCAGGATGCACAAAAGGGAAAGAATACCAACCGGTATAGTACAGAAGTACAAAGACAACATTTTCTTTCTTGTAGACATAGATTATTGCAACATTCAAGTGGTTCAACACAAAATATTTTGGGTTCCACCTATGGGTTATGAGGTTGCAGTAGACATTGTTAAAATTCATGTAAATATGCTACTGTCCAAACTAGTAGATCACAAGGAAAAGAGATTTGGAACTTGTGAGGAGGCAAGCTCCAAAATAAAATAGGAACTTCAAGTTCCAATCATGAAAAGAAAAGTAAGAAGAATGATTGATACTCTTGACAAAAAATATGGAGGTGAAGCATCTGGTGTCACTACGTCCACCAGTACTAGTGAACAAACAAGGGCCAAACCTAATAAAGATGAAGAGCTAATAGGTGAGAAGAAGAAAGTTTCAAAGACAAAACCTAAGGGGACTGCAACTACCAAGCCAACAACATATACAAAAGAAAAGGACATAGGCACTCCTGTATCTTCACCAGGTAAAGATAGACCAGTAGGAGTAACTTATACCAAAAATAAAAAGAGTGAAGGAAAAGTTGACCCAAAGGTTGAAAAGAATACCAAAAAGGATGAAAAAGAGGGTGATAACACCGACACTCAATCAGATGTGGAATTAAAGAGGTTAGAAGAAGTGGAAGAAACATAGCTCCAATAGTTGATGAATTGGTCTATGGGATCAAATAATTTGGAGGTCTGTCTGGTGTTGGGAAAACATATTCCCTCTATAATGAAGAAGACAAAAGGAAAATTGAAGAAGCTCTGATCTGAAACTTGCACAAGTTTTGTAGAACTCCCAATGAGTTAAATGGAATAATTCCATCAAATTTGTAGGATCAAATTGAAGGGAGATGGAAAACAACTCTAACCATTGAGAAAGAACACAAGATAAAAGCACTTATGGAAATGCAACATGA
This sequence comes from Cryptomeria japonica, assembly GCF_030272615.1. Lineage (NCBI taxonomy): Eukaryota > Viridiplantae > Streptophyta > Pinopsida > Cupressales > Cupressaceae > Cryptomeria > Cryptomeria japonica. The sequence goes on along the minus strand of NC_081405.1, from coordinate 352,271,370 downwards.
TTTAGATCTTGATCAAGCCTCATTAATAGCTAAAGCATGCATTCAACATTTTAAGATAATAAATAGAATAGGGAGAGTGGCTATAGGTGAAGTTGAAGTGGTACATGAACAAAGTGTTGCCTTGTGGAAGAAAATAATGAATCAACAAAAGAAAGCTGAAGAAGAAACAAAAAAGGTAAACAAACTAGATCAGAGTGTAGCTACCCTTGACAAAGGGAAAGGTAAATAAAAATGCTCTACTGAAGGTTTTGATGTTTTCTCGGTTGATGAGATCATAGGAAATGTTGTGTCAAACACCCCAATCTGACAAAGGATACCAAGAAACCAGTTCACACTACACCGGTGAAGGAAGATGACCAAGCTAAGCTTCCTGGTCAAGATGAAGTTACAATTGAAGACATTCCTTATGAGGATACACCTCACATAAATTGATTGACACCAAATCCTATTATGTCAGAAGAAGGCAAAGAGGAAGAGAAGAATGTAGAGGATAAGAAATCAATGATGGATACTCCTTTGGCAAAGAGGAAGTTAGACTTAGAAAAGGAAAGTGAAAAGAAGAAAGTAAAAATTATCACCGCGGCTAGTTCAGAGGTTGAGACTGCAGAAAAGAAAGATGAAACAAAGGAGGAAGAAGAGGGAGAATTGGTCATTGATATGAATAAAATGACTCCCAAGAAATTGATGAAAGTCTCAGAAAAACTAAAAATTCAAGCTAAAAAGGCTAAATTGAGAGCAAAGAAAAAGAAGGCAAGAATTCTCAATTCTGCCAAGATAATTCTATCTGACCTAATTCTTGAAATTGCATTTGATGACAATATACCCATCATTTATCAGTTGAGCACTCTTGTAACAATAATTGGTTCAGAGGCAACCGATCTAGAGAAGGTTGCAGTAAGGCAATATGAATCAAAGAGAGAAGAAAATTTAATGGAACAAATATCAGTTGGAAAAGTTGCCCTCTCCACTCGAACAGAAGAGGTCAAAAATATACTAAATGAAGTTGGCCAATTATTGGTGAAATATTCAACTTTTACCAATTTAATCAGAGATCTAGAAGATTAAAGAAATCAGACTCAAAAATAAATTCAAGATCTGATAAGGTTTTTTTATCATCTTACTAGTTCAGCATCAACTTTTAGTGGCAAGGTCAAACTGCTCAATCATGAAATCAAAAGGTTGAAAGAAGAAGAGGACAAATGAGGTCTTAGCTTGTTAGAGCTATAGTGCTATCTGGCACCAATTATTGATTTCATGCAAATGAATATTAAAGAAGAAAAATGCCTCATAAGTGAACCTGACTACAAGACAATCAATGATATGGAGATTTTTATTACAATTTTGCATGGACACTTCACCACCATGAAACAGGTAAAATCTTCATGGGAATCCTCTTTAAAAGTAGCTCAAGAAAATTTCAAAGAGATTTTTTCTTTACTTTGACAAATTATTTTGTATAGTCTTTTCCATTGAAGGCAAAAGGGGGAGTTTTGGAGATTTGTACATTGTGAGTAACAGGGGTCAGAAATAGGGGTCAGAACTAACACATTTTTGTAGTGTTTGCCACCAATGCCAAAGGGGGAGTTTGTTGACATTTTAGTGCATTTTGTATGATCTGTGAATGATATGGTTTTCATTGTTGGCAACATCATCTTCCAAGTCTTCATAGTCCATTGGTAAAGAAGTAAAGCATAACCAGTAAAGAACAATAGTTCTTATTCATATCGGTAGTGAGTAGACCAATATACAAAGGTTAACAGGTTAAGTAGTATGTAGATAGGGTAATCAGAGTATAGACCGGCTATGCAATAAGTAGATTGACACATAGGAGGTCAACCAGATAACAAGTGAACAAATCGGTACATAGGAGGATAATCAGCTAAGTAGCTAAAAAATTGGTATACAAGAGATAACCGGTTATGCAGAATTTGATCGATACACTAGCATAATAGGAATCTCAACTAATAGACTAGGAAATTTCCAGTTAAACTAGTAGCCTTTTCCAGTCAACCAATGGACTTATCAGCACAAATGACTCTCTTGACCGATATTCCTAGAATGATTTATGGAGAGTAATTTATGGCATGATAACATAATTTTTGAATGAGATTTTTGGAGGGAAAGTTTGCACCAGAACGAAGGGAAATAAATCTAATTAATTTATTTTTGATGAGGGTTTTATGTATGTAAAAATAGATGTAGAAAAAGGTGAAAACAAGGGGAGTGGAGAAGAGTGCAGATCTGAGGGTCAAAGAACCAGTAGAGTGCAGAGCTGAAGGTATAAGCAAGAAACCAGTGTTTTGTAGAGCAGACACAATGGGTATGGATAGAGTATGATTTTCATTGTGATATGATCAATCTATTAGTAGCTACTCTATCATATCATCTTTATGTTTCTTTCTAACCATTATAACTAAAAATCCCTTAACCGAGTATCATCTTAATTGATGATCCTAAGACCTTTAACAAGGCTACCTTTAATAGGGTAAAGGCACTGATAGGCCTTAACTAAAAATCCCTTAACTGGGTGGCACCTAATAGTATCTTTATAATCTCCTAACAAGGATGGCTCCTCACCAGGTGTACTTAAGAAGAGTACAAATTTTGTGAGTTTCTACTCACACCATGGCTTTCTCCCATTTGGGTTTCCACAAGATAACTCTTAGTGTCACTGTGTATATTTTCATGCATGCATATTATTCTGAAATAATTGTTTGAATTGATGAATATTAAGTAAGTGCAAACTTGAGTTAAAAGTTTTAACTGTGTAAAATTGGTAAAGTGTTGATTAACCCCTCTCCTCTCAATACTGGTTGGGACTAACAATTTCTCTTTAACCACAATCACATTTAGCACATTGTCATATGCATGAGTGTAGTTCATATTTGCTTTACCCTTACCATTATGTGTTGCCGATGATTCCCCCTTCTCATAGTTAGGAAGCGGAGTTTTGAAAGTTGTATGAGATTTGTTTGTCATATGTCCATCCACAATTATCTATCCATTATCAATCAAATCTTGGATGACATGTTTCAACTGCTGACAATTATCCATGTGGTGTCCCTTGTTTTGCTGAAAAATCACAATAATGGTTGTTGTTCCACCAAGAGGGTTTCACTTGAGGTTCAAAGTTTCTTCCTTCTGGAAAAGTAATCAACTTGTTTGTGAGAAGCATCTTTAATGCTGACCCAAGTGGTTCACCAATGTTTGTAAATTTCCTTCGAAAGAAATTGTTGAAAGTTGATTTTTGTTGATTGTTGTTTTGTTGAGCCGTTGCTGGGTGATTGGATAAATTTAAAACCAGTTGCTTTGGTTTTACATTGTTATTATCCACTATTCTATCATTGACAACATTCTGATTTCTATTCCAAAATTTGGGCTTATCATTGTTGTTGTTAGCATTGTTGTTAGGAGGATGAACTCATTCTTGTATAGCTTCAGCTTACCCTTCTTTACCATAGCTTCCTCCATCCTAATCCCATTATCAATCATCTTTTCAAAATTTTGATGACATTAAATTTTTAGATGATAACTCATTTGTTTGTTTAGTTTGTTGATGAATATGTCCACTTTATCATATTCAGGCACCATACGAGGATATCGTGAAGCTAATCGTCTCCATATCTATATAAACATCATGAAAGTTTCTCCACTCTTTTGTTTAGTATTACATAGGTCTAGCATTGTGACCTCATGTTGTAAGTTGTAAGAGTATTATGAAATAAACTTATCTACCAATTCTGTGAATGATCTAATTGTAGGTGGAAGTTTGGAGAACCATTCCATAGCTAGTCCACTTAAGCTTTTTGGAAATAACCTCATCGGCTATGTATCCTCATGTGAAAACTCCATACTCATCGTGCAAAATTCTCGTATATGATCCTGGGGATCAGTGCTTCCATTATATTTATCATATTTAGGAGTTTCACAACATGTGAGAAATGGTATCATGTTTAGATTTTGGTCAAATGGGTAAAGGCAGATCTCTTGAAGCGAGTATCTTCTAACTATTCCTCTCTGCATATCTTGAATCTATGTTTGCATCATTTTTATCTGTTGTGTAAGAGCTATGAGAGGATTATCAACATGATTTATCATTGCATAACCATTAGTTTGAGTTCTAGTATGATCTTGGTCTCTTCTCATATTATCCCAACTCTTTATTGTGTCCTCATTAGATTTGGCATTGCTGAGAATTTCTACGTCATCCCTTTTGGGAATGGAAGTTTCCTCATTAGTTCTTGTGTTATCAGGAATTTATGTGTCATCCTTTTTGTGACCGGAAATATTCTCATGTCATTTGTTCTCATGGAAAGGGTCACTTCTTCTTTGTCCTAAATTACTCACATCAAAATCTTCGGGGAGTGTAGCACCAGATTTTGATAACATTAGGAAGTATTTTTCTTTGTCTCCCTCCAATATTTTCTTCATAAATTTATCGAATTTAGGATCTTGTTTGATTTCTCTAATATATTGATATGTTATGTCTTCTTCTTGTATTTTTCTTTGGTATGCCATGTTCCTATGATCTTCAGCTATTTTAAATGTTTCTATTTCCATTTCTTTGATCTTATGCCTTTGCACTCTAGTTAAATTGGGCATACACATGTGTTGAATATTGTGCAAGGATTTGATTGTCTAAATGGTCGATAAGTGACCGACTGTCAATGTAGATATGATATAGTGATATGGCACGAAAAGATAATTCAAGTATTTGTAAGTTTGTAAGTTTTTCGATCTTAGGTTGGAGTGCAATTATGATAATTTTGATAAGACCAAGTCCAAAAGGAATGATATATCCTATGATATGGTATGAGGTTATCCTGATCAAATGTTATAGTTTCGTGATAGAGGATGATAGATCCTGATGAGAAACTATGTTTTGAGTGATCAGTTTATCAAAGAAGGTGATGATGCACTTTGAGATTTAAGATGTTGAACTTGTTGAAGATGAATACTTTAAAATGTTGTGGTGTCTAGTTATAGAATCCACTTTGACAGAAGATTACTTAACCGAGCAAACCAAGAAGACAGCCTAAGAACATAATGATAGATATTAGGTGTATACGCTCACTGTAAATTGACCAAGAAAACATGACAGATCTGGAAAACACATGTAATAAGACAACTCTGGACTGACAAAGACAAAACCTTGTATGACAGTTTAATAAGCTTCAAACAACAATTTAGACAGTCCCATACGACAAACTAGGAATCTTGTATGATAATTTAGAGACAACCATACGACAACTGATAACAATGAACTTCTGGTGATATGACTCGTATGATAATTTAGACAAGACAAAATGATGAACTATCTTTCTCGTACGACTTATGATAGAGCAGAGACAAATTTTTTACTTTGAAAGATTTTTAAACAATGATGTTTGATGTTTTGGTTATGTTTTCTAGTTTTAGATGTTTCAGTTTTAGTGCCAAGGATGAAAACACAACAAACACGTGATATGATAAGTGACCTTAAGCACAACATGCTAAATCCTAAGGAAGTTGGCTAAGAGAGAAAACCTTTTCTTACAAACTTAGGTACACACCCAATAGCTAATCAGAATATGACCACTGAGTCTCACACAATGGATTCTCAATGTTGTATTATCCAACTCCAAACACTAATGGGGGCACGATATGGGAAGTGTCTTGGGAGAGTTACTATCTCTCTTGCATAAAGATCATCCCCCTTTCGGAGGTGAACCAAGTAGCTTCTATCTTAGGGTTCATAGTAAGGATTTTCATTTGGAATTACCCCTTGCAAACACACAAGCGCAATTTAGACACATAGCCCAACAAGGTACTGGAACAAGAAGTAGTCACACAAGTGTGATTGAGACCATGAGGCTCTACAAAATGTTTGATATGAGAGATCTCAAAAGAGAAAACTTAAATAATCCCATCCTCTAAGATTTTAATCCCAAGAGGCCTATTTGTAGAGTGAGTTAGAAAGATTAGGTCTAGCTATACTCACCTGGGTTGTTCTCACAGGGTGATTACTTTTTCCCACTATGATAGGCCCACTAAAGGTATTCAAATATCAAACTAGAAGCACTTCAAGGGTCAAGATTTCTGATTTTCTATATGGATAAGAGCATACTCTCCTACCTTTTAGACAACTTCTCAAGCATAGAAAACAAGATTGTTCATTTACCATTAGCAAACTAAGTGTGCCTAGAAATTTTTAAGAAGACACAAAGTTTGGTTGAGTTTCCTTAGACAACCTGCAAAACCAATATATTAGTAATCACATTTGTTTTGAGTAATTGATTCTTTGGCTTGTGTAATCTTGGATAAATGTTTTGCAGATAACCAGTTAGGCTGCTAGAAAACTCACAAACAAACCGAGGTTAGCATTAGTAATAGCCAAATTTAAGAACCCTAAAATGAACTATGTTTATGCAAAGATAGAAACATAAAATTATATGAGTTTTCTCACCTACTAGTATGAGTATTCCCACATACCCATACAAGTGCCCAAAGAAACTCATACGGTACTGCAAAGGTACTCATACGAGATTCTAAAGATAGTATGAAAAAAGATCCGTGAGATTGAAGATTTGAAGTTGCAAGAGGCCAAGAAATGAGATTTTTGGTCCCATGATGGGTGCCAAAATGTCATGAGTGTGAAGAAGGGTACCTACAACTGCAACACAAACACTCAATAGATCATTACAATCATGATTAGAAAATTGAAATTAAATGAAAGATAAACCATGGTAAAGTGACCTATTGCCTCCTAAGAGATGCGAGTGTGGATTTTCTCTTAGATCTAGATGAGCAATCCTAGTGACTTGACTACACCAAGATGGAGGATTTCAAATGATATGATGTGCAAGATAGATAAATACATGATTAAGCTATATTGATCCAAGAAGCTAATTATGCTAAATATATGCATTGATTATGCTAAATGATGATGCAATTAAGCTAGATGAGAGATTGATTATGCTATATGATTAAACAATTATGCTAGAAGATGATCAAATTAAGCTAGATATAAGATGCAATAAATGATAACAATGCTAAAATAGAATGCTAGAAATGATATGCCTATAATAACAATTATTGAGATGGAAAGCAAGAAGGGATATGCCTATAATAACAATGCTTGAGATGGGATCCATTGTGCTCCAAAATGAGGGATATTTATAGGATTTCCAAGGGTAGGGGTGAGGTGGCAGGAATCAATGGTCAAGATTGAGTCTGAAGATATCAAGGGTCAAATTGGAGGAGGTTGGAGAAGAGGTTGGAGGGAGGGACACTTTTCATCTCTTTGGTGACAAGTGTCAAGGAATATTTCTCATGAGAGGGCAAGTATCCAAGGGAAGAGACATGTGGCAAAAGTGCCATGTGTCTCATGGGGAGAATATCCAACCCTAGGAGGTTAGGATAAGGAGGTTAGGATGCATGATAGGATAGGGTTAGCTAAACCTAGGATTAGGTGGAATGGGTTAGGTTAGGGGGTGGTTAGGTTATGTGGTTCAAAGTTAGGAGGCATGTGGGAAATTTGAATTTAAAAATTCAAATAATAGGAAAAGGCTAATTAACTTTCAACAAACTCATAAATTGATTTGTTTTAATTAATTAGGGGATTAGAAAAAATGAATTAAATTAGGGGAGGATTAATTAATTTAAATTAATTAATCAAAGGGACTATTTAAATGAACTTATTAAATAAATCCTTAGATTTGTTAATAATCATGTGAATCAAGAATTTAATCAAATTGCTATTGAATTCAACTAAATTGGGAAGGAGAATTAATTAAATAATTGCTTATTTAATTAATTATCTTCAGACCATTTTTAGTTGTATACAATTAATAATTAAATTTCAAAATTATATTTGTTGTTTTGCCTTTGCATAAGTGCAAAATAGAGTAGAGACCCACAATCATACAACAAAGACAACACAGGTGCAGAAACAACTTGCACAAGTGCAGAAACAGCCCACACAGGCACAAAATCAACATTAACCCCAAGCTTCTCTCAAAGAAACTCAAATGTATCATTTTCTAATTCCTTCATGAAAATATCTCCAGCCTTTTATTTTGTATAAATGTATTCCAATCTAACTTCCTTCTTAGCAACTTTCTCCCTTAAGTAGTGATATCTGATTGAAATATGCTTTGTTCTTGAATGCACTTGTATTGTCGCACATAATAGAAATTGCTTCATCATATGTTACCTTGAAATCCTTAAGAGTCTGTTTGATCCAAATTACCTAAGTACAACAAGATGTCAATGCAATATACTCTACTTCAATTATAGATAAAGAAACTAAATCTTATTTCTTACTTGAACCAAGAGACCAATTTGTCCCCTAAAAATGATGCACCACCACTAGTACTCTTTTGTTCATTAATACTTCCAACCCAATTTGCATCAATATAGGATTTCAACATAAAATCTCCACTCTTTTTGTACCAAACTCCATAATCCATAGTACCTTTCAAATATGTCAAAATTCTCTTCACATCTTGCTCATGTGTCACTTTAGGATTCGCCTGAAATCTAGCTACCAAACAAACATCATGCATGATATCTGGTCTGGAGGCATTAATCAAATTAAAAAATCCACCAATCATCAACCTATACTTCTTTTATTCAACCTTCAGAGAATTGTCATATTTTCTCAACTTGCATCCAATGGTTAAAGGAAACCGATTTGCATCCATTTGATAAATTTTAAAGTTCTTGTAAGCAGAAAATGAAAGAAACATGCATATAGCTTCCACCCTTTCTACCGAAGAAAGAGTTTCTTTAAATTCTATGCCTTCTACTTGAGAATATTCTTTACATACTATTCTTGCTTTATTTCCTTTTCACATGTCCTTTCCCATTTAACTTATTCTCAAATACCCATTTAGTTCCTATTACATTCTTGTCCATGGGTCTAGGTACTAGCTTCCAAGTCCTGTTCTTATGGATTTTATTTAATTCTTCTTCCATTTCTTTTCCCCAACTTTCATCCTTTCTTCCTCATAAGTCTTCAACATAGTCATAGTTAGAAATAGTAGTTGGCTTGTTCTTGAGCTTATATAATTTTTCTTCTTGTCTGAACACCTTTTGTCTTGTCTCCAATTATCAATTTTTTGGAATGATGCTTATGAACATATTTAGTAGGAAATTTTACTGAATCTTCCTCTTCTTCTTCTTCTTCTTCTTCATCATGTGTTTCCTTCTCTTTGTTTTCTTAGAGATCACTTGTCTTCTCTATAACTGCTAGAACAATCTCAACCTTTTACACTAGCAAACATTTATTATCCTTTATATCCTTGATATAGTATATATTTCCACCTTTTCTGATCACACGTTCGATGCTACTAAACAATGCGTAATATCCTTTTCTACACATATGAATAACACTTAACAAACTATGTATCAGTCCTTCAACATAATAAACATCATAAATTTTATACTTATCATCAATAGAAACACTTCCAATACCTCAAATAGCTACACCATCTTCTCCAACAGACTTCACTATTCCTCCATCATACTTCTTGAGATTAATAAACTTGTCTTTATCACTGGTCATATGATTTGAAATTTGTAGTCTATAATCTATGTACTCAGTTTTGTCGTAGCATGCAATGCATTCTTAACTATTATTTCTTCTTCTGGTTTCTTTAAAGCATCTTCCTATGTGGATGAAAGTGTGTGCAAATATGAATGATTGAAAACCTAGATTAGACAATCCAAGCTAACACAAAATTCATTCAAACACCTTAAGATTGAGAACGTTGTTAGAAAAGGAAATTGGAAACGTCAAATAACAACTAGTAAACGCAAACCAATGTCTCTTTGATTTGATTATTCTCTGATCGGATGTGTGTTCGATAACATTGCAGATGGTCAATTCTACTCCATGATGTGTGATTGTACAAGCTGGATTCAAAATATGGGTGCGGAATGATGGGGTATGAGTATTAAAATTGGCATGATGATGGTATGGTTGCTAGAAAACATGGATAAAATGTTGCATTATGAGGTTATGGATATATGGAAGGTGGATCAATGGCTTAGAAAAGGGAGTGTTTAAAAAGAAATTGGAAGGGAGATAAAGGGTCATGAAAATGCACCACTTGTCCTCGAGGAGGACAAGTGGAAATCCTAAGGGTTCCATGTGGATTGAGATTCCATGACTTAGCTAAGAAGGATAAGTGTCCCCAAGAGGGACAAATGTCAAGAAGGGGCATGACATGTGTCCTCAAGAGCACATGTCCATCTTGAGAGAAGGCCACCCCAAAATTAGTTGCAATTTCCTAAATATTTGGAAATTAAGAATTTGCACACATATGTGAAGGGAGAGGTTAGAAAGGATAGGGTTACTTAAATAGATAGGGTTGGTTATAATCCTAGGGTTAGGCTATGGGTTGAGTTAGAAGGTGGTTAAAGTTAGGAGGCATGTGGCTTAAATGAAACATTTGAATTAATTAAATTCAAATAAGGAGATGGAAAAGGGAAATTAATTAATTAAGATATTTAATCAATTAATTGGACATGGCCTTATTAATTAATTTGACCAATGAGGGATGTTATATTTAATTAAATGATATAGACTATTTAATTAAAATAAGTGACCAAGAGAATTCAATTTGACTAAATTAATTAGTCAAATTTAAGTGTCTACATTTTGCCCTTCTTTGCAGTGGTGCTAGAATAGCATCGATGCAAGGAAAATAAGACACCAACGGCTCAAATAAAAAGGAGCAAGAAAAAAAAAATACCCCGGATTTGACTAAAAATAAATGAATTTGACTGGACTGATGATGAATGAAAGATGAGGGAAGGGGTTCCCCCTCAAGAGGGTGGATAGGAAATAGGGGCCTAGGTGATATATCAAAAGAAACAATGCCTCAATGCATAGGATGGAAGACAAGAAGCAGATAGAAAGAGGATAAAATGAAAATGTAGTGGAGATGGAGATGGAAAGATTATAGAGCGTGAGCACCTATGAAACAAGATGCCATGTAGCCAACACTTATTTTGATTTAGCATTGTATGTGAGTCACCAGGGTATAAGGAACCAAGGTAGGATTTCATAGCCAATGCATGGACTAACACAAACAAATAGACATGTATGATAATCTAGAACCACATAGAGTTACAGAGAACACTACAAGAAACGATGCTAGAATAACCACAAGAAGAAGATATGCCCTAGTGTAACATGAGATAGTTGATACCTCATGAGGGTACAATAAGGAACACATCCAAAAGACATGCCAAGCAAAAATCGAAAGCAACAATATCACATCCTTAGCCTTATTATTCCCAGCGCACCATGATATTAAAGATTGTGGCGACCAAGAGAAACAAGACCAAAGGATCTTTGTAAAGATAAACAAAGATTAAAAAGAACCAAAGCCAATACAAGTGTCCCAAATATCTTTTGTCAAAGGATGACTGATGGATAAGGATTGATGATGTTGTCTGACTAGAGGATGGATACATCCTATGCAGACTGATGATGAGATGAAGATTCAATGTGGTTGACTGACAAAAAGGAACCTGATAGGATTTTGATGGCAAAGATGTTGAAAGATAATTGTTGAAGAACTAGCTGATATGATATGATCTTGAAGGATAGGAATGACACACACAATATATACAGCTACACCTATATACAAGGCACACCTATATACAACAGACAAAGCGACCGAAGAGAACCTAGAGGAATATACATGATGAGACATTATTCATAGAGAACCCAATGCTGAGTTTATTTACAAGGACCATGGACAAGAGAAGTGCAAGGTGAAGAAGATGGAGACAAGGGAATGTGGGTACCATGGGATACCATGCGGAAAAGAAGTGTATGCGATGGAGATAAAGATGGGTGTAGGTAACAATAGATACTGCATCATGTAATTATGGATGCAAGGACCAAAGGATAATGGGACTACCCTTTACACATGGTGCATGTTGCCAGGTTTTCTCCACATGTTCATGCCCATGGCGCCACAAGAAGTGATTTTCACCGAAGGATGACTTTATTTTTCTTTACTATTTTTGCACCTTTTTTTTTGTATTTTTTGTATTTTTCAATTTTGTTGGTATTTTCCTATTTGGAACATGAGGTACACTGTCATGGACTAGGCATAGAATCTTTTCAGGTACAGTATATTAAGGGGTCATTGAGAGGCTCCCCTTCTGGATTGGATAACTAATAGGCCCTTGAACCATATTTTGTCATGACTTCATATGAACAGAGCCAATTAGCTTCAAATTTTCCTTTCTTCTCTTGATCTAGCTGATTTCGTGGATTTTCTCAAAGGACTAGATCACCTACTTCAAACTCATGGGGGTGAACCCTTTTCTAATATTGTCTTTTTAATCTAATTCGATAGATCTACAGAGGATAATATGCTTTCTGACACTATTCATCAAGGAGATCAAGTTGAGCTAGTCTCGCCATTCTATTGGCCTCATCTAAAACAAACTCTTTCAAGTATATGCGCAACAATGGTAATTCAACCTCAATTGGTAAGATGGCTTTTTACCATAGAAAAGGGAATAGGGGTGGCTCCAGTAGGATTTTGAATACTAGTGTGATAGGCCCAAAGTGTGTAATTGAGATGTAGGTGCTAGTCATGACCAGTTTCATTAACAACCTTTTTGAGGATACGTAGTAATTTTTTATTGGTTGCCTCAGCTTGGTTGTTCCCTTGGGGGTAATATGGGGTAGACCAACGATGCTCAATTTGGAATGTGGAAAAAAGATCACACATATGCTAGTTTTTGAATGGGGTTCCATTGTCAGTAATGATGGTGGAGAGAATACCATAACAAAAAATGATATGGTATTGTCATGCCCAAACTTTTGGGCATGGATGGGATTAAAAATTTATAAAATCACAACTTAAAACATATAAATTTGCAAGTATGAAATGCACTAGCAAGTTTTGGCTTAACTATGTGTCAGTAACTCTAACCTCTAAGTCAAGTAAATGATATTAATTTAAATCAAATGCAGAACACTAAAAGAATTATTTATTATCTTCTCGACTTTAATCAATAAATTAATTTAGTCAATTAATTGATGTAGATAAAATTAATCTCCAATAACTATTAATTGATTTTAGGGACTAATTAAATTAGTCCTAGCACTTAGCTTATAAATGTCTATATTTTATTTTAACAATAATTAAAATGTGTTTCAACTAAATCGATATAAAAGAGTCAAATAAATCCATAATGAAAATTTTCCTATAAAGTTTAATCTCATAAACCTATATCTAGGTGGACTAAATTTATTCCCTATAGTCAAATAATTTATAAACAAAATTAATTTCTTTAATGATTAACTCCAATCTAATTTAAAAATTTAAGACTTCATATTTAAATGTTTATTTAACATTTATAAAATATGAATGTTAAATAAACTAATTAAATTAAAGTCAAATTTATACATTCATAATTTTAAACTATATATAAATATGTATATTTATAATTATATATATATATATATAATAAACTCTGATATATTTTTATGTGAGGTTATTTCCTTTTATTTAAACATACCTTATTAACCAAAATACTCAAGAACCCTAATTCTTTTATTATTATAAAATCCCCTTTTTTTTTTTTAAAACCACATTACTTGCCCTAACCCTTTTTTTTTTTTTTTAAACCACATATATTTATTTATTTATTTATATAAACAAATATGTCTTTACATTATTAAATTTTGTCCATGCAAAACCCTAAACTAAAAGATATATATTATAAAATGCCCCACATTTTATTATTTCTTCCTTTATTTATTCTACCCTAACCCTACCCGGGCTAGGGTTTTATTTCTCTCCCTTTTTTTTTTACAGGCGGTGGTTCACGCAGGAGGGCAGCGGCTATGGAGGAGGCGACAAGTTCTCCCCAGCCACCACTATGTGTGCACATAGCGACGACGAGCACCGCCCACTCTGTGTCCCCCCCTAAAAACCCAAGGTTTTATTTATTTATTGATTTTTAAAATTAATTTTTTTTATGTTTAAATTAATTATTATATATATTATATATATAAAAAAATGTATATATAGATTCCATATATAGATGCATGTTAAAAATAGGTGTAGTATGTATATATATAAACTGTTTTTGATACCCAAGCTAACTCTGTTATGCAAAAATACAGATATCATATTTATTTATTTTTGATAAAACAAAAATCTTTTTCTTAAACAGATTGATTTAAATATGCTAATTTAAATCAATGTATTTTTTTTTTTAAATCAAATATCATAAAACAGAGATAAACTATTTGATCTTAGATTTATTTTCTGCAATTAAATGATTGACAGCATTCCATAAAATTAAACAGCAACTATATAAATAGGATATTATCTAAATTAAATAGACTATTTAACTCTAGGTTTTATTTTTTGCAAATTAATAGAATGACAAAATTTCAATAAATCTAAACAGCAACTATATAAATGATAGAGTTTAATAAGATGTACTCAGCAACTACATTAACCTAGATTATTTTAATTAAACTTAGAGACATGCATGAGAAAATAAACTGAACCTTTAATTTCAAAGTGACATGCATGCAATCATCAAACTTTTAAGAACAATAAAAAAATAATACTCCACATAAATAATTCATTTTGCAACCAAATAATACTTAATAAAACAATGTATTTCCTTAAGGTATATTTAAAATACATTATAGTCAACTTTTACAATGGACCTCTCATTTTTATTAAATGAGGACCTTAAAAATAATAAATACATTTCTTTTCGAAAATAGATACAACATAGTTTCCCTTTTACATTGCTGCAACTTAAAACATAAATATTCCATTTTCCAATATCTTTTTCTGCAAACAAATAAATCCAGCAACTCTACTTGTCCTTTTCTTTTCTTTCAACAACCTACAATTAAATCAAAAGGCCTATGACCATGGAGTTCTCACCTCCCAACCTAGGCTAACTAGTAGCCACCCCCGAGCTTGGAGAACCAAGCCCTAGGCAGGTTACACACATGCAACACAACAAGCAGGGGAAAACAATCACAAACATATTCCCAACCAAGGCTACACTGCACCACACAATGTGATGATTTTACATGGGTGGTAGTGGACCAAATACCCTGAGGAGACTGCAAGTATGGTAAAAACATAAAGCCACCTCATGGTAAACAAGATATATCATAAGTATAGTAACCCCGCATCCTTATGCCTCCCAAGGCATTCATGCCTTATTTCCCTCCTTATGGCCCCCAAATGCATAAACAAGCCATGCAGTAAGTGTCACATAAATATCCCTTGAGATCACTCTCATAGCGAGAGTCTTTCACTCGAGGGTTGTCAAACTTCTACCACCCACAAGACCATCCTCTCTCCCAAGAGTAGGAGGTCTTGATTACTCCCAAAACACAGAATGCATACAAGAAATAAAAGACATAACGCGTAATAATTTTCACAAAAGAAATGCAAGAAACTAGCCTTTTCTTACAAGCAATCTTTTCAACATAACATGCAACATGAAAACAATACCAGGAAAAGTTACAACAACCTTCAAACTACCCAAAGGTATGCTAGATCTAGTTGAGGATGAGCAGCCCAATTCCACAATCCTTGTTTCTCTATCCTTAGCCAAATTCCTATGCCAAATCTTTTCTTTTTAAAATTGCATTGTCTCCAAAAATGGAGAGTGGGTGATTACCCAAAAAATCTCTCTTTCTTGCCTAAGAAGACCTCAGTGAGAGTTCTCACAGGTTTCTAAAATTGAAAAAGGAAAAAGTCAGAAAAAGATCAAAAGGGATCTCTCATCAAAAAGCAAAGTTAAGTAACCTAGATGATGCCTTCTAAATTTAATTTTCGCACATCTTAGAAAATCCAATTTTTAGGGTGACTAAACAGCCACATGGGAGTTGTCACATGCCTAAAATTACTCCTAACCCTTAGGTATACCTTATTGGCTTTAGGAAACACCTTTAAACTACCCCTAGGAGTCCATTTGACCCCTTTTAAACCCATCTGAAGTTAACTTTCGGGTCAAACCTAAGTTGACCACCCGAAAGATTCTCTACCTAAGGAAAATATAGAACCACATTAAATTATTTGAAAAAGCTATGGTTAAAACAACTCCCTCCAAGAGACAATTCAAAAATCAAGACATAAATCAACATGTGTCAAGTGACACAAAAAATACTTTTACAAAATTACACATGAAATTTTGTCTCTTGTTGGATTTACACAATTTAGTAAATTCAATTTAACACACATGCCACATTCACTTTCACAAATAGAATACGATACAAACAGGGTGTTGTCTCTCCAAATAGACAAACCTTGGTTTTACGAACGTACATAGGTCTAGGTTTGGTTCTCCATAATGTTTCCATGGTCACATGGATAATTTTCCTGTGCATCTCAATTACACATTAGTAATTCCAAATAACCTCATATAAGATAAATCACATAAATAAGAATACACATCAAACACTTCGCATACAATTTTACATTTAAACAAATCAATATATCTTATATCCAAATAAATCCATATAAGCATTTATCATAATCCACATAATTTTGTTCCATACATAAACATGCATCCTATTTCTATCATCATAGTAAAGTCCTACAATTCCAATAATGAAATACATCATCACAAAGTAATCCTATTCTAGAATCATGCATAGAAATGAAGCATCAATATATATCAATGTTATCCAAATCATGAAATCATATAAGTTCCAAATCCATAATGTATAAAAATAAAGCAACCATAATAGTCTCAACATGAAAAATATTGAAATGCTAGGACAAGTCGAGGTAGGGCCTCACACCCTCCCCCTCTAGGCATGAACTTCCTCCTAGAGTTCATCAAAAAGATGGGGGTACTGTGATCTCATACATGTTGCATCCTCCCACGAAGTCGTAACCTCATCATAGCAATCCCACTGGACCCTAACCTGGTCTAGCTCTCAACCTCGAAGGGCTAGCATCCGGCATGCCAAAATGTGAATGGGCTCCAAAGCTAGCTGCCCATCTGACTCCACCTGCAAGGCATCCCAATCTAAAATATGAGACTCATCATAGATATACTTTCTCAAAACTGATACATGAAACACATCATGGATGTGTGATAGGCTAGGTGGCAATGCTAAATGATAGGCAACTGGTCCTATCCTCTCAAGGATCTCAAATGGTCCTACAAAGCGAGGTGTGAGCTTAGAACCCTTTCCATAATGGATTGGACTCTTATGCGGTCACACTCTCAAAAAGACTCTGTCTCCAACCAAGTAGCTACGGTCTATCCTCTTCACATTTGCATATTTCTTCTGCCTATCTTGTGCCTCTCTAAGACGCTGCCTAATCAAATCCACCTACTATTCCATATCCTGAACTATCTTAGGACCAATAGCAACTCTATCCTCTATGCGGTCCCAACTCAATGGTGTCCTGCAAGGCCTGCCGTATAATGCCTGATAGGGTGGCATCCCCAACGAAGTGTGATGCCCATTATTATAGGCAAACTCCACTAAGGGAAGGTACTCCTCCCATCTGGTCTGATGATCCATGACGTACATGCAAAGCATATCCTCTAACACCTGGTTAACCCTCTCTGTCTGACCATCTGTTTCCGGGTGATAGGTTGTGCTGAAGTTGAGCTTAGTGCCCATAGCTACCTATAATGCCTTACAAAAGGAAGAAGTGAAGAGGGAATCCCTATCAAAAATAATCTTGCATGGAACACCATGAAGTCTATCAATGTCTCGCAAGAACACCTGTGCTACTGCTGGTGCTGTGAAGGTCGTCCAAACTGATGAAAAGTGGGCCACTTTGGTCAACTTGTCAACTGTCACCAAGATGGCATCATGACGACGAGATGACATAGAGAGACCAATGATGAAATCCATGGATATAGTATCCCACTTCCAGTCTAGTATAGCATGAGACTGGAGCAACCCACCTGGATAGTGGTGCTCTACCTTGACTCTCTAACACTTGAGGCATCGGGCTACTAACTTAACAATGAGCTGCCGCATTCCTGGCCAATGATATAATTGTCTCAAGTCAGCATGCATCTTCTTAACTCCGGGATGTGCTACATAAGGAGCTCTATGAGCCTCTATGACAATGAACACTCACAAACCTTCGGAAGAAGGTATATAGATGTGCCCTCTATGGTGTAATAGTCCATCGTACTCCAAGGAATAATCCACATATTTCCCTTCTAGAGTATCTTGAGATCGTATTACCTAACAAACCTCTAAATACCATCCATCCTCTAGCAACTGCTGCAATATACGATATCTCAAATTTGTGCCCATAGATATGGTGTATACCTCGTGACATCTCCTACTCAAGGCATCTGCAACTATGTTTTATTTCCCTTTGATGTAGTGAATGTCAAAATCATATTCGCACAAGAACTCCATCCATCTCCTCTGTCATGCATTAAGGTTGGGCTGAGTGAATATGTACTGAAGACTCCGATGGTCTGAATGAAGCTCAAAATGATGACCCTAAAGGAAGTGTCTCCACCTCACAAGTGCATGCACTACTGCTACAAGCTCAAATTCATGAGTAGGATAATTAAGCTCATGAGTCTTAAGTTTCCTAGACTCAAAAGCTATAGCCCTATCATCCTGCATAAGGACTGCTCCTAAACCCTCTAGGGAAGCATCTGTGCAAACCATGAAGTCAGCTGAGGGATCTGGTACTACAAGGATAGGTGCCCTATTAAGTGCCTTTTTGAGTTCCTGAAAGGCCCTCTCGCACTTCTCTATCCACTCAAATTTCTTCCCTTTATGCTTAAGAGAAGTAATAGGGTGTGCGACTCTAGAGAATCCCTCAACAAAGTGTCGGTAATAACCTGCTAAGCCCATGAAGCTCCTAACCTCTGTCACACTGGTTGGCGCTGGCCAATCCATAATAGCTTTGATCTTGGATGGGTCTACTGAGATCCCATCACTGTAAATAACGTGCCCAAGGTACTTGACCTCTGATCAAAAGAAAGCACACTTTGACAAACTGCCAAACAACTGATTGTCCCTCAAACACTGCAAAACCTGTCTCAGGTGCTCCTCATGCTCCTTCTCATTCTGAGAATATATCAATATATCATCAAGGAACACAATTGCAAAGTGGTCCAGAAATGTGCAGAATACCCCATTCATGAGGCTCATGAAAATAGCTGGAGCATTCGTAAGACCGAATGGGACCATGGTGAACTCATAGTGGCCATGTCTAGTGCAAAATGCGGTCTTATGGATATCGCTTTCCACTATCCTCAACTGATGGTATCCTAACTTCAGATTAATTTTGGAAAATACTTTGGCACCCTAAAGTTGGTTGAACAAATCATCGATTCTGGGCAAGGGATATCAGTTCTTGATGGTTACTTTGTTCAACTGACGATAATCCATGCATAATTGGATAAATTCATCCTTCTTCTTCATGAAGATGACTGGTACACCCCAAGGGGATACGCTAGGATGAATGTGACCCTTCTCTAGGAGTTCCTCAAGCTACATCTTGAGCTCATTAAGCTCATTTGTGGTCATCCTATAAGGTGCTCTTGAAACTGGCTCAGCTCCTGGTACAAGGTCTATATGAAAGTCAATCTCTCTATGAGGTGGCATTCTTGGTAGCTCTGAAGGAAACACATCTGAATATCCCTTAAGGATAGGATGGTCATCAATCAATGTTTCCTCTTCATCCTCTTCCCCTCTATCACTGATGGTGATGGTAAATAACTAACATCCCTTTTGCATGCTCTGCTTAAGCCGCATTGCAGAAATCATATGAAGAGACACGGGTCTCTGAATCCTAGTAATTATTATGGCCGAACCTTGATCATCCTCACACTCAATTTCTTTCTAGCGGCAATCCATCTTGGCTCTATGGGCATAAAGCCAATCCATGTCAAGTATGATGACATATGATCAAAGTGGTGTAACTCTAAGGTCTACTAGGGTGGTGGTGGTATTGCCAATCTGAAGCTGACATGCCCTAACCTCCGATTCCACTGACACTCTAGCCCCTAAAGCTAACTCCACTTCCCAACTGACACCTTGTCTAGTTGCCACTAGCCCGCAATGCTCCACAACCAATGGAGATATAAAGGAGTCAGTAGCTCCTCAATCAAATAATATAGATACACTGTTACCTCTAATCATACCTACAGCCTCAATGACTGTGGCTTGGTGCTCTGCCTAGCGGTTGTCAACTACTGCAAAGACTCTATGGGACCTACCCATATCTCCAACTATAGGCTCTGATGATGCCATCCTCTAATTCCCTGCTATCTGACCTTGAGGACACTCTCTTGCCATGTGCCCCATGGCTCCACACGTGAAACAAGCACCACATGCCTAAAACTGGATGCCCTGAGGCCTAGAAAAAGGTTGTCCCCCTGTCCTACTAGAACCACTGTACCCACCCCTGGAGGACTGCTGAGTCCTCATCAGAGGTGTGTAAGGAACCTAAGATCATTGATCTCGCCTCTGACCTTGAGACTGCCACTGCTTGGGCTTTGTGCCCTGCTAATTCTGCAGAGGCCTCTGCCTCTAGTTCTTTTGTGACTGTTGCGGAGGAGGGGGTTTGGAGAACCCTTGTGTCTTTCTGTTATTTCCCTTCCAATGGGGTTTTTGAAATTTGTATGTCTGGGGTATAGGGTTTTGGTTCTAGAACTGATCCCTTGTATCCTATGCCCTGACCTGAATCTCCTCTACTATCAATGCCTTCTCCATGGCAACTCGAAGGCTCCCTAGAGTGGACATCTTCACTGGTCCTACTATGTCGACATTCAGCCCTCTGATGAAATGGTTGACGATAAGCTTCTCGTCTTTCAGGTAGTCCACGTATGGCAAGAGCTCGAAGAATTTTCTCTCGTACTGGGTCACTGAGAGACCCTTTTGTTGGAGGTCATGGAACTCATCTATCCTATGCTATCTGTAATGCTCTGACAAGTACCTCTCCCTGAACCTCTTTGTAAAAATCTCCCATGTGAGAGTATTAGCAACTAAACCACACTTGTATTCCTCTTGTCTCCACCATGTGGAGGCTACTCCTCTCAATAGGTGGACTACTACACGTGCCTTTAGATTGCTCTCATAAGAGTGCAATGCAAAGCACCTATCAAGGCTCAAAAGCCAAGCCTCAGATTCTACCCCGTCGGTAGATACCCCAAAAGATGGTGGCTAGAGGTGCATAACCTCTTTGATAAGATCCCCTGGTTCCTGACGTGCTCTCTCATAATACACTGGCTCTACCACTAGAGGTAGTCCTAGTAGGTGCACAAACTCAGGCTCATTCCCACCTTGACTCTATATGGGATTAGGAGGTGGACTCCTGTTCTGTTCCCTATCTATCGATCTATGACTCCCTAAGTTCCAATTTTCAACATGATGATCCTTTGTTGGAAACCTATCCTGGACTATACCAATCAGGTTCCAGAGTGCTTCTAAGATGTTTCAGTTTGGGTCAACTAGTTGTTTAGGAGGAGCCTATGGGTTCACTTCCGGAACTGATTCCTCCCTATCGACCTATTCGCGTGCTATGTGTACATGCCTAGGTCCCCTTCCATGCTTGCGAGCTTGTCGCGTAGTCGGAGGCATCCTTAAGAGAAAATAACATAAAATAAATTTAATAACTAATTTCTTTGGAAAAATATTTAATTAATTAATTTTAAACCTCCTAGAAAATAAATATAATAAAATTAATTAAATAATTAAAGCGAAACGTAATGGAGAAAGGTTCCTAGTGTTGGAAACCTTGCTCTGATACCAAAACGTCATGCCCAAACTTTTGGGCACGAACAGGATAATTTTTTTTTTTAAATCACAACTTAAAACATATAAATTTTCAAGTATGAAATGCACTAGCAAGTTTTGTCTTAACTATGTGTCAGTAACTCTAACCTCTAAGTCAAGTAAATGATATTAATTTAAATCAAATGTGAAACACTAAAAGAATTATTTATTATCTTCTCGACTTTAATCAATAAATTAATTTAGTCAATTAATTGACGTAGATAAAATTAATCTCCAATAACCATTAATTGATTTTAGGGACTAATTAAATTAGTCCTAGCACTTAGCTTATAAATGTCTATATTTTATTTTAACAATAATTAAAATGTGTTTCAACTAAATCGATATAAAAGGGTCAAATAAATCCATAATGAAAATTTTCCTATAAAGTTTAATCTCATAAACCTATATCTAGGTGGACTAAATTTATTCCCTATAGTCAAATAATTTATAAACAAAATTAGTTTCTTAAATGATTAACTCCAATCTAATTTAAAAATTTAAGACTTCATATTTATATGTTTATTTAACATATATAAAATATGAATGTTAAATAAACTAATTAAATTAAAGTCAAATTTATACATCCATAATTTTAAACTATATATAAATATGTATACTTATATATATATATATATATATAGATATATATATATATATATATAGATATATATATATATATATATATAATTTTTTTTATCTAATAAACTCTAATATATTTTTATGTGAGGTTATTTCCTTTAATTTAAACATACCATAACCCTACCCAGGCTAGGGTTTTATTTCTCTCCCTTTTTTTTTTACAGGTGGTGATTCACGCAGGATGGCGGCGGCTATGGAGGAGGCGACGGGTTCTCCCCGGCCGCCACTGTGTGTGCACACAGCGGCGACAGTGCCCACTGTGTGACCACACAGTGGTGGCGCGGGCGCCGCCCAAAATTTATATATATATATATATATATATATATATATATATATATATATATATATACATATATATATATATACATATATATACATACATATATATATATATACATATATATATACATATATATACATATATATACATATATATATATATATAGTTTATATTTATATATATTACATATATAGATGCATGTTAAAAATAGGTGTAGTAAATATATATATATAAGTTGTTTTTGATATCCAAGCTAACTCTGTTATGCAAAAATACAGATATCATATTTATTTATTTTTTGATAAAACAAAAATCTTTTTTTTTAAATAGATTGATTTTAATATGCTGATTTAAATCAATGTATTTTTTAAAAAAAATCAAATATCATAATCTTAGATTTATTTTCTGCAATTAAATGATTCACAGCATTCCATAAAATTAAACAACAACTATATAAATAGGATATTATCTAAATTAAATAAACTATTTAACTCTAGGTTTTATTTTCTGCAAATTAATAGAATGACAGAATTTCAATAAATCTAAACAGCAACTATATAAATGACAGAGTTTAATAAGATGTATTCAGCAACTACATTAACCTAGATTATTTTAATTAAACTTAGAGACATGCATGAGGAAATAAACTGAACATTTAATTTCAAAGTGACATGCATGCAATCATTAAAATTTTAAGAACAATACAAAACGTAATACTCCACATAAATAATTCATTTTGCAACCAAATAATACTTAATAAAACAATGTATTTCCTTAAGGTATATTTAAAATACATTATAGTCAACTTTTACAATGGACCTCTCATTTCCATTAAATGAGGACCTTAAAAATAATAAATACATTTCTTTTTGAAAATAGATACAACATAGTTTCCCTTTTACATTGCTGCAACTTAAAATGTAATATTCCATTTTTCAATATCTTTTTCTACAAACAAATAAATCCAGCAACTCTACTTGTCCTTTTCTTTTCTTTCAACAACCTGCAATTAAATCAAAAGGGCTATGACCATGGAGTACTCACCTCCCAGCCTAGGCTAACTAGTAGCCACCCTCGAGCTTGGAGAACCAAGCCCTAGACAGGTTACACACATGTAACACAACAAGCAGGGGAAAACAATCACAAACATATTCCCAACCAAGGCTACACTACACCACACAATGTGATGATTTTACATGGGTGGTAGTGGACCAAATACCCTGAGGAGACTGCAAGTATGGTAAAAAAACAAAGCCACCTCATGGCAAACAAGATATATCATAAGTATAGTAACCCTGCATCCTTATGTCCCCAAAGGCATTCATACCTTATTTCCCTACTTATGGCCCCCAAATGCATAAACAAGCCATGCAGCAAGGGTCACATAAATATCCCTTGAGATCACTCTCGTAGCGAGAGCCTCTAACTTGAGGGTTGTCAAACTTCTACCACCCACAAGACCATCCTCTCTCCCAAGAGTAGGAGGTCTTGGTTACTCCCAAAACATAGAATGCATACGAGAAATAAAAGACATAACGCGTAATAATTTTTCAAAAAAGAAATGCAAGAAACTAGCCTTTTCTTATGAGCAATCTTTTCAAAATAACATGCAACATGAAATCAATACCAAGAAAAGTTACACCAACCTTCAAACTGTCCAAAGGTATGCTAGATCTAGTTGAGGATGAGCAGCCCAATTCCACAATCCTTGTTTCTCTATCCTTAGCCAAATTCCTATGCCAAATCTTTTCTTTTTAAAATTTCATTGTCTCCAAACATGGAGAGTGGGTGATTACCCGCAAAATCTCTCATTCTTGCCTAAGAAGACCTCAGTGAGAGTTCTCACAGGTTTCTAAAATTGAAAAAGGAAAAATTTAGAAAAAGATCAAAAGGGATCTCTCATCAAAAAGGAAAGTTAAGTAACCTAGATGATGCCTTCTAAATTCAATTTTCGCACATCTTAGAAAATCCACTTTTTAGGGTGACTAAACAGCCACATGGGAGTTGTCACATGCCTAAAATTACTCCTAACCCTTATGTATACCTTATGGGCTTTAGGAAACACCTTTAAACTACCACTAGGATTTCATTTGACCCCTTTTAAACCCATCTGAAGTTAACTTTCGGGTCAAACCTAAGTTGACCACCCCAAAGATTCTCTACCCAAGGAAAATATAGAACCACATTAAATTATTTGAAAAAGCTATGGTTAAAACAACTCCCTCCAAGAGACACTTCAAAAATCAAGACATAAATCAACACGTGTCAAGTGACACAAAAAATACTTTTACAAAATTACACATGAAATTTTGTCTCTTGTTGGATTTACACAATTTAGTAAATTCAATTTAACACACATGCCACATTCACTTTCACAACTAAAATACGATACAAACGGGGTGTTGTCTCTCCAAATAGACAAACCCTAGTTTTATGAACGTACATAGGTCTAGGTTTGGTTCTCCATAATGTTTCCATGGTCACATGGATAATTTTCCTGCACATCTCAATTACACATTAGTAATTCCAAATAACCTCATATAATATAAAACACATGAATAAGAATACACATCAAACACTTCACATACAATTTTACATTTAAACAAATCAATATATCTTATATCCAAATAAATCCACATAAGCATTTATCATAATCCACATAATTTTGTTCCATACATAAACATGCATCCTATTTCTATCATCATAGTAAAGTCCTACAATTCCAATAATGACATACATCATCACAAAGTAATCCTATTCTAGAATCATGCATAGAAATGAAGCATCAATATATATCAATGTTATCCAAATCATGAAATCATATAATTTCCAAATCCATAATGTATAAAAATAAAGCAACCATAATAGTCTCAACATGAAAAATACTAAAATGCTAGGAAGAGTCAGGGTAGGGCCTCACAGGTACAGGAAAAACTTGAACACTTGGATGCTAATAGTGAGGGTGAGGGGAATGGCTTCGACCCACTTGGCGAAGTACTCAATAGCTGCAATAATAAACTTGTGTCCATTTGAAGAAGGTTTGATCTTAACAACGAGTTCCAAGTCCCATGTAGAAAAAGTCCATAGTGTTGTTATTGGCTGCAAATCTTGAGTTGGAACATGAATCAGGTCTCTATGTCATTGACAAGGCACACATTTATTAACAAATTCACAACAATCATGTTCCATGGTGGGCCAGTAGTATCCCATTCTTAAGATTTGTTTAGAAAGAACACATCCACTCCTATGAGCACCATAAGTTCTAGCATGCACTTATTTCATTGTAAGATTAGCTTCATCTGAATCTAGACATCTAGTGAGGATGTCATGGTAGCCGCGGCGATATAGATTGTCTCATATATGGGTAAATTGGGCACAATGGCAGATGAGGTTGCGATAGTAATTATAGAATATGTTGGGTGGAAGGGTACCATGTTTTAGATATGTATGGATGTCATGATACCAGGGAGATTGCGGTCCAATAATGTTACACACCATTTCTATGTGTGATGTTTCAAATACTAGTTGAAGGAGCTATTCGCCCAAAAACTCATATTTAGGGATATCTTACTCGATCATGAGAAGAGACTCAATAGTGGCCATGGTATAAGCTGCTTTGTTCTATGCTTGGGGGATTCAGTCAAATATGATATTTTGGAAGTTCTCTTTGAGATTATCAACCATCCACTTATATGGCAGGAGTTTGTCATCTTTAGTTTGGTATTCATCATTTACTTGTTTGATAACTAACTATTAGTCTCCATAAATGAGTATATATGTGATGTTCTACTAAATAGATATCTTCAAACCAATGATGAGTCCTCCATATTCAACAATATTGTTGGTAGATGGGAAGGATTGTTTGAAGGAATTAGGAATGAGATCACCTTGAGGGGTAACCAACAAGAAGCTGGCACTTGATCCTTTCTAAGTGTGAGATCTATCAAAGTAAATCTTTTAGGAGGATTGTGTTGTGATTATGCATACATACTCATCTGGGAACTCCGTGACCAGTGGATAAGCATTGACCAAGGGTGTTTCTGCCAACTACCAGCAATGACCTATCCTTTGATTGCCTTTTTGTCTACATAGTGGATGTCAAATTCATTGAGAAACATGACCCATTTATCCATATAGCTAATGAGATTTGTCTTGGATAGTAGGTACTTTAGAGGATCAATTTTGTGGATGAGCTAGACTACATCACTCAACATGTAATGTCGAAGCTTTTGTGAGCAAAAGACAATCGTTAGACATTCTTTTTCTATAGGAGAATAGTTGAGCTCATATCTGACCAAGGTTCAACTGATGTAGTAGATCACTCTTTATTTTCCTTGGTCATCATAGTTGAACCCAAAGTAGGACTAGGAGGGGGGGTGAATCAATCAAAATTAAATTTAACACATAAACAATTAAACTTCAATACACTTCCAATAGATGAACACCAATATTTTCTACATGGAAACCCAAATAGGGAAAAACCACAGTGAGCACCTACCCACAAAATATATCCACTATGTATATCCGATTACAAAGAAAAGAGCTAACTGCTCCAGACTTACAAATCAATGCTAATTGCTCATGGCGCAAGATACAAAAGAGGACTTGCAAAAATTGAAGCTAACTGCACTCAGGGCAAGATACAAAAATGATATGAAAAGAAGGATCTCTTGATTATGAAGTTGTCTGTAGTGTCCCTACTAGACTTGCATTTCGATTTGCATTTTAATAGACTTATATAGACAAATGGTGGATACTTAGATGGTTATTTGTGACTCTATTGCTATCTTAGATGGTTTTGTTGATTCTAGTACTATATGTGGATTTATGACATTTGATATGACTCATCATGTTTGGAGATTTATATGATTGATGATGGTAGACATACTATATGATATATGACATTTGATGTTCTTGTGGATGTTAGTATGTAGAATCACCTTGATGAATGGATTTATGTGATTCATGGATTCATATGAGATCATTGTTCATGTAGATTATATGACTTATGATCACATGATGGTACTAATCATATTTCATGACTATGACTCTATGCGATGTTCCAATGTTATATTGTGTGACTGTCTTTGTGAGTAGAGATGACACCATATCACTCATTGCGAGCATGGTACGTCATTGTGATTCTCTATCACTTGTCTATTTATTATGTTGTATGTGTATCATATATGTTATGTTTACTATTGATACAAGTTTGCATGTACTAGACATTGACTCCACCTAGCTTCACAGGTCTGAGCATATCTTTATCCCAATGACAAGTTGTTGGAGATGACATAGTTTCCCTCACACACTCTAGGTCTAAGTTGTGTACCTTGCTGATTGCACCACGACACCAATTGAGGTTAGAGTTTTGAGTTGTGTTTGTCCTCTTTGGCATAAGATGTTATGAGTCTGTTTATTTATTTGGAGATGTGTGATTATTTAATTATATTTAATATTTATTTTTATTTTTATTAATGTTTCAATTGTTGATTTAATTTATTTAACATTGGATTTATTGTTTAATTGAAGTTTAACTATTATTTATTATTTATTATAAACATTATTATTGTTTATTGTTTAATTACTTTTATTATTGAATTTTATTGAATATTGATTATTGTGTTTATATTTATTTTATTTTATTTTTTTATTTATTTTAATGTCTTTTGATTTTCTATTGTTATTATTTATTTATGATTATCTATTTATGGTATTTTATTATTGGATGAATTATTTATTTTTATTTTTTTTGATAAAAGTGGTAGTGCCACGAAATTTTATTGATTAAATAAAATATTACAAAACCTAGTTTAGGAGAGCATACCAACAGGAAAGAAACAGGAAGGAAACCTCTAGTTATATCTCTTTGTGACACGATTACAAAAAGTTCATGAGAGAGCCAATATACAACCTAATGTGATTCAACCCCAAACCCAACCCCTCCAACCAACTACAAAATATCACCCAATCCCAAGCCCGGATACAAAATACAAAAACCCAACCCATATAAAATTCATGGATGTTTATCTAATTTATGTGGCGGTTTATTATTTATTTGATGAATGAAAAATATTGTTATTGGTAATTAATATTTCATTATGAGGTGTATAAACTATTATTTAATTATTTGTCTTTTTACTCCCCTCTTTGATTATTTGAAATAATATTAAACTACCTACCCTTTTATTTGATTGGCCGGATGGGGAAATAGGTAAATAAAATATATTTATTTAATACCTTTCCTCAAACTTTGCAAAAGGTTGGTATAATATATTGTTTTAAGGAATATTTTGATTGGTCAATTTTTATTATAGTTTTGGGTTTTTTTTTGGGTATTTTTATGGTTTCTTATGCATTCACAAGAGGTTGGCTTCGAGGAGAATTCACAATTGCTTGAGGATTTGGCTTTGGATTTGGGTTGTGATTGAGCTTGCTAATTTTTGGAGGATTCTTCATCAATTTTTCCTTGTCTTGCTTCATTTCTAAGTTGGATCTGAATACTTTATTCTTGGTTTTGGCTTTCAGGAAAGATTATTTGCAAGTGTATTCCAAAAGATTGTTTGGAAAAAATATGGATTTGATTTCAGTTATTTATTTTGGGAGAATTTCAATGGGAATGCTTAAAGTTGTAATTTGTGATTTTAAACTTGGGTTTGGTTGGAAATGGGTATTTGGAGATGTATTTTTCTATTTTTATTGTCCCTATGATTATTCTATGCAACGGTATTTGTGTTGTGGTGGTTGTATTTCTCTTGTAAACCCTATTTCACAGTCTCTTAGAGTTTGGAGATCCTTTGTTATGGATGTCGCTACAGTACATTTTTGTGCATATGTTCACTGGATGTGATCAATTTCTTGGTTCTATGACCTCATTAGGCTTGTGTAAACATTATTATACATTGGTGGGGGTCTCTTGTGTGTTCTCGGTTGATTTTAGACCCTGCTTATGCCTCTGCCTGAATCTAGGAATGATTAATTGTTTCATAATTTTGTTTTCTTAAAAGTTGCAACCCAGTACAAAAGTGCTAAAATAGGCTACAAAAGCACTAATCTAGCAGTCAATAGTGCCAAAGTAGTAACAAAAGCACTAAAACAATATTGGCATGTTTTTGGTTAGGGTTTTGACTTTCCAATTGACTTTTATTGATGGCTTTGGTTTCCAGAGACTCTATACTATCATATTTGATGTTTTTGGGCATTGTGCTATTCTTTTTGATGCATTTGAATCAATTTTGGCTTGGCAAGTGGTATTGAGATTTTTCATTGAGGTATTGTTAAGATGCTCCAGCAAGTTGAGTGTATCCTTGTTGTTGAGGAGGTTTATTTGTAGCTCCAGCGAGAGGATTTGTTGTGCCTCTTTGTAGAGGGATTTTTTATGTTACTGGATTCATTTATTTCCCTTGTCTTTGAGTATTTTACATTCTTGAGGCTTACCTTTAATGTTGCAATTTAGCATTTGAGCTTATGGCTTGACTTTTGATAAGTGGCTCTTGGTTTCCATGTTGATGTTTACCTTTGAAGATTCAGTTGTATTATATTTGTGATGGAATTTTGGATGGTTTCCATGTTGAGCTTCATGTTGTAATGTGGTTTATCTTGTTATGTATTTACCTTATGATCTTGGTCCATGGTTGGGAGAGCAGGATCTTGCATGTGTTGGACCTAGGTCATGAGAATTAGATCTCTAAGAAGGGGGTCTAGACCTATGGAACAACATGAAGAGTTTATGGTTTAAATTCAGGTGATAAGATAATAATAATTGATTAGTGGGTTGGGTAACTAGTAATTCCCCTAATCAAGATTAAAAATATGATGATTGTATGCCCCAATTGGACAAACCCAAGGAGATGGATTTGGGATCTTAGATTGGGAAGACCATTGCAGTGACACCCTGATCTCCCTTGAGAGACTCCAAGGTGGAGACAGATACCACATGAGGTTAGCATGTGATGACACTCTACCCCACATGTGTTCATTATCTATAAGCCTTGATTTGTTGGTTATGACTCTAGAGGTTGATTGCTTTGATTTAGCCATGTGATGTAGTTTGGTGTTGTACTCTTATGTTGGAGTCTTGTGATGCCATATTATATCCTTTGGTTGATAGGTGTCATCTTAGGACTTGAGTGTGAGTTAGAACCTTATGTCATCTCCTAGCACGGGGGGTGGTTCCTATTCAGTTCCACATGGTCAGGTGGTTTGATGCCTTCTTCCATTGGGATATTCTTCTTAGATGTTAGCATGCATGGATTGGATTCTTGGATTCTTCATCATGTGGAGATTCTTGGAGCTGATTTCTATGTATTTGGAAAAGAAAAAATTATATCATGATGCTTCTATTTGTAAATGAGATTATGTATCCTTATGTTATGTATCTTCATGTAATGGTTGATGTAATTGAAATGGATATGATGTAGTAGTTAGGAAAATTTCTCATTGTACATTTATTGAAGTATTGGATACTCATTATGTAATGTTAGAATCATAGTTTTAAGTGAAAGAAAGAGATAGTATTTTGTACATTTTCATTGTGTTGATATTGTATGTATGAGATTATGGGAAATTTAATTTGAAAGAATAGTAATTTTTGTTATAGATCTTGTTTAAATAATGAAAATCGTCTAGATGAAATGAAATGTGATGCTTGGTTAATGAGATAGTTGACTTAGGGATTTGTAATGAAACTTGAAGGATATTCTAGTCTTATTAAAGAGATTGGTTATAACATATATTCTACCTTATAGTGAATTAAATAATGGATAATAGGAGTATTTGATTTGGTAGTTTTTTTAAAAGGATCTAAAGGGGTGTGTTATGTGATTAAATTATGCTTATGTATTAATGATTCGTTATAATTGCATGAGAAGTAGTTGTATAGGTTGTATGATAATTTATGATGTTCTAGATGGATATGTTCATGATGATTTATGTATTCATGTAAGTTTTTTAGGATGTATTGATGTGCTTTATTTGTAAAGCTGCATTATTAGTAACTATTACTATGAAGTAATGATGGTTAACTTATAAGAAAAAAAATATCTCCTTTTTGTTAGTAGATTTTGGTTTATTTCTCTAGGGTATTTTGGTGGTAATTACATTGTCCTTGAATTTTGCATCAAGTGACCAACATTAGAACATACACAACTCAAACCTCAACTGTCAACACTCTATCTCATATCTTTGTCATAGTCTCAGCACAACTTGCTTATCATTCAAACACAACTCTTCTTCTCTACAATTCATTGAACCTTATTGATTATCTTCACATCATGCATCTACATTCCACACCTCATCACACACTTAAATCAATCACAATCATCCTTATATACAAGATAGATCATTAAATCTTGAACCAAGTCGGCCTGAACTAAAATATACTTTTTGGACCAAAAATACACATGTTGATCCGTTCTAGGAGAAAGAGGAGACCAAAACACATCTCCCAAAGATCAATTCACTAATTCGCGATCATTGGAACATAACCAAAAACATATCCATGTGCAACACATTTATATAAGAAATTACAAGTCAAACCATATTCTCCAATGCAAATAACTCAAATCCACCCAAACGTTATAGTGAGAACCATAACACATCAAACAATCTTACACAATTCATATTCGGACATAAGGATACGTCAAACTTAGAATGTCACAACCAGCAATAAAAACTTCTACAACACCTAGAGAACACAAAGATATTTCTGGACCATAGAACAATCATATTCATGATACCAAAACTATATCTGACTAAGATAGCCATAATAAACAATGTCAACAACACTTTTTGAACCTGAACACTTCTGAAATAAACAATGAGCACCTACAACATCAACATGACAAGATATCTCTACACCACAGACATTCTTGACCAATGCCACTTTAGAACAACAAGCTTGACATCAATGACTATAGGTCTCGGAGACAACTAAGAAGGGGGGGTGAATCACTTGTCTAATAAATTCAAACCAAAAACTTATTAACCAACTTAATGCTTAATACCGGTAAATCAGTTAAGTATGCCGGTAAACAATGTTAACAGAAAATTGCTATACCGGTAAGAATTAATGCATGAAACATAAGCACAAAGTCATCCACAACACAAGACACCAATATTTGTACGTGGAAACCCTATAAGGGGAAAAACCATGGTGGGAAACCTTATCCACAATCAGATGATACTACTACAGATAGTAAGTGTACAAAAGGGGTCTGCACATGTAGAAAGGCCAACAGCCTAGAGCTCACTGCTCAATCACAAATGGGAGTCACACTGACTACAGTTGGATGGTTAAATCCAATAAGAATGTACTGCACAAAATAGCATCTTCATATGTTGAATTCAGTACTGGTGTAATGCTGATATGCTTCTACAAAAACCTAACTTCACCTTCAAATGATGTCTTCATGTATTCCTCTACTTAATCTCACATATACCTTCACACAATTCTTTTTCGCATTCCACACTTGATCTTACAAATAAGATCTTACATTTATACCATACCCTAAGACCAATTTTATTAGGTTGGCTCTACAAGATATTACAATAAAAACATTTTACAAATAATACAATATCAATGCAATAACCAATTGAACATGTCGGCTTAATGCATTTACAACAATAATAAATCATCTCCATAGCATGCCATGCTGATCTGGAAAAGATAAACCTGTCGGTGAAACCCTAGATAACCTGGACCTATTTGTCAGTAAAAGCAAATATGCAAATAAGAATATACCAATGATTATTACTTTAAAATAAAGTGTCCACATGATGTCTTCGGCATTACCAAGTGTCTTCCATGTCATTGCAGGTACCGGTGAATATTATATCCTGTTGGTGAACATTATATCCTGCCGGTGAACTGTATATTGGTAACTATTGCACAGTTTACTGTTTGCCAGTGAATTTTGTTGGATCTCCAAAGAGGTGTATTTAGTAGGTGTTGACATCAATGACAAAACCATACCAAAATACCAACAATCTCCCCCTTTGGCATTGATGTCAACACAAGATGGAAAAATCACCAAAGTGCCAAAATAGAAATGCCAAGTGTAAAACCAACAATCTCCATTTCTCCCCCTGGGAGTAACATGTGTTTATCCAAAGATTTATTTTCAATACCAATCTCTCCTTAAATTTGTTTTTCAAAATCTCTCCCCAAAAAGATAATGTGTTTTTCCATAGATTTCTCTCCCCCTTTGACATCAAATGCCAAAGTCACAAAAAGTTCATACAAAATACCAACTACTCCCCCTGAGTAGTAGCTTCCTCATCAAATACCGGAATAAAAGATTTGTCCATTTAATTTTGTCGGTTGATGACAATCATCAATTGTCGAAGTCTCTACCAGTGGAGGTATGACTTCGAGCTGATCTCTGAGATACTCAAAAGTCTCCTTAGGCAAAGGTTTTGTGAAAATATCTGCAAGTTGTTCTTTAGTATTCACATAAACCAGTTTTATCTCCTTTTCTTCAACTTTTTCCCTTAGAAAATTCAGTTTGATAGAAACATGTTTTGTTTTAGAATGTAATACTAGATTCTTAGATATATCAATTGTTGCAGTGTTATCACAATATATAGTAATAGGTTCCTTGCATTTTACCTTTATGTCTTTCAACATTTGCTTAAGCCAAAGTACCTGTGTACAATTTGTTTCTACTGCAACATATTCTAATTTTGTTGTTGATAAAGATGTACAACTCTGTTTCTTACATAACCAAGAAACTAATCTCTTTCCTAGAAAGAATGCTCCTCTAGTGGTGCTTTTTCTATCATCCACATCTCCTGCCCAATTTGCATCTGTGTATGCATATAGATCAAAATTTTCATCTTTAGGATACCATAATCTAAGATTTGTTGTGCCTTGTAAGTACCGAAAAATCCTTTTTACTGCTGATTCATGATTTTCCCTTCTGAAATCTAGAAACTATACATACTGCATTCATAATATCAGGTCTGGTTTGTGTCAAATATAGTAAACCTCCTATCATAGATTTGTATCTAGTTGGATTAACAGGTGTAGATTCATCCCTTTGAGATAATTTGTCATTTGTTGTCATAGGTGTGCTTACCGGTTTAGAGTTCTCCATCCCAAATTTCTTAAGTAGTTCTTTCAAGTACTTAGATTGACTCAAAAATATGCCTTTATCAGTCTGTAAAATCTGCAATCCTAAAAGGAATTTTATTTCTCCGATCATAGACATTTCAAATTCATGCTGCATTTCAAGAGAAAATTCTTTGCATAATTCATCTTCTCCTCCAAAGATTATATCATCAACAAATACTTCAATAATCAAGATGTCATCATTAGTTACTTTGTAATATAAATTGCTATCTGCATTTCCTTTAGTAAAACCAATCTTTAAAAGATACTTATCCAATCTTGCATACCAAGCTCTTGGAGCTTGTTTTAATCCATATAAAGCTTTTCTTAATCTGCAAACCATATCATTGTCATCTGTCAAGGAAAATCCATCAAGTTGTTCAATATAGACTTCCTCTTCAAGATCTCCATTCAACAATGCACATTTAATATCCATTTGATAGACTTTGTAATCCTTGTGAGCTGCAAAGGCCAAGAATAATCTAACTACCTCAATTCTGGCTACCGGTGCAAAGGTTTCATTGTAATCAACTCATTCTTTTTGAGAATATCCCTTACACACTAGTCTTGCTTTATTTCTGACAACCTTATCATCTTCATTGAGTTTGTTTCTAAACACCCATTTGGTTCCAATTACATTTTTATTTTTAGGCCGGGGAACTAATGTCCAAATATTATTTTTCTCAATTTGTCCTAATTCTTCTTCCATAGCTTTAATCCAAAATTTATCTTCACATGCCTCATTGACAGATAATGGTTCAATTTGAGAAATAAGGCATACCTCTTCATTTGCCAATCTTCCTCTTGTCATGACTCCTTTAAATTTGCTTCCAATTATCTGATCTTTAGAATGACTCAGTCTTACATACCGGGGTGTCTTAGTCTATTGTTGTTCTTCATTTACTATGGAATCTTCTGATGATACTAGAGTAACTGGATCATCATTCTGTACTGGTGGATTTTCTGTAGGTTCATTTGTCATGATTTCTATTCCCGGTTCAGAGTCTATATACCTTGAAGTTCCTCTAAATTGTTCATCAATATTTACATTTGTACTCTCAACAATTTTATGTAATCTTTTATTAAAACATCTATATGCTTTACTCTTAGATGAATAACCAAGAAATATTCCTTCATCACTTCTAGGATCAAACTTGCCAATATACTCATCTCTTCTAATATAACATTTACTTCCAAAAATTTTGAAATAATTAAGAGTAGGAGTATTACCAAACCATAGTTCATGAGGGGTCTTACCGGTTTCACCTTTGATGTGAACTTTGTTGAATGTATAGACAACAGTGCTTACTACCTCTCTCCAGTACACATGTGGTAGATTTTCTTCTGATAACATACTTCTTGCTGCATCCAAAATAGTTTTGTTTTTCCTTTCAACAACTCCATTCTGTTGTGGTGTCCGGGGTGCTGATAACTGTCTTTTGATTCCATTTACTTCACAGAATGTATTAAAATATTTAGATGTGAATTCTCCTCCTTAATCTGATCTTAAACATTTAATTTTCTTACCGGTTTCATTTTCAACCATTGCTTTGAATAGCTTGAACTTCCCAAGTGCTTCTGATTTTTCTCTGAGAAAAGTAACCCAACACATTCTAGAATAATCATCAATAATTAGAATGAAATATCTATCACCTTGTAAGCTTTAAGTTCTAGCTGGACCGCATAAATCAGTGTGAATTAAATCAAGGGCATTATTGGATTTGTCTAGAATACTTTTGAAACTAGCTCTAACATGTTTTCCAAATTGACATTCCTTGCAAATTGTATTCTGAGGTTTCACAATTTTAGGTAGATCTCTAATTGCCTTAGAAGTACTGATTTTTACCATGCAATCAAAATTTACATGACATAGTCTTTTATGCCATAGCCAACTTTCATCTATATGTGCAATTAAGCATGTCTTTTCACTGTTATTCAAATGAAAGATATTACCTCTAGTCTGATTACCGGTTGCAATTTCCAAACCAGTTCTATTCATGATTTTGCATTTTCCATTTTTAAATTGTAACTGAAAACCTTTCTCAACTAATTGACCAAGACTTAAAAGATTATGTTTTAATCCTTCAACATAGTAAACATTGTCAGTGTTATGTTTACCATCAAGAGATATTGAACCCTTACCTTTGATTGAACAGGCTTTGTCATCTCTGAATCTTACTAAACCTCCATTGTATTCTTGAAAGTTCAAGAATTTACCTTTGTCTCCAGTCATGTGATGTGAGCATCCTGAGTCAATAATCCATTCATCCTTTGATTCAACTTTAGCTGCTAGGGCTTGTTCTACCGGTTGAGCAATAGGTACTGGTTGATCTTCTGTTATAGCAACAAAGATCCATCCATTGTCTGTTGGATCCTCATTAGAATCATTAGTCACACCTTCATCACCAATGTAACAAGATTTATCTTTGTTTTTCTTGAATCTGTATCTCTGATATTCAGGATTAGGTTTGTATGTTCTTCTAGCTTCTTCTCTTAGTCTAGCATGTCTATCAGGACATCTTGAAGCCATATGACCAATCCTATTGCAGTTAAAATATTTAAAGGGTGCTTTACCTTCATACTTACTTCCAATTGGGCCTTTTGGCATTTTTCTTGCAAATAGTGCTTCAAGTTCTTCAAGTTCTTCATTCTCCTTCCTGGTTTCTTCAAGTTCTCTTGCATAAAAGGCTCTCCAGTCTGATTTGTCAAAGGATGAAGCAGATGATGTTGATGCTTTGAAGGCCAAATCAATTTTTATAGTAGTAACAGGACCAAATTCCTCAATTTCAAAAGCTAAAAGTTTTCCAATCAATGTATGCCTAGTTACTAATGTATTAGGCATTGTTCTCAACTCATTTATAGCAGTAACCTTCATTATATATTCCGATGGAAAACCTCTTAAGATTTTTGAAACAATCTCATCTTCACTCAAGGTTCCTCCACAACATTTGATACCCAATACAATTTCAATTACTCTTTCCATAAAAGCAGAAATCCTTTCATCTTCTTCCATTTTCAGATGTTCATACCTAACTCAGAAGCTTTCAAGTTTTGCAATTTTGACTGTGGAGTCCCCTTCATTCAGTGTTTCCAAATGATCCCAAATAGCTTTTGTAGTGGACCTATCTGATAATCCCATGATTTCTTGATCTGATAATGCACTCAAGAGTGCTTCTCTTGCTTTGCAATCATTTTCTTTATCTTTGGCTAAAGTAGTGGGAGTAGTTTGACTAGCTACAGCAACAGTATAACCATTCTTAGTAACTTCCTAGATGTCTTTACCAATGCAATTCAGATGTGTCTCCATTCTGATTTTCCATATCCCATAGTTGGTTCCATCAAGTTTAGGACTATCCTTTTTGAAATAATTAGTAGACATTGGATCTCCTCAAGTTGTTAAACTTCTGCAAAAAAAGGACTAGGCTCTAATACCAATTGTAGGTCCCGGAGACAACTGAGAGGGGGGGGTGAATCAGTTGTCTAATAAATTCAAACCAAAAAATTATTAACCAACTTAATGCTTAATATCGGTAAATCAGTTAAGTATGCCGGTAAATAATGTTAACAAAAAATTGCTATACCGGTAAGAATTAATGCATGAAACATAAGCACAAAGTCATCCACAACACATGACACCAATATTTGTATGTGGAAACCCTGTAAGGGGAAAAATCATGGTGGGAAACCTTACCCACAATCAGATGATACTACTACAGATAGTAAGTGTACAAAAGGGGTTTGCACATGCAGAAAGGCTAACGGCCTAGAGCTCATTGCTCAATCACAAATGGGAGTCACACTGACTACAGTTGGATGGTTAAATCCAATAGGAATGTACTGCACAAAATAGCATCTTCACATGCTAGATTCAGTACCGATGTAATGCGTATATGCTTCTACAAAAAGGGCAAGTGCAAGGTAATGAGTCACAAATTCACGGAAGTCCGTGCGTTGGAAAATAGACTCTTATAAACGGGGGCCCGTTTGTGCTTCAGGCTCCCGAGCCGAAAGGTAACGGGGTCCGAAGCAAAAAAAAATGGGCCCCCGTTTTGTTCTAAAATGGGGGCCCGCTTTTAAACAAAATGGGGGCCCATTTTTTAGAAATGGGGGCCCATTTTTTAGAAACGGGGGCCTGTTTCTAAAAATGGGCACCCGTTTTGGTTAAAAGCGGGCCCCCGTTTCTAAATGGCATTTTTCCTTTTTTTTCCACAAGCCACCCTTGTTTGAAAACGGGGGCCCGTTTTGTGGAAGTTGATTCCACAACCCGCCACTTGGCTCAGGATTAGGCCCGAGATAGGCCTGGGATGGCCACACCTAAGACATGGATCTGCAAATTCAAATCTCCATGAATGAAAGCACAAATATGAACTTCAGAAATAGTTTACGCGCCTCTAATCAGAGAATTTTTATACGAAATTAAAACCCATTTCAAATTATACTGTCTAGATTCTAAATATGTAAATTTATTTTAAAATTGATTATTTTAACTATTTTTCATTTAATTTATACTAAATTGGGTCTATAAATTTGAAATATTAACTAATTTTGTTAATTTAATAACTTTTTTGTTTTAAAGAATTTTGGAAAAAAAATTATATGTCATCAATCTACACAAAATTCTTTTGTATTTAAAAAAAAAAAATCAAAAAATGTTAAGTTTACATCAAATTATGTGGGTCGTACATGTCAAATTTTTAAAACGATAATTACGGCCATTAAAAAATTAATTAAAAAAAATATATTAGAAAAAAAAATACAGAAAAATATGCTCATCAATCTTCAGTGTGTTAAAAACCATTTCCCAAAACGGTTTGAGAAAATAATTTTAATTGTGTCAGAAAGTGTGGGTCGTACACATGCATGGTATGGTCCTGAAACACTCATTTTTAAAACATAGTTTTCAGAAATCCATTTAAAAAGTTATTTTTTATTATGTGGGTATTAAAATAAATTATATATTTGGAAAGTACACTCAAAGGGCTATCTTTTATATTACTGACTTTTTCCAAGATTCGATCTCTAAGTGTTTCAAAATTTAAGCTCAAATGAGACAAAATCTGAAAATCAGGGAAAAAACTTCCACTTTTTGGTCAAAAAGTGGACTCATCTTCTTGCACTGACCCAAAACCTAACTTCACGTTCAAATGATGTCTTCATGTATTCCTCTACTTAATCTCGCATATACCTTCACACAATTCTTTTTCGCATTCCACACTTGATCTTACAAATAAGATCTTACATTTATACCATACCTTAAGACCAATTTTAGTAGGTCGGCTCTACAAGATATTACAATAAAAACATTTTACAAATAATACAATATCGATGCAATAACTGATTGAACATGTCGGCTTAATGCATTTACAACAATAATAAATCATCTCCATAGCATGTCATGCTGATCTGGAAAAGATAAACTTGTTGGTGAAACCCTAGATAACTTGGACCTATTTGCCGGTAAAAGCAAATATGCAAATAAGAATATACCAATGATTATTACTTGAAAATAAAGTGTCCACATGATGTCTTCGACATTACCAAGTGTCTTCCATGTCATTGCAGGTATCAGTGAATATTATATCCTGTCGGTGAACATTATATCCTGTCGGTGAACCATATACCGGTAACTGTTGCACAGTTTACTATTTGCCGGTGAATGTTGCTGGATCTCCAAACTAGGTGTATTTAGTAGGTGTTGACATCAATGACAAAACCATACCAAAATACCAACAATGAAAACCACAAAAACACATCAAAACATACTTCCAACAAAAATCCCTTCATGTTTCCAATTGAAGCACCTTATACAAGATTTGACTAACCAAGGATTAGTTGAAATAGAATCTCCAGCAACATCCTCAAACATAAATCACACCATATTCAAGACTCTACTTTGTGATCATGGTAAGGGAAAGGCCTCTACTTCTACTCTAACCTAAAAGGAAATGTTAATTATACTAATACTTCCCATCAATATACGATCAATTTTCTCCAAGTGTCAGATAGCCATGTATCTACCATAATGGTGCAGTCACAATTAGGAGGGACCTCAATGAGATCTATTTGGACCATGCATGAACAATAAACGCAATGAAAGCAAGACAAGATGATGGAGGCAATGCATATTTGAATGAATTAGATCATGAAAATTGATTGCAAATGATCAGTAACATTTGGGCTACAAGATTCAGATCACTAGCCTACTACATACATGCTCAATTACATAATCGATCAACTTCGGACCTCTAAATCTTAAGATGTATCTTCTATATTCTATCCAATGAATTATGATGCTTAATTATATTGATTTATATGCTCAAGAGAGATTTGCAGTGGCCCAAGAGGGATCGAATGCCGAAGAAAAAGATTAAACATGTAAAACCATCAGGTCAGCCTCTGCCAAAGAGAAATCTTTGAAAAATCCAAAGGATGAAGTGCAAATCAAAGGCAAGGTCAGGCACATACCAAGGAACATTGGAATCAATGAATTGAAGCTCTGCAAGATTCACCAATAGAAAATAGGTCCAAGCAGTTCTAGAATAAGGAAGATAATCATGTGTATAAGAAGAATCTAGCTCTGCAAGATCTGGTGAGCAAATGCATGAAAATGCAAGAAGAAATGCTAAAACTGCAAAATAGAAAACAAACTGAAAAGAAATGTTTTGGGTTGATGAAAGATTTCCAAGAACCAGGGATGCTCCTACATTAGACATCTAGGGTTGTTGAAAAAGTGAGTCCCTCACTTTGCTAGGTTTAGAGGAAAACCAAGGTGGTCCACCTTTTCTTGAGAAATCCAAGATGAATCTTCAACTGGTATGTCTTTCCATTTCACAAGATACTCCTTCTACTAATTTCTCTAGGTGCTACACCCAATCCTACTATCCAAAATGTCTTCAATCTGGTTTGGTTCCTTCTGGGGCAACTACTTCTCCAATTTTGCAATATTGTCTTCACTGAATTTTGATTCATGATACCGATGTAGATCTGCAATGTTGAATATAGGTGAAATATTCAAACTATCTGGGAGCCCCACTTCATATACATTTCTGGAACTCAACTTCCTCATCTGCAACTTGTTATTGTAATACCCTAAAAATGGTCATCTAAACCATGGACCCCTAATCTTGATTACATCACCAAGATCCTAACCAAAGTCAATTAAATCAATTTTGAGCACCTAATTAATTAATTCCTAAATCATCAATGTAACATGGCAAATTAATCTTTTCAATTAAATAACTCATTAAAATCTCTTTAATCAATTATCCTATTTATTTAATTTAATATCCTAGCATATTTAATTAATAAATTAATGTGCCATTTAAATCACAAAAAATGAATTATTTTGAAAAATGAATTAATTTGAGATAATTTGAAAAAGAAATTTCAAAAAAAGAGCAAAATTTAATAAAAGGGAATAAATCAAAGAAAGCTTGCTTTAAGAAAGGAAAATGGAATAAATTGGTTTTTCTGATTTTATCTCAATTTTAGCTCAACCTTATCTCCTTCAAATCTGAAGAAAGCAACCAATCACATCAAATCACCTAGATTGTGCTACTTTGGGGAGAATCTTGACCACTCATCAACAATCAATCTCGACCATCGCTTTCTCTTTAGATTTTCTATAAATTTAGGCTCTCATCTCTCAATCAAAAAAAGGCTAGAGATTTTATTGTTATCATGATGGTTTTACTCTAGAGTCATTGAGAATATTGCATCTTAGCTTATTGCATATTATCTTAATCATATTAGCTTAATCATGTTAGCTTGATAGAATCATATAACTTGATAATTATTGCTTGCATATAGATTTCATATAGCTTGATCTTGCATTCATATAGATTAAGTCCTCGTATTGGTGTAGTGTAGTCACTAATATTACTAAGATAAATCTGAGAGAAAATTTATACTCGCATCTTTTAGGAGGCAATAGGTCAATTTGTTATGGTTTTTATATTTATTGATTTTGACAACTAACCATGCCTGCAATATTTTATTGAGTGTTTGTGTTTCAGAAACAGATTCCAAATTTCACACACACATTTTTGGCGCCCACCATGGAGCAAGAAACTCAATTTTTTGGCCTCACAAATTATCAAATTCTCATCTTTCATATTTTGTTTGTATATTCTATGCAAAATCTTGTATGACATTATATTCATTATAGAATGATATTCTATCCTCTATCATATGGGTAGGTGAGAATTCTCGTATGGTCAGGTGAGAAAGTTCATACAATTTTATGCTTTCTTGCATAAAAAATAGATTACTTTTAGGGGTTTTTCTGATTTGATTTTTCTGGCACTAATGCTAACCCTGATATGTTTTTTTGTCTAAGTGATTTTCACAACCTGACAAGTTTTTTTGCAGAATGTTTGTCCAACAATATGCCTGTATTGCTAAAAACTAATATGATTACTGATTCATTTTTTTTCTAGGTTGCCTAAGGAGATTCAAGAAAACTTTTTGTATTCTTAATTGTTATCTAGGTACCTAAATTGCAATGTGGTAAATAAAAAAATCTTTTTTTTGTGTGTTTGAGAAAAGTCTAAAAGGTAGGAGAGTATGCTCTTATCTGCATAGACTATAAAAAA
Source organism: Cryptomeria japonica (assembly GCF_030272615.1). NCBI lineage: Eukaryota > Viridiplantae > Streptophyta > Pinopsida > Cupressales > Cupressaceae > Cryptomeria > Cryptomeria japonica. The sequence continues at coordinate 352,227,964 of NC_081405.1, read as the reverse complement.
TCCAGACCCTTAAAGATTTTCTAGCTTGAGATTTGTCTTCCTTTAACGGGCCTATCACAATGGGAAAAAGTAATCACCCTGTGAGAATGACCCAAGTGAGTACAGCTAGACCCAAGCATTCCGACTCACTACAATAAATAGGATGCTTTGAGATTAAAGTCTCAGAGGATAGATTTATTTGAGTTTTCTCTTTGAGATTTCTCATATTGGGCATTTTGTAGGGCCTCGCAGTCTCAATCACGCTTGCATGACTACATATTTCTTACTACCTTATTGGGCTATAGGCCTCAATCATGCTTGCACGGCTTCAAGGGGTAACTTCGAATGAAAAACCCTTATTAAGAACTCTAGGATAAAAGCTACCTAGTTCACCTCTGAAAGGGGGATAATCTTTGTGCAAGAGAGATAGTAACTCTCCCAAGATACTTTCCATATCGTGCCCCCATTAACATTTGGAGTCAACTAATATGGCATTGAGAATCCATTGTGTGAGACTCAGTGGTCATATTCTGATTAGCTATTGGGTGTGTACCTAAGTCTACAAGCAAAGGTTTTCTCTCTCAGCCAACTTCTTTAGGATTAGCGGGATGTGCTTGAATTCACTTTACATCTTGCATGTCTACTATGTCTTTATCCTTGAACTAAATGAAACTATCACTGAAAAACCTAAAACTAAAACTAGAAAACCTAAATAATCAATTGAAGCATCAAACTCAGTGGTCAAAACCCTATTTTCTATCAAAACTCATTTCATGTCTGATCCTATTCTATACGAGTCAGAACCTCAATTGCCCATTTTTTCATACTGTTATATGAGAATTATCATATGAGCCTTTGTGTATTGTCGTACAAGTAACCTAGTTTATCTTATGAGTAACCTAGTTTTTTGTCTGGTTAACTGTACTTTGTTGTATGGTCTTAGACATTTTGTTGTACGAAAATCTATCTTCGCAAGTTCAAAAAACTTTGTTTACATGATTTTGATATCTTTTACAGACCTTTGTCATACTTTCTTGGCCAGTCCTGATACATCACATGACAACACATACCTATTTTTTTCATCCTGATTCATCACATGGCAGCATATACCTAGTCTTTTTCATCTTGATCATAGCATCTTGATAGTATTCGCTGACCATTGTGTTACATGATTTTGTCAATTATATCCTAGTTGGTTCAATCAATCATCCATTAATATGATCAATCTGATCCGCTTAGATCACCTCTTATATAGGATAGATCGTTCCTAAAACTAGACTTGGTCTCAATCTCTTCATCCAATCATCACCTCAAACAAATATCTAGCTTCAATTTGATCTTGGCATCTATACCACTTCTAGCTCTCGGTCACATCAATTGTAAATGTTTGCTCGAACTAGGAGCTCTTATAATAATTTAGATGAAAGTAAGAGGTAGTCTTTCTCATTGCAAACTAATCCATTCTTTCAAGAACAACCAATATTTGACAAACCTTCGTTCTCAAGTGAACCAATTTTTTATCAACCTTTATCTTCCAATATGTCTGGGGAAAGACAAGAAAGAGAGGCTTCTAAATGCAATACTTGCAATAACATTAGCACTCATGCTACTGATAGTGACACCTCATCTAGTGATTTTGAACCTTCTAACCCTGAAGAAGATACTATAGTTAAATGTCAAAAGGACAAGGATTTCAGAAAAATGATGAAAATTATCATGGCCCGAGAAAAAGAAAAACATTTTCTAGAATTGGCTAAATAAGGAGCTAGACTTCCCACTGACTACAACATTGAAAATATTATCATTAAAGAAGAAGAGACACCACTATCATTGGTAACCAAACAATTGCAAGCATTGCAAACCGAGACCAAAGAAATGAAAGGAAAAGATAAATCTTATGTATAGTATTCCTTGGACACAATCTGCCCATTCCCATTCAACAAGAATCTTCACATGCCTCCATTTCCTTCAAGAACAAAAATTCTTAAATTTGACAAATATGATGGCAAACCATGTCTGAGAATTTTGTGCTCTATGTATGAAATTTATGCATGAACATACATATCTTATGCATCTCTTCCCAAGAAGTCTAGGAGGACAAGCTATGGAGTGGTTTTCAAAACGGCCTATGGGAATTAAAAGTTTTGAGGAGTTGGTCGAACTATTTCTCCAAAAATAATGCTACAACATCCATTGTCCAATCACCATGATTGACCTCTGCAATACAAAACAAGGAACAAGAGAACCTTTCCTCACTTCAACATTGGAGAAAGATTTTCTCTAGATATTCACGACCCATTCCTAATTCTACAAAGATGGACATCTTTGTCAACAATATAATTCCTAAGTTACAATATAATATTCAAATGCAAGAACATCCTTCATTTAATAAGATGGTTGACAGTGCTCTCAAAATTGAAGATGTGCTTGTGAAGAAAGGAGAAATCTCACTTTATAAGGAAACACAACATGGCTCTAGTTCTAAAGAGAAAAACAAATACTGAAAATATGGCAAAGATAATAATATAAATGTTGTGAATGTTGGAGTAGTTGATACTGTTAAACCAAAACTAAAACTAGTAGTATTTAATCTGACTAGTGGTACACAGGCCCTCAAAGCTGATGAAAGTGCTACGGAAAACCCTCCTAAGAAATAAAAAGAGTGGTTTAAAGATAAGCATTGGATTTCAAATCCTAAACATGATTTCACTCCTTTGGGAGAATCCTATGAAACAAATCTTAAGACTCTATTGGCAAATGATCTGATCACATTGCTTGACAACTCCAAACCATATGATTTTGAAGTCAAACCCAAATGGTGGAGGGAAAATGATTATTGTGAATATCACCAAAACAAGGGTCACACAACTAATAACTGCATGAAACTCAAACATGAGATTCAAGACCTTATCGATAATGGCAAAATTGTTGTTGGGAATCATGCAACCAACTCTGATCACAAAGCTTTCATAGATCCCTTGCCTACTTATGAGCAAGGAGATTACTCTAAATCCAAGGGAGGTGATAAGATAAATTACACCTATACCAATTACGATAACACCATCAACATGCTTGAACCTTCTCAATCAGAGCATTGTAATGTAATCATAGTCAAAGAAGAGAAAAACAAACCAAGAACTGCAAACGTCGTGATCCATACTCAAGGGAAAGTTACTCTCAAAGGAGTTGGTTCCTCATATTTCAATCAAACATCATCATCAAATCCATCAACATCATAAAAACTACTGAAATCTTCAAACAAATAACCAGCTACAATCACTGCTAAGCCTTCCCCATATAAACAACTAGATTCACCATCTTCTTCTGGTTACAACATTGTTGAATAGCTAAAACAAAAACTACTCAAATCTCTATTCTTGAACTACTTAAGATATCTCATACTCATAGAGAGATCCTGGACAAACATTTTCTCACTACCAGGGTCCCTAAAGACTTAGATCTGGACTAGTTTCAATCTATGGTGGGTCACCTAAAATCACCTCACTACCTGTCCTTCTCTAAAGAAGACGATAATTACTTGAACCATCCACATAATCAGCCATAACACATTAAATTCATGATCCATAAACATGGGGTCAAATGTGTTTTGATAGATGGAGGTGTTGGGATGAACATTTGTACTTACAATCTACTCATACAATTGGGATTTTTTGAGAATGTTATAGATCTAAGAAAGAAGATAACAATAAAAGCTTATGATGAAGAAGAGAGAACCTCTAAGGATCTGGTGCTATTAACAATCAGGGTAGGACCCATGGAAAGAGATTTTATTTGTCGGGTGCTTAACCTTCCTCTATCTTATAATATTTTGTTGGGCAGACCATGGATTGATGATATGCAAGCGGTGCCATCTACATACCATCAATTCTTGAAGTTTTCCTATAATGGAGTTGAGGTCAGTGATCCTACTAATACCAAATACACTTGCAATGCATTAAAACAATGTTTTGATACTCTTTCTCCTCACAATATAGTAGCCTCTATAGCTAAGAGTTAAGAAGCTATGATGAAGGACTTAGAAAAGAAACTAAAAATCACAAATGCCAGCATGGGCGGATATAAGATAGAACCTATACTTTCACTGATGTATCTTCCTCCGTCACCTAGATAGTCTGGAAAACCATCTGAAGCTATGAGACCACAAACTTCACCTACAAATGTCATCTATGATGGTACTTTTGTGCAATCCTCTACTTCCTTTGCAAATGAAACAAAAGAGGAAGCTATTCTTGAATGGCTTTACAAAATGAAAAATGAATATAGAGAAGTGCAACATTGTGAAATTTCCCCTGCACAATATGGTAAAGGTTATCAAATAATCCAATGCATGGGGTATTCAGGTATAGGTCCTCTAGGAAAATGTCAAGAAGGAATTACTAAACCCATCAAGCTACAAACCAAGTATACAAAGGACAAAACTGGACTTGGGTACCATCTAGATAAACCATCAAGTTAAAAGCAACAATCTTATCAGCCACATCAAACACCAGAGGAAGTAAATAGCCAGCAAACTCAGGCAGAATATGAGAAAGAGAAAGAAGAGATAGCAATCAAAAGAGAAGAAGAAGCTTATAACCAATTTCCAAAGGTACTAGCAGGAAAAAGACCAGAAGTAGAAATTACAGAAGAAATGAGAAAACAGGTGGAAAGAATCAAAGAAATGTTTGCACCATTAAACATTCCTGTCACATATACAGGAATGATGCCAAAAGAAGATTTAGAAAAAGACTCAAATGAGTATGAATGGGGTCCAAAACCTCTATCAAATGCATCTACTGAAGAAAATCCTAAAGAATCCAATGCTATTATACATGAAGCACAAGAAATAGCACACATGAAGCTAAAACAAGAACTAGAGGAAGTTAGAATAAAAAGACAAGAAGCTTATGAGAAACAACTAAGAAAAGAGAAAGCACAGGAAAATCACTCACCTACTATATATCCATATAATGAGACAAAACAAATCAGGTATGGGAACACAACTAGTCAAGAATTGGATGCTAGTCGAGAAGGAGTGATCATCTCCAGAAGAAGCTGAATGGGAAAGAAGATAGAAACTTGCATAGACATCAAGGCTATGTGAACAAGTATGTCAACTATAGATTATCACTAAACTAGAACAAGAAGGAACTTGTAGCATAAAAGATGTTCATATTTATACCATACATGCTTTTATTAAGTCACTTGAAGAGGAGTCAGATGCTTCATCTTCTAACTTTGATCAGCCTGAAATTAGCTCCATCTATGATATTACCTATTCAACACCAAACTATGACTACTTTGTCAAGAATGTTGAAACTCTATCTGAAGAAGCTATTGTCATTGAACCACAATACATAGTATAGTTTGAGGTAGGAGAAGGGTCTAGTGGTAGATCAGCTAGGTTAGAATCTCTAAATGCTAATGTAGGCATCGATAATCATGTTATGACTCTTCCCGGTCTCAAGATGCTAACGCAAGGTAGTCTTCTAGCACTCAACTTGACGATCCAAGGTTGTGATGACAATACTATGAATTCCCTTGAAGCTATCGAATCTTTATCCCTGGTATACTCTGAGCTTATTGACCATACTCTACAAGACCAACCCATGGATATCCCTACCTTTTCCAATGACTATGCCTTAGCATGTTACCTTAATGCAGTTGAACCCATGAACTCTTCCATCAATGAATAGAGTGTGAACATGATAGAAATAGATGTCAAGTATTTAGTCTCAAATATCAAAAGAAGAAAAACAAGTGTTCTCATGGCGAAAACCACACTGTGGTGGTATTAGAACCGAAAAAAATAAAAATAAAAGATGTATCTGATGGTGAAAACCTCCTTGAGGAACCTAAAGGTGAGATGCTTGATATTTTGCCTAATAAATTTCAAGAGAGATCACCAGTATTGATTGAACCTACACAACTAGTGAACATTAGAACAAAGGAAATTCAACATATAATACATGTGACTCATGTTGGAAATTTGGAAGAATTGATTATGTGTTGCATTGATGTTTATCATTGATGTTAACACTAACTTGTTTGGTTGTCTATCGGGTTCCAGTAGAGTGGTTGGACTTTGATGATGATAAAGAGATTTGTCTCTGGTATATTCCAATTGGTGGAATTGGTTTGGTTTGGTTATTCATGTTATTCAGATGCATGTCACATTCAATTGGTTCAGGATTTGGTGATCTGAAAGCTATCATATATTCTAGTAAGCCTTTTGGTTACCGATAAGGGTTCTACCGATAGAGCTTCATTGAATATCTTTTGATGAATTCAATAAGTGATGTTGGTGCGGCTTCCAGAAGGTTTTTATGATGCTAATGGTTATCATGTGCATGTTCTAGTTGATTGGTGGTATTTCATTTTGTTTATGGTGACCTATTTTAGGTCCGGTCTTATTTTGCTAGGTTATGGACCGATTTGTGTAACGTGTTGATGGATGATCCCAATGAGTTACCGGTTGGATTTATTGTTTGGTTAATGGTGTTTTGGTCTTAGGCCAACTTTGATTATCATTGGTTAGCAGGTTTATGTAATTGATTTATTGTATTATCTTTTAGGTGGCCGACCTAATTGTTTAGGTCCCGAGTTGGTATAAATATGATGTAAGATCTCTTTATAGATTGTTGGTCATGGTTATGGGATTATCTGTGTGAGAATAAAGTTGTAATCATATGCAGAAGATTTGGTCGATCATAGGTGATCGAATTGGGTTTGTGTAAGAGGTTTAAGATCTCTAGTATTGAGCTTAACCGAAATTGTACTCAGGCATAGGAGATGTTATTCTTGCAGTTCATTATTATTTCCGGATTGTAGTTTGGATTTATTTTGTAGTCAGTGAGGCTCCTTTTGTGACGAGAAGTGTACTCTAGCCTATTGGCCTTCTTGTATGTGCAAGCCCCTTATTATAATCACATAATTACTGTAGAAGTATCATCTAATTATGGGTAGGCTTCCCACCATGGTATTTCCCTTTACTAGGTTTTCCACGTACAAATCTTGGTGTTATGTTGTGGATGCATGGTATTTGGTTTATGATTTATGTTTGTGCTTAATTGATATATCTGCTATTTCGGTAAAAGGTTTTGTGTGCATAAACTTTCATAATCTATTAATAACTGATTCACCCCCCCCCCCCATTAGTTGTTCATTGGTTATCCTAACAATTGCTATCAGAGCTTGGTCCTCTCTGTAGAAGCTTAACCACTTGAGGAAGATCCTATGGCGAGTAATCATTCAAATTTAATTACTTACCAGAAGGAAAACCCTAGGCTTGAAGGAACAAATTACAAAGTATGTAAGCTTCAGATGGAGACTCATCTGAGATGTCTTCGTAAGGAGATTTAGGAAATCACTGAGAAAGGCTATACTCCTTATGATCTGACATTTGGAAATCCTCCTCCGGCAAACTTGGATAAGAACATTCAAAATGACTATAGAGTGAGAGAAGACCTTTTGAGAAACCTTTCAAATCATCAAGTAATAGGATTAATGGATAAATCATCTGCAAAAGCTATATGGGATATGTTGGAGACTCTGAATGAAGGTGACCCTATTGTTAAAATTGCTAAACTTGATGGTTACTGGGTAAGGTATGAGAACCTAAGAATGGAAGAAGATGAGAGAATTACTGCTTTTATGGAAAGAGTCAATAATATTATTTTGGGAATTCAATGTTGTGGTGGATCTCTGAGCAAGATGAGATTGTCTCTAAAGTACTGAGATATTTTCCATCTACTTGCAAGATAAAGGCTACTGAAATTAATGAGTTGAGAACAATGTCTAACACTTCTGTCAATAGGGATACTTTGGTTGGAAAGTTATCTACTTTTGAGCTTGAAGAATTCGGTCCTTAAGGAGCTGCAAAGACAAATTTTGCATTCAAGGCATCTACATCATCAACCACTGAGAGTGATTGGAAAACATTATATGCAAAGGAATTGGAGGATATGAGGAAACAAGATATAGAGCTTGAAGAGTACCTAAAGGTATAGCAGGAAGTAAGTATGAAGGAAAATCACCTTTCAAATGTTTTGCATATAATAAGATAGGTCATTTTGCATCTAGATGTCCTAAAAGGAATTCAAGTTTTGAGGAGAAAGCTAGAAGATCTTTTAAGCCTAACCATGAATATTAGAACAAGCATAAGTACAGGATGAACAAAGACAAATCATTCTACTATGTTGATGAGGAAGGTGTAACTGATTATTTTGATGATGAACAGACAAAATATTCAGCTAGTGGATCCGACAGTGGAAAGGAATGGGTATTCTTGGCTATCAAGGAAGATACTCAAGAACTTGTCATTCATAATGAAGATAGGGCCCTTGCTACTAAATTTGAAGATAAGGATGAATGGGTGATAGACAGTGGATGTTCACATCATATGACTGGAGATAAAAGGAAGTTTCTATCTTTGCAAGAACTTGATGGTGGTCTGGTCAAATTTAGAAATGACAAAGAATGCATGATCAGAGGAAGAGGAACTATATCATTATATGGTAAGAATAACATTGATAATGTTTATTATGTTGAAGGTTTAAGGCATAATCTCTTGAGTGTAGGATAGTTGGTGGATAAGGGATTTTAATTATAGTTCAAGGATGGAAAATGCAAAATCATCAACAGATCTAGATTGGAGATTGCAACTGGTACGTAGACTAGAGGCAACATCTTTCATTTGAACTCTGGTGAGAAGACATATTTGATTGCACATATTGATGAGAGTTTTCTATGGCATAAGACGTTGTCTCATGTGAATTTTGATTGCATTGTAAAGATCAATTCAACTAAGGCAATTAAAGATATACCTAAGATTGTGAAGCCTCATAATCTGGTATGTAAGGAATGTCAAATGGGAAAGCAAGTTAGAACTTCTTTTAAGATTATTCAAGATAAATATAATGATGTTATTTATCTTATTCATACTGATTTATGTGGTCCTACTAGAATAAGAAGTTTTTAGGGTTATAGATATTTCATGCTAATCATTGATGACTATTTTAGAATTATGTGGGTTACTTTTCTAAGGGAGAAATCTGAAGCATTTGAAAATTTCAATAACTTTAAAGCTATGTTTGAGACAGAGATAGGATTGAAAATCAAATGCTTAAGATCCGATCGGGGTGGTGAATTGACATCCAATAAATTTAACAGTTATTGTGAGAAACATGGGATAAGGAGACAATTGTCTGCACCCCGGACACCTTAGCAGAATGGTGTTGTGGAAAGAAAGAACAAAACTATCCTAGATGCAGCTAGATCTATGATAATGGAAGCTAATTTTCCACATATTTGTTTGAGAGAAGCTATGAGCATGGCGATATACACATTCAACAAAGTTCATATCAAAGGAGACACCAGTACAATACCTTATGAGTTATGGTTTGGTCATGCACCTACAGTTAAGTATTTCAAAATCTTTGGTAGTAAAAGCTATATCAAAAGAGATGATTCCATTGGAAAGTTTTATCCTAGATGTGATGAAGGAATATTTATTGGTTATTCAAATGAAAGCAAAGCATATAAATATTATAACAAAAGGTTGCATAGAGTTATGGAGAGTGGTAATGTCAAGCTGAATGAGCAATACAAAGGTCAAATCAAAACTTATAAGAGAGATTCGGAAGTGGAAAAGGTCATAACTGAATTGGTAACACCTATACTAGAACAAAATGTTGAACCAATTACCCTGATAGTATCAAAAAATTCAACAATAACTAAAGATCAGAGCAGAGAAACAGAAAGTCAGAAGACTCCTAGGTATGTAAGGTTGAATCATTTAGAAAATAAGATCATTGGAGACAAGAGAAAATGAGTGCTGACAAGGAGAAGGTTGGCAACTGAAGAGGTATGTTTAATTTCTCAAATTGAACCGACATCAAAAGATGAAGTATGTAAGGATGAATGTTGGATGAAAGCTATGGAAGAGGAATTGGATCAGATAGAAAAGAACAACACATGGAATTTAGTTCCCCGACCTAAAAATAAGAATGTTATTCAAACTAAATGGGGTTTTAGGGATAAATTGAATTAAGATGGACAAGTTGTGAGGAACAAGGCTAGATTGGTATGTAAAGGATATTCTCAAAAGGAAGGAATTGATTATGATGAAACTTTTTCTCCAATATCTAGAATTGAAGTTGTGAGATTATTTATTACTTATGCTTCCCATAAGAAATACAAGGTTTATCAGATGGATATTAAGTATGCATTTCTAAATGGAGATCATGAAGAGGAAGTCTACATGGAGAAACCTGATGGATTTTCTATTTCTAATGACAATAACGTGGTTTGCAAATTGAGGAAATCTTTATATGGATTGAAGAAAGCCCCTAGAGCTTGGTATGCTAGATTGGACAAATATCTTTTGAAGCTTGGTTTCACTAAAGGTAATGTTGACAGTATCTTATATTATAAGATCACTGATGATGATATATTGATTGTTGAGGTCTTTATGGATGATATCATTTTTGGAGGCGAGGAAAAGTTATGTATGGAATTCTCTGATAATATGAAGAATAAATTCGAGATGTCTATGATTGGAGAAATGAGATTTTTTTTAGGTTTGTAGATTAATCAAACTGATAAAGGTATTTTGATCTGCCAAACTAAATATGCTAGAGAGTTGTTGAAGAAATTTGGTATGGAAAATTCTCAACCAGTTGGTACTCCTATGGTTATAAGTGATAAATTGGCAAAGAAAGATGTATCAACTCTGATAAATCCTACAAGGTATAAATCTATGATTGGAGGTTTGTTATATTTTCCTTAGACTAGACTGGATATAATGAATGTTGTTTATAGTTTATAAAGATATCAAAGTGATTCTAGAGAGAATCATGAGAGTGCAGTGAAAAGGATTTTTAGATATTTACAAGGAACAATTGAATATGGTTTGTGGTATCCTAAAGATGATGACTTTACATTATGTGCATATACAGATGCAGATTGGGCTAGAGATATAGATGACCGAAAAAGAACATCCGATGGAGGTTTCTTTCTTGGAAAGAAACTTGTTTCACAGATCAGCAAGAAAAAGTCATGTACTTCTTCATATATTGTTGAAACTGAGTATGTTGTTGCTGCTACTAGTTGTACACAAGTTCTATGCATGAAGAAAATGTTGAACGATATAAGGGTAGATTGCAATGAATCGGTAGTTATTCACTATGATAACTCTACTGCTATTGACATATCAAAGAATCTGGTATTTCATTCTTATCAATCAAGTATAACTTTTTGAAGTAAAAGGTGCAAGCAAATGAAGTCAAATTGGTTTATGTGAACACTAAAGAACAGATTGCAGATATCTTCACTAAACCTTTGCCAAAAGAATCATTTGAGTACTTTAGAGATGTAGTTGGGGTCTCTTCCCCTCTGGTTGAGACTTGAGTGATGTTGATTGGCATCAGTCTGGTATGCATTATTAGAACTATTATTCATTTTGGATTGATGAGTTGGTGCTACTACTTAGGGGGAGTAGTCAGCTATGTGGTTAAGAGGTTCTATGGTTTTTCTTTGATGTTTATGTCATATTTATAGCATTGATGTCAAAGCGGGAGAGATATACATGTGAAAAATAAACCTTAACAGAGATATCAATCACAGGGGGGAGTTTGGTCTATGGCTTGGTTATTTGGTTCATAACTTCATTGTTATATCATTTGATTGGATGTCTTCCATTGGGGGAGACTTGTTTGGCATTTCTTGGCACTTGGATGTTTTTCATATCTAGTGTTGCCATCAATTCCAAAGAGGGGGATTATTGGCAATTTAGAAGAATTGATTATGTGTTGCATTGATGTTTGTCATTGATGTCAACACTAGCTTGTTTGGTTGTCTACCGAGGTCTAGTAAAGTGGTTGGACTTTGATGATGATCGGGAGATTTGTCTTTGGTATATTCAGATTGGTGGAATTGGTTTGGTTCGGTTACTCATGTTATTCAGATGCATGTCACATTCAGTTGGTTTAGGATTTGGTGGTCCGGAAGCTATCACATGTTCTAGTAAGCCTTTTGGTTACCGGTAAGGGTTCTACCAACAAAGCTTTGTTGAAGATCTTTTGATGAATTCTATAAGTGGTATTGGTGCGGCTTCTAGAAAGTTTTTAGGATGTTGATGGTTATCATGTTCTTATTCATGTTCTATTTGATTGGTGGTATTTCATTTGGTTTATGGTGACCTATTTTAGGTCTAGTCTTATTCTGCTAGGTTATGGACCAGATTATGTAACATGTTGGTGGATGATCCCGATGCATTACCGGTTGCATTTATTGTTTGGTTAATATTGTTTCAGTCTTAGGCCAACCTGGATTATCATTGATTTGTGGGTTTATGTAATGGATTTATTGTATTATCTTTTAGGTGGCTAACCTAATTGTTTAGGTCCCGGGGTTGTATAATTATGATGTAAGATCTCTTTGTGGATTGTCGGTCATGGTTATGTGATTATCTATGTGAGAATAAAGTTGTAATCATATGCAGAAGGTTTGGTCGATCATAGGTGATCAAATTGGGTTCATAAGAGGTTTAAGACATCTGACATTGAGCTTAACTAGAACTATACTCAGGCATAGGTGATGTCATCTTGCAATTCATTCTTATTTCTAAATTGTAGTCTGGATTTGTTTTGGAGTCAGTGAGGATCCTTTTGTGATGAGGAGTGCGCTCTAGGTTGTTGGCCTTCCTACATGTGTAGGCCCCTTATTGTAATCACATACTTACTACATAAGTATCATCTGACTATGGGCAGGCTTCTATAATGTCCCCTACCTGATCTATTTCAATATATTAAATTAATTGATATTGTTCAATTAGTTATTATCAAGTGCTTATCTATTTTCCTCAATAGATGATTAATATCATTATTAATATAGATAACAGACCCTGCTACTACTTCAGTTTTAAGGGAGAAGGGTTTATGTATGTTACCAAAGTGCTTAGAGACCAACTAAAATAGGTTCCCTCAAATTTTATAGAGCCAAGCCCTTATGTATCTTGGGTCTACACCCTCAAGGCTTATAGGTTGTTGATCCCCACCCTATCTTGGGACTTAACCTATTGCTTGGATTTAGACTGCCCCTCTTTGGAGCATCTCATCCCCATCTTCTTAAATGCTGATAGTAATAACATGATTTAGACTATAAGTACACTAACTTATAATGTATTATGAATATATATGATATTTAGTATGACTATTATACATATTGTAGTTTATAACAATATTATTACTAGATTCTTCATAACTTTATCAATATTCATATACTAAGCATACATATTAAACACATCCCCATGCATACCGCTAATAACACAAATGTTATTGCCTGTAACTTGATAACAATTCTGATCTGATCTGATCAATGGTGATGTCACTAGATGCTTTTGATTCCTTCCCTTTATATCTCTAAACATGTCTTTCTACCCATAACCAATCATAGTCTAGTTTGGTAGGAAAGGCTCATGATGGTTCTTGTAAACTGCTCATCCCAACTAAGCCCAAGAGCGCACAACATCCCACTATGATAGCCTCTTGGCCCTCAAGAGGTAGGAATGTCCCACTATGACAATTACATCCCTTGGGGTGGCCTACTTAGCTTGGGAGAATCGGTAAACTACAATTCCCTAACTTACTTCCTCCATTCATTCCTTGGATTGATTACGAGATAAGACATATACACACACACATATATATATATATATAATCAAAGTAATTTATAATCTTATCCATAATATGTAGAATTCATTCTTATATGTATATATAATCTTATTAATATTATTTCAGGTATATATGTTTGTATATCAAGCTATTATAAATCTTGCTAACATCATTATCATATATAAATCTATTATCCTTATTCTATACTATATAAATCTATATAAACATTTTATGTATTATTAATGCATATTTAATTATGATTGTCATACATATTGTAGTCTATATTAATAATACTATTAAATTATGCATAATAACATTATCAGGCTTCATATATTAAGCATACATACTCAGCTCATCCCCATGCATATCACCAAGAACAAAGATGTTACTGCTTGTAACTTAATAATAGTTCTGATTTGATCTAATCCATGGTGATGTTACTAGACACTTTGATTCCTTCCCTTTATATCTCTCAATGTGAGGGAGAGGCCACACCTTTTCTTCATGTATGCCCTTTGGTAAGAGATGCGCCCTTTCACCATTAGCACCGTTTGAAAGAGTGTAACTCTTCATTATTTTTGCTCTTTGAAAGAGATACAACCTTTCAATAACAAATCTATACTTCTTATTTAAATCAAATCTGCACTTCTGATTCCCAAATTATCCCCCCTCAAATGAAAGTTCTCTTCTCCCTTTTATATCTCATATTTGAGGGAGTCACAACTTTTAATTTTATGTCTTTTGACTATAAATTAACTTAATTAAATATTAATTATATTTAATTATATTCTTTATATTTTAATTTAACTTTTTTTAATTTTTAATTTTATTATTTATTATTAAATTCTTTTTCAAAGTGGGGACATCACAGCTTCCCACAGTGGTTTTTCCCTTTACTGAGTTTTCCACGTACAAATCTTGGTGTTATGTGTAGTGGATGCATGGTATTTGGTTTATGATTTATGTTTGTGCTTAATTGATATATCTATGATTCCAATAAAAGGTTTTGTGTGCTTAAAGTTTCATAATCTGTTAACAATTGATTCACCCCCCGCTCTCCCCTCTCAGTTGTTCACTGATTATCCTAACAACTCAATCCCTATCAACAAAAGAATGGAAATAGTCTACTGATTTCTTTATAGAGAAAAAGATCAACTTCGCATGGACATATTCTGATATGTCAGGTCTGGATCCTAACCTTATAATGTATCATATTTCTATTGCTCCTGAAGTCAAACCTGTCAAACAAAAACTCTGAAAAATGCATCCTCATGTTCTATTGCTTGTTTTAGCTAAGCTAGAGAAATTACTTAAAGTAGGATTCATTCGAGCAATTGATTATGTTGAGTGGATATCCAACATTGTACTTGTTTCAAGACCTGATAAATGAATCTGTATCTCCATAGACTTTAGAGACTTAAACAAGGCATGTCCTAAAGATCATTTTCCACTGCCTAACATTGACATGATAGTGGACATGACTACTAGTTATGAAATGTACTCTCTAATGGATGGCTTTTCCAGCTATAACCAAATCAAAATCGCACCTGAAGATCAAGAGAAAACAACATTCACATGTGCCTGGGTATCTTTTTGTTGGAATGTCATGCCCTTTGTCTTAAAGAATGAAGGTACTACCTATCAAAGAGTCATAACTATAATCTTTCATGACATGATGTACAAAAACATGGAAGATTATGTCGATGATACCCTATTCCAATCTATGAAAAGATCGACACATCTCTCATAATTGGGTGTAATCTTAGACGGAATGGAAAAGTTTAAACTTAGACTAAATCCTAAGAAATGTGCATTCAAAGTTATGTTTGGCAAACTACTAGGATACATTATTTCAACAAAAGGGATTGAAGTTGATCCAAAAAAAGTTAAAGCTATAATCAAAATGCAACCTCCAAAGAATGTAAGTCAAATGAGCACTCTACAAGGGCAGATCCAATCAATAAGACACTTCATTTCTTAGGTAGTATATAAGGCTCAACCATTCACAAAAGTGTTATGGAAAGGAGTTATATACAACTGGGATGAAGAATGTGAACAACACCTTAAATAGATCAAGGAATATCTTTCCAATCCACCCATTTTGATGCCACCGATTCAAGGAAAACATTTGATTCTCTATATATCAGCTACTAATGCATCACTAAGGGTACTTTTGGCTCAAGAATATGAGAACAACAAGGAATTATCATTGAGAAAGCTTGTTTGGTAGTGGTCTTCTCTTCACAAAAATTGAGACATTACATGTTGGCACATTCTATAAAACTGGTTGCTAAGATTGATCCTCTGAAATATCTTCTAGTCAAAGCAACACTCATAAGGAGATTGGCTAAATCGGTTATGATAATCATAGAATTTGATATTGAGTATGCATAATGCAAAGCTATAAAAGGGAAAGTCATTGCGGATCAACTTGTTAGTGCTCCTCTTGAAGATAATCAACCTCTGAACATAGAATTTCTAGATAAATCCATAATGCATCTTACTTAGCGATCCTAGAAAATGTTCTTTGATAGATCTTTTACTCAACAAGGTTTTGGTGTTGGGATATTTTTTATCACTCCTCAAAGATACTCAATTCCAAAGGCGTACAAGATCCTCTTTCCTTGTACCAACAATATTGTAGAATATGAAGCCTTAGTGAATGGAATCAAACTAGTTATTGAAGGGAAAGTTGTTGAGCTATACATCTATGAGGACTTTTAGCTAATAATCAACCAGATTAACAATATGTATCAAACTCGGGATAAAAAATTAATGCCCTATAAAAGAATGATTCGTGACTTTAAGAAATACTTTGTCTTTGTTTCATTTTAGCATATTCCTAGATCAGTGAATAGAGTAGCAGATGCTATGGCTACATTGGCATCTATACCACAACTACAAGAAACATAGTTTCACTATGAGTTCCTTGTGGAAGAGCTTTGCTATCCTGCTTATGATTCCCCTGATTCCCAGATGGTCTATTCTATCATTGACATGACTCATCTTTCTATAACCATAACTATTCTTACTTACGTGACCAAGTCATCCATGATAACCTTACTCGCAATGAGAAAAGAAACCTGATCCGTAATACTTCACGATATGTCATCATCGCTAATGATCTATATAGGCAAGGTTTAGATGGTACTTTTCATAGGTGTCTAGAACTTGAAGAGTCTCAATGTGTATTATCTAAAGTCCATGAAGGTATTTGTGGATCTCACTCAAATGGTCTAACTATAGCTCGGGAACTACTAAGGGTTGGCTACTATTGGCCACATATGGAAAAAGATGTTGTAAACTTTGCTAAACATTGTCAGAAATGCCAACTACATGATAATCTCATACATGCTCCAGCAAGGAAGCTCATACCTTTTATCACACATTGGCCTTTTCAATAATGGGCATTTGACCTCATTGGCCAAATCTATCCTTCATCATCCAATGAACATAAGGTTATCATAACTGCCACCAAATACTTCACTAAGTGGGTTGAAGCAGTTCTACTAATCAAAGCAACCAGAAAACAAGTGGCTATGTTCATTCTTAACTATATCATCTGCAGGTATGGAATCCCCTCCTCAATTGTAACTGACAATGGGGTAAGTTCAAAAACAAGGATATATATGAGATCTATGACAAGTTCAAAATCAAACAACATTGGTCTTCCATATAGGCTGAAGCGTCTAACAAAACTCTACTGATCATCTTGCATAGAACGATCGACAAATCTAGAAAGGATTGGCATCTACAACTTAATTCGATGTTATGGGCTTATAGAACACCCATTAGAACACCTACTGGGGCTAGACCTTTTTCTTTGGTGTATGGGGCTGAAGCAGTCTTGTCTATTGAGGTTGAAATTCCTTCTTTGAGAGTTTCTTTGCAAGGTCTTATCATTGATGAAGATCACAGAATATATAGATTGCAAGAACTCGAGTTGTTGGATGAATGTCAGCAAGTGGTGTTCGATCATCTGAGAGATTACCAGAAGAGAATGTCTAGAGGCTATAACAAGAATGTTTGACACAGAGAATTTCAGGATGGTGACCTTGTTTTGAGAGAGAATCCTAAAAATCAATAGTATCAAGAACAAAAAGGGAAGTTTGAACCCAACTGGTTGGGTCCCTACATTGTCACCATATTTTTTAGCTCTATCACTTACCAACTCAACACTAGAAGAAGAATAACTTCATGAACCTATCAACACCATCCACCTAAAGAAATTCTACAGCTAAAATGTCCTGAAAAAAAATAAAAATAAAAATAAAAAATCTTTGTCAAGAAGGTGAAAACCTGGTAAATAGGTGCCTCTCGTACTAAATTTCTCCATCTATCAATGCAAATCTGGCATTTCCTTCTTTATTTTCTACTTTCCTACATCTTTTCTTTAGCTTGTATATATCCTTTAGTCGCTTTTGTGACACATTGGTTCTTCTTGGAACCCTCATGGCTTGAAACCGATCAACGTCGTAGTCTTAGGGCAATTGACTGATCAATCTAAATGTCCTAAGTGGTATAACCAAGTCATCTTTATGTCGGTAGTACCAGGTCATCCAATCTGAGTTAGTTACATGTCTCCTAACCACTATAGGGTTTTGCCACTGACATCTCATCAAACACACAAAGCAAGAACAATGAAAACAATCACTAAAACTATTTGAGCTATGATTGAAATTTTCTTTGTATGTTGTCTTTTAAATTGGTTTCTGCTTAATATTCCCTCTGAGTAACTCAAGGAAGTCTATCTTGACTAAGGGCAGAAAGGAGTGGGGGAATAATACCTTTTTTTTGCTTGCTTGAAGGAATGATTCTAATGATCTGGACACATCTCATAAACTGGGTGTCTGTGATAAGTGCCTTCACATCAAGGTGAAATTGCCACACATACCTTGACTCTTTTTATTTGTATGCTACAAGGAGGTTGGAACTATTTCCTTATCTATTTTGAGTAAGTTTCTTTATTATGCAATCTTAGTTCATGCTTAATCTGTCCTACGATATGAACAATAAAAGGGTCAATGAGGACAAGATAATCACTATTGCATAATAAAAATAGGAACTCTTCTTTGTCTTGTGTGTTTGCACATAAGTAGCATTCAAGTCATCCTGGCTCTTTATGCCTTGGTGCTTATGTTTGCTTGCTAAATCAAAAGGACATGACATTTAGGACATCCTGGCTCTTTGTGCCTTGGTGCTTATGCCTATCTCTGACATTTTAAAATACTCAGTGATGATAAATAGCATAACAAACCCAGTGACTAAAGTCTTAGGTTGCATTCATACTAAGATTTGTGCATTTTAAGAAATTTCAGCATGATAACTTTAATTTTTATTTCCTTTGAAGGAAGCTTGAATCTGAAATGATCATCATTTTTTTCAAACTTGCTCCGATTGGCACAAAATTTGTATCCCTAGTTAAATTGACCATCATGAGTCCATTTTCGGGGTCAAAATCAAAATTTGACATCACTTTTCTAGTCAAATTCTCACAATATTGACCACTCGACACATTCATCTTTAAGTCAATGTTTGCATCACTCTGTGCTCAAATCTTTTCCAATCAACTTGGAAGTCCTTTAATTTATCTCAAATAAATTTTTAAACCATTTTTCATGCTTAAATTATCATCGCTACATCCTTTTATCACTTGAATTACCTAAAATCATTGTGGTATCTCGCCATCTTTCAATTTCGCTCCTGAGGGGGCATACTTATTACATCTTCAAAATTCGAGAATTTTTTTTTCAAATCTTCATCAAAATCCAAGCAAAAAATCTTTTCAATCAAAGGTTAGTCAAACATCAATCAAATCTCATCAAACAACGCCTCATTTCTAGGCACATCTCAACTTCATCGCATCATGTCAAGTTGAGGTTCTTAAAATCAAATCAATTTCTAGGGGGATATCAGTTTCATCGCATCAAATCAAGCTGGACATTCTATTTCACTAATCGGCTCTTGTTCAATCAAGTTCAGAATCAGTATTATCTCTTCGCTCAATCAATTCTAGTTCAATCAAGTTCTAGATCGATACCCGCTTCTTGATCCATCAAGTTCAAGATCGGTATCTTAACTCTTCATCTGTCCTAGTTCAATCAAGTTCAGGATCGGTATTGCTTTGATCAATCTATTCAGTTTCATTGCTTCAAATCAAACTTAGTATCTCTCTTTTCATCTATTTGTGATCCATCAAGTTTAGAACCAATATCTCTTCAACACCAACAGTTCTTTGAATCAATGCGTTGTTTGCACATCAATTCAAAGACGGGCAAATGTAATACCCTAAAAATGGTCATCTAAACCATGGGCCCCTAATCTTGATTACATCACCAAGGTCCTAACCAAAGGCAATTAAATCAATTTTGAGCACCTAATTAATTAATTCCTAAATCATCAATGTCACATGGCAAATTAATCTTTTCAATTAAATAAATCATCAAAATCTCTTCAATCAATTATCCTATTTATTTAATTAAATATCCTAGTATATTTAATTAATAAATTAATTTGCCATTTAAATCACAAAAAATGAATTATTTTGAAAAATGAATTAATTTGAGATAATTTGAAAAAGAAATTTAAAAAAAAAGAGAAAAATTGAATAAAAGGGAATAAATCAAAGAAAGCTTGCTTTAATAAAGGAAAATGGAATAAATCAATTTTTTTGATTTTATCTCAATTTTAGCTCAATCTTATCTCCTTCAAATCTGAAGAAAGCAACCAATCACATCAAATCACCAGGATTGTGCTACTTCTGGGAGAATCCTAACCACTCATCAACAATCAATCTCGACCATTGATTCCTCTCTGGATTTTCTATAAATCCAGGCTCTCATCTATCAATCAAAAAAAGGCTAGAGATTTTATTGTTATCATGTTGGTTTTACTCTAGAGTCATTGAGAATATTGCATCTTAGCTTATTTCATATTAGCTTAATCATGTTATCTTGATAGAATCATATAACTTGATAATTATTTCTTGCATCTAGATTTCATATAGCTTGATCTTGCATTCATATAGATTAAATCCTCCATCTTGGTGTAGTCTAGTCATTGGTATTGCTTGGACAAATCTGAGAGAAAATTTATACTCACATCTTTTAGGAGGCAATGGGTCGATTTGTTATGGTTTTTTACATTTATTGATTTTGATCAACTAACCATGCATGTAATGATTTATTGAGTGTTTGTGCTTCAGATACAGATTCCAAATTTCACACACACAGTTATAGGTTCCAACTTGAAATCTTTCTTTTCTCAGATACACCATCACTTCATTGACAATTTCAAATTCCTTATGTCTTCTCTTCTCATCTTCTTTCTCCTTATATTTGTTGTTCATATCCTCCAATTATTGCTTAACCTGAATATGTAAGGCCTTCATGTTATCTGCAAATTCTTCTTCTTCTGCACTCTACTTGTCTTTGTTATTGATATCCCTCAATTCTGATATACCTCTAGGGTTTTCTTTGGTAACAATTTCAAAAGGTGTTCTTTTGGTGCTCATGTTCACTGAATTATTGTAGGGAAACTCTGCTTGTGTAGGAATCAAATCCCAACTTCCAATCTTCTTTCCAATTAAGCATTTCAATAAGTTTCCCAAACTCCAATTTACTACCTCTATCTATCCATTAGTCTGTGGGTGAAAAGTAGAACTGAATTTCAAATTTGTCATCATCTTCTTCCAAAGTGTTCTCCAAAAATAACCAACAAACTTAATATCTCTGTTTGAAAATATGCTCTTAGTTAACTGATGTAATCTCACCACTTCCTTGAAAAATAAGTCAGCTATATGCATTGCATTTGATGTCTTCTTACAAGGTATGAAATGAACCATCTTTGAGAGTCTATTCACCACCACAAATATAGAATCATTCCATCTCTATGTCTTAGGTAATCCAAGTATGAAATCTATGCTTATGTCTTCCCAAGGTCTCTCTAGTACCATCAAAGGCTTATATAATCCCACACTCTGACTACTACCCTTTGCAACTTGACAAATTCTACAACTTTGCACATATTTCTTTAAAATCCTTATGAATTTTAGGGCAAAAGTAATGTTCACTCACCAATACTACTATTTTGTCAACACCAAAGTGTCTGACTAATCCTCCACTATGTTTTTTCTTTATCAGATTCTCCCTCATAGAACTGTTGGGTATACACAACTGAACTCCTTTGAATAACATCCCATCTTGAATGAAATAATCCAACCACTTACTTCTATCTACCATAATCGATTCTCTACATGCTTTCCAAGGTTCTATAAAATCCAGGTCATCATCATACAAGGTCTTCAACTCGTCAAATCCTAACATGGTCACTCTAATCTCTATCAGCAAATTCCTCCTTCTACTCAATGCATCAAAAACTTTGTTTGACTTTCCACTCCTATGCTTCAACATAAAGGTGTAACTCTGTAAGAATTCTACCCATCTCATATGTCTTTGATTCAACTTACTCTGACTTTTCAAATACTGCAAGGCTTGATGATCAATATACAACACAAATTCCTTAGGCAATAGGTAATGTCTCTAATTCTTCAATGCTTGAACTATGGCATAAAATTATTGATCATACACTGAATATCTCCTCTTGGAATCATTCAACTTTTCACTAAAATAAGATACCACTCTTCCTTCTTGACTTAACACTGCTCCAATTGTGTTCCCACTTGCATCACAGTCTACTTTAAATACTTTGTTGAAATCTGGTAAAGCTAACGCAGGCTATTTAGTCACCTTATACTTCAAAAAATTAAAATTCTTATTTTCTCTGGTTTTCCATTTGAATTCTTTCATATCTCCTCTTATTGTATCAATCATAGGGCTACAAACTAAACTGAAATTCCCGATAAACTTGTGGTAGAAACTAACCTCTCCAATGCTTTTTGGTGTAGGCCATTCAACAATTTCTCTTACCTTCTTAGGGTCTATATTCAACCCATCTGCAGATATCACAAATCCCAAATAGGCTAACTCTTCCTTCATGAAACTACACTTCTTTAGATTTATTAGCAACTTATCTTCTCTCAACCTCTGCAAAACTTGTCTTAAACACAACAAATGCTCCTCTTTTGTCTTAATGAAAATCAGAATCTCATCCAAATATATAATAACAAACTTACCCAAGAATTTCTTCAATACCTCATTCATCAATCTCATGAAAGTACTTGGTGCATTAGTCAACCTAAAAGGCATTACCAACCATTCATACAATCCTTCATTTGTCTTGAATGTTGTCTTCCACTCATCTCCTTCTTTGATTCTGATCTAATGATATTCACTCTTCAAGTCTATCTTTATCCATCCTAGGCAAACGAAACTGGTACTTCACTATGATCTTGTCTATTACTCTGGAATTGATACACATCCTCCATTCTCCATTATTCTTAGGTACTAACATGGATGGTACTACACAAGGACTCAAGCTTTCTCTGATCAAACCTTTCTTCAACAATTCCTACACTTTCTTATTCACCTCCTCATTCTCTGTCGATGTCATCCGGTGTGTAGCTTTGTTAGGCAAAATAGCTCCGAGAATCAGGTCCATGCAATGGTTGATGATCCTCATAGGTGGTAATCCATTAGCTACATTATTTGAAATGATGTCTTCATACTCTATCATCAACTCCTTTATTTCCTTTTGTTGTTCTTCTTCATGCTTCAGGTTCCTAGTCTTATTAGGAACTAAGGAAAAAAAACACGTCTTCTATTAGGAATTGGGAAGGACAACTAAGAGTGGGGGGGGGGGGAGGGGTGAATCGGTTGTGATCCAGTTATCAATAAATTATAACCCAAAACAAATTATTCCAACTTACAACTCAGTGTCGGTAAAACAAACTTTAATGTCGATAAAACAGATTAACAGTTATAGCAGTACTGGTATAACTTAATGCATGAAACCGAAAGAGAAACAACATCCATAACACATGACACATAGATTTTGATGTGGAAACCCTGTAAGGGGAAAAACCATAGTGGGAAACCTTACCCACAATCAGATGATACAACTGCAAATAGTAAGTGTATACAAATGGGGTCTACACATGCACATGCAAAAAGGCCAACCACCTAGAGCTCACTGCTCAATCACAAAATAGAAGACACACTGACTACAATTGGATGGGTAAATCCAATAACAATGTACTATTTCATAATAGCATCTGCAATGCTGGATTCAGTATCAGTTTAAGCTCTGACCATGAGTGCCAAACACATTCATAACCTTCCTTCAACCTTCAGATAATATCTGCATGATTCACACAAGGATTTGCTTATTTTCTCTCTTCAATATCCATACATGCTCATAATGATGATCTTCAATAAGATCTTACAATCATTTATACAAAACCTAAAACCTCAACATTAGGTTGGCTCACTAAAGATATTACAATTGAATCAATTACAAATAAGTCTTGATGTAATACACTATGTCAGCTCAATACATTTACACATTATCCAAGCAATAAACCTTTTCCAAAACATGTCATACTGATTTGGAATGTGATATCATGTACCGATCCGTAACCTAGACTTATTTGTCGGTAACGGCAAATATGTCAACCTAATTAGAACAATACGAAAAACACCAAATGCAAACAACCAATCCATGTCTTCGACATAACCAAATGATCTCTAGATGATAACAAGTTATCATCACTTCTGATGAACCATATATCCTATCGGTGAACATATACTGGTGACTATGCATAATCCAATATCCATGCCAGGACCACAATGTGTCTATTCAATAATAAACCAATATAACTAGAGTGCCAAATCAACAATGTAGACCTCCAAGAAGATAAGTGTTGACATCAATGACAAAACCAATGCAACACATCATGAAGTCATCCATAATACCAACAATCTCCCCCTATGGCATTGATGGCAACACTAGATGGAAAAAAATTAAGTGCCAAAAACAAAATACCAAATACCAACAATCTCCCAGAATAGGCCAATACAAAGTTTTGTACCAAAAACAGAAACAAAACAACCAAAACCAAAAATACATCTCTCCCCAAGTACAATGTTTTTCCATAGATATCTCTCCCCTTTGACATCAAATGCCAAAGCAGTTAAGAATCAAAATTAGAGTTTAACATACAGCTAACTACTCCCCCCTGAGTAGTAGCTTTCCTTAATCAAAGCCGGAAAAAGATTTTTTTGTTAGTCTATGTCGATGGCGAAATGAACCCAAGCTGATCTCCTAGATATTCAAATGTTTCCTTAGGCAAAGGCTTTGTAAAAATATCTACAATTTGCTCTTTAGTATTCACATAAACCAATCTCACTTCATTTGCTTCAACATTCTCTTTCAAAAAATTGTACTTAATAGAAACATACTTTGTCTTAGAGTGAAATACTGGATTCTTTGATATATCAATTGCTGCTGAATTATCAGAATAAATAATTATCAATTCTTTGTATTTTACCTTTATATCCTTCCACATTTGCTTGATCCATAATACTTGAGTATAATTAGTTGTTGTTGCAACATATTCTGATTTTGTTGTAGATAATGACATACAAGTCTACTTCTTACTTATCCATGAAATTAACCTTTTGCCAAGAAAGAATGCACCGTCAGTGGTACTCTTTATGTCATCTACATCTCCTGCCCAATTTGCATCTGTATATGCACATAGCTCAAAGCTTTCATCCTTAGGATACCATAAACCAAGATTTGTTGTGCCTTGTAGGTACTAGAAAATCATTTTTACTATTGATTCATGATTTTCTTTAGGATTCCTTTGAAATCTTGAAACAATACACACTACATTCATTATATCAGGTCTAGTTTGTGTCAAATATAGTAATCCTCCAATCATAGATTTGTACCTTGTCGGATTTATAGGAGCTGAATCATCCTTTAATGTCAATTTATCCATTGTAGTCATAGGAGTGCTTATCGGTTTGGATTTTTCCATAACAAATTTATTCAAAAGTTCCTTCTAGTATTTTCTTTGACATATGAATATACCTTTATCTGTTTGAGAAAACTGCAAACCTAGAAAAAATTTTATATCTCCAATCATAGACATTTCAAATTCTTCCTGCATCTTGTTAGCAAAGTCTTTACATAATCCATCTTCACCTCCAAAAATGATATCATCCACAAATACTTCAATAACCAAAACATCATCATTGATGATTTTGTAGTACAAGTTGTCAGCATTACCTTTTGTGTAACCAAGGTTTAAAAGATATTTATCCAGTCTAGCATACCAAGCTCTGGGAGCTTGCTTCAATCCATATAAAGTTTTCCTTAATCTGCAAACCATATCATTATCATCTGTTAAAGAAAATTCACCTGGTTGTTCAATGTAAACTTCTTCTTCAATATCTCCATTCAAAAATTCACATTTTACATCCATTTGATAAACTTTATAGTTCTTATGAGCTGCAAATGCAAGAAATAGTCTAACTGCCTCAATTAAGGCTACCGGTTCAAAGGTTCCATTATAATCAATTCCTTCTTTCTATGAATAACCTTTACAAACTAATCTTTCTTTGTTTCTGATTACTTCACCATCTTCATTAAGTTTATTTCTAAATACCCATTTAGTTCCAATTACATTTTTGTTTTTAGGCTGGGAAACTAATGTCCAAGTATTATTCTTTTCAATCTTTTCTAATTCATCTTCCATTGCTTTTATCCAATGTTTATCCTAACATGCTTCAATAATAGATGTTGGTTCTATTAGGATTCCCAAAGATACTGAGAGGGGGGGGTGAATCAGTATCTAACCGATAATTGAACTTTCTTAAATTATAACATGAAAAGCAATTCAAAACGATGTACTGGTAAACCAGAATTAATGTAGTAAATAAGAATAACAACCACAATATGAAAGACACACCATAACACAATATTTTAACAAGGAAACCTGGTGTGGGAAAAACTTCAGTGGGATTTATGACCCACAATATTCTCTTACTGGCCAATAAGGGAATATTATTGTTTACAATAGGGGCCTGCACATGCAGAAAGGCCAAGTGCCTAGAGCTCATTACTCAGTTACAAAAGAAGTCTCACTGACTTACAAAAATGGATTATACAAATCCAATGTCTTGTACTTCTTTAGATTAGCATCTACTATGCCATATTTTGCTGGCATATGCACACTCCAATGAGACATTGTATGTGATTGAAGGTTTTGTCATTGATGGCAACCTTACAATCCTATGGCACCGACAAGGCATTACACTGGCAAGATAGCTCACCAACATCAACAGATCACACTCTACACCGGCACTCAGACCACCGACACTGGCACAAAGGCCAACAGGATTTTTGTTATATTATATTTTGTTTATTATTGTAAAACTTTGTAAGCCGACTTGGCAAGTTGTAAAATGACTCTTATATATAAGAGAGATCATTGTAGACATTTTGTAAGTGATGGAAGCGAAGAAAAAGAAGATATTAGGCAGACCTATTATGCGAAATATAGGTTAAAGGTTTTATGTAAAGAACAAAGCAGAAACCGGTATTGGATCAAGCATTATAGATGCTATTTTAAAGCAATACAAGATATTGGATTTGTATAATCCACATTGTAAGTCAGTGAGACTTCCCATTGAGTAGTGAGCTCTAGGCAATTGGCCTTCCTGCATGTGCAGGCCCCTCTTTTAAGTAATATTCTCTTATTGGCCAGTAAGTGGATATAGTGGGTCACAAATCCCACTGATGTTTTTCCCACACCGGGTTTCCTCGTTAAATCCTTGTGTCATGGTGTGCTTTTCATGTGGATGCTTTTAATTCTGTTTATTGCATTATTTCTTGCATACCGCTACACTGTTATAATGTGTTTTGCATGTTTTAAGTTGAGAAATTCTAATTACCAGTTAGATACTGATTCACCCCCCCCCCCTCTCATTATCTATGGGATTCCTAATAGATTTAGTACCGGTTTAAGCTTTGCAATATACATAAACCCTTATCTAATATCTGCCTTACAATTTGCATATTAGGTTTGCATTAATCCTTCCTTCTATCACATCACAAATGATCTACAATGATCTCATACTTATATGAGTCATATTACAATCCACCAAATCGTCTTACAAAAGTTTTTATAATTAAATACAAAATACATTTATACAAAATTCCTGTCGGCCATGGTGTCGGTAATCTTTCTTTTTGGTGCTAATGAACTTGTATGTCGGTGTTGAGTCTGTCGGTGTCGGTGCCTGCTGGTATCATATGATTGTAACGTTGTCATAAATGACAATACCTTCAATCAGGTACAATTTCTCATTGGAGTGTGCATTTGCCAACAATATCCCCCTTTGGCATTGATGGCAACACTCATGAGAAAAATCAAAACTGTATATCCAAAAATGTTATCCAAAAATGATTTGCCAAAATTGTCTTACCAAAACTGTGTTATCAAAAAGTGTGCTCCCCCTAAGCTGATGATATATTTATTTTGATCATTTTTCTCATCTCCAATAGTCCCCCTTTGACATCAATGACAAAGGTTGTCATTCACTGTCAGTGGAGTGTGGTTCCTACCTAGATCCTTGTAACCGGTGGGTTACAATCTGATAGATGTCTGCCAATGCAAAATTTTAACTGTCACTAAACCTTTTGTTGTCCTTTAATGCCACTTGTGTTCTTTGAACTGTACGAATGAGTATGTGCATTTTCTCTTTCAGTGTCTTAAGTCCGGGAACCAGAGCCTCGGAAATTTCTTTTCTCAAAGAAATGATGTAATCTAGTTTAGGAACTAGTTTGCATTTTAAATCCTTTGCCTTAATCTTTATCTTTTCTTTATCTTTTTCTAACTTCTCAATTTTCTCCTCAAGATCTGCAATGATCTTTTCAATTTCCAAAAATGGATTTGATGTTCCTAATAAATTGTCAGTAATATTGTTAATTTCTTCTTGTGCTTTTCTGATCTCTGAATCTATGTCCTCTGTCAAAATATCAGTTTTGCAAGTATCACTGTACAATTTCTTGAAATCCAAAATTGTTTCTCCTAGTTCCAGTATTAAGGTTTCTATTTGTTCCTTATTCTTCTTCATTATTTCCTCAAAGAATCTTTCTTTCTGCTTATTCATTCTCTCTTTGAATGTGTCTTCATTTATCTGGTCTAGTGTAATTAGATTGCTAGTTATATATTTAGACAATGTGTCTAATTGGCTCAAAGGATCTTTATTATCTATGTTACACTTTGGAGCTATCATTTTTAAAATTGGTAATGTGTCATCTATAGCTTTGTAAGCTTGTGCATTACACTCTGTTATATTCTTTATTGAGTCCAAGCGTACCTCTATCACATTCGTTGGTCTGAATTTTGTCATTGAAGTACCAGATGTCTGCCCAACTGTTTTCACAATCTCCATGCTGTCAGTTGTAGTAATAACTTTGCTTTCTTCTTTCTCAAGAGGATCTATTTGAGTTTGCATTTCCACTAGAAAAGGTTTAGGCTTTTCAGATGTTTCCAGTGGCAATGTCTCTTTTTGAACCTGTGACTCTAACTATTTTTATTCTGGTTTCTCAACATGTGCCTTAGTGGGTTTCTATGTGTTCTCAACTACCGATTTTTCTGATGTAGTCTCAGTAGGCACTACCAGTTTCTTTGTATTCACCTCTACACTGTCTACTACCAATATCTCAACTTGTTTCTCTGTGTTGTCGACTGGTTGCTCTAGCTCAGTGGGTTTAGTATCAGTCACCATTCCAGTAGACAGGGGATCAACTGATTGTTTAGTTTGTGTCTCAACCCCAATCTCAATATCTGCAGTTGGTGGCTCAATAGATGCAACAGTATGGACATTTGTGGTCTCTTCCTTCTCAGTGTGTGGGGGATCATTTAATTCTTCAGTTTGTTTTTGTTCCCCAATTCCAATGTTATCAATTCCAACATTTTCTATCGGTGGCTCTATTGCTACATTTGTCTTCTCAGTTGATTCCTTATCTACCACAATATTTACCTCTTGTGTATCTATGTTCATAGTGTATAAAATTTTCGACTCAAGGTTTGTATCCTCATGAGGAGTCTCCATACTCTCTGTTGTCGGTTGTGTGTCAACGGTTTCTACTAGTGGAGTATCAGAAAGAGGTGGGGGTAAGTTATCAGTTATTTTAAGGCTCAAAGGTCCACCTTCCTTACCTTTCCCCTTATCCCTATCCTTTTGATAGACTCTGATGGTCTTAGGTCTTTTAAGTTCTTCTTGTTCCTATTTTGCAACAAAGAATATATCCCATTGATCCGTAGTTTCTTCTGAAATTTCATTCACTCTTCCTGCCATAAGTGCAACATGTCGATGACTGATTGAAAATATTGTCTGGTTGACTTCACTGATTAATTGATCTATCTCTTCAGTGGAGTTCACTGGGTGAACTGCAAGTAATTTTTCTATTTTTATCTTTTTGTCTAGTTGAACAATAGCTACCCTTCTAGCTTCTAGTCTTTTGTATAAATCAGTGGGTATATCATCAACAATATCCATCAAAAATTTCTTGTATATTTCCAAGTCTAAGATTACACTATTCTCTATGCTTTCTTTATCATCAGTAGAAAGTGTGTTATACAACTTGCTAATATTTTTCAATTTTCCATCCTTAGTTATTTCACTTAGAAGTTTGTCCAATGGAGAAATATCCTATTTTACCTTCTTCTTCTTTGGAGTTAACTTCTTAACTAGAGGCCTCACTACCTATTTCTTTTGTCTTGTCTTTCTGGGTGTAGGTGAGGGTGTCGGTGAGGATTTTCTTTTCCTTACTACCCTTTTGAATTCGGTCGGTATATCACTTTCAAAAGAAGTTGAAACCGGTGAAAGGTGAGCTTCCGGTTGAAGTCCTTCCAACTCACTTTCCTTAATACCAGTTTGCTTCAATACATCTTCCTTAATTGCTTTAGCTTGTCTTGTACCCTTCCTCACTATCTGTTCAGTTTTCTTAATTATTTTCTGTGATTGAATGCCACTCTCAATTGTTTCAGCATTGCCAAAGAATTTCTCATCTGGTTTTCTTGGTGCCTCAAGTAGAGCTTTTGCATATGTCTCAATAATGTTCTCATCAGCTTCACATCCCATTTCAATTACCCAAATAGTTCTTGGGACAACTGCTTCCATCCATATTCCATCTTTCTTTACCACAAAGCATATGTCATCTTTGTATTTGTCAACAATTGCTTGGGATAGTCTTGTTCTATATTTCATCTTTTCCTTAAATGCTTGGAAATATTCATTGATGTTCTTATCTCTATTTTCTCCCATGTTGTTCAGTAGGTTCAATAGTTGTTTTCCTACCAGTATATCAAATCCAAAGTCTTTTCTGCCAATACTGGGTACTTCCTTGGTGATATACAACATTAAGCTCACAAGTAAGTTGCCAAATCTAAAGGTTCCCTTCTTGTCACCTTTGATTTTCTTTAGATTTTCTATTAGTTCATCTTTCATCCATTCACAGATGACGATCTTAGCATTGTTGTTCACTAAGTCATAAGCACTTTTAGTACACAAACTAGAGACTGAGTTTAGTCTGTTTGTATGAGTGGCTTTGTAGCCAAGTACTATGCTGATGAATTTGACATTTACATCTTTATCATCATTGACTCTAAGTGATCTCTTGTCAAAATTTGCATCGGTTCGGGTTTTTATAGTGTCATTAGAGACCTTAGTTTTGTCAAGCCTTCTACCAGTGAAGGGTAAGCCTATCACTACCCTAACTGCCTCTTTCGTGATCTTATGAATTGAATCCAACCAAAAGAATTCGCCATGCACTCTGCTTAGAACAATCCTTATAAAATCCTTGGGAAAATCTGGGATACTAAGGATTTTAGTAAAACCTAGGCTTTCCACTATCTTATGTTCTAGTTTGATGTTTCCAGATTCATCACATAAAATAGTCTGATACATATTCTTGATTTCTTCATCTCCTAGTTCTTCTATGTGATAGTGTATATATATTCTAGGGTCTTCAGCATATACTACTCCTTTAGGAATTTGAGAGAATGCCCCTAGGGTATCATCTTTCTTTGCAATGTCGAGAATGATCTTAAACATGGGTCTAGGGCATTTAACTTCTTCTACAATAGTAGGGTTTGCAATGAATTCAGGAACAGAGGAGGATGCCATGGTTATAAATACCTCAATCTTCCTTTAGGATGAGTGCTTGAATGTGCTTCCTTCTCGCTATGGATGCCCTTGCTCAGAATTTTCGCGCTCTCAAGAGATTTGGATGATCAGTGAATTAAAAAGGTGCCAAAATACTTACTTTATAATGTTATTTTCTCAAACTACCACATTTAATGCTTGTCGGTTAAGTCACAACTGAACTCATTTGTCGGTAAAGAAGTAATCCAACTTCTCGCCATCAACCAAGGGAATATTAGCATGTTTTTCAATTTGTTGCTAAAACCCCAAAGGATTTTCCTTCAGTTAGATGAAGAGTCTCCTGTTAGTGGAGTGACACTTTGTTCTGCCAGTGGAGGAGTATTCCCATCAACATTCTGATCTGACTTTCTGATCCATTTCTTTGAGAATTCTTTCTTTACCTCTTCAACCTTTTCTTTACCTTTCAAGCTGGGTCCTTTGTTATTTACCGGTGATGTCTTACTTCTACAGAATTTTGCAATATGTCCAATCTTGTTACAAGCATAACAAGTCACATTGTTTTTCTAAATAGCTTTCCCATATCCTATGCCGGTATGTGTTCTGCATTGATTAGATAAGTGTCCAAATCTTCCACAAACATAACATCTTACATTCATTCTACAATTTTCTGAATTATGACCAACTTTGTTGCATTTAGAACATTGACCGGTGGGTATATTAGTGTCTTGGTAATTTCTAGATCTACACTGATTTTCTCTATGACCATACTTGTTATAGTTAAAGAATTTCCCATTAAATTTGTAAGCATTAGGTTGTCTTACCGGTTTTTTGTGATCATTATTGTTTGCAGTACCAGAGCTTTCACCAACTTCAAAGCCAAGGCCATTTGTATCACCATTAGGTTTCTAATTCTTTAGCATGTCAACAAGTTCTTCTAAACTTTTCTTGAATTTCTCCTTGTGTTGTTTTGCAGTAGCTAGTTCACTCTCCAAGATTCTTTTCTGTCTCATGAGTTCATTTGTGTCATTTTGTGTATGCATCAAGTCTGTCTTCAACATATCATTTTCATGACTAAGTCTTGTGTTTTCATTTCTAGCATCATTCAGTCTTCTAACCAAGTCCTCTTCATTCTTCTTTCGATTTTTAGTTTCTTTACAAAATCTCATAGTCATATCTTGCATCTCATTCTTCATTGTATTATTTTCATGTCTCAGCATGTTTACCAAATCATTAAGAGTTTCTTTTTCATCATCATTATTCTACATCTTTTCACAAAGTTCTCTTCTCTTATTCCTTGCAATAGTGAGATTTTCTTGAAGTCCTTGAATAATATCCTGTGCAGCCTTCAGATCATCTTCAAGTTTGATATTCTTTACTTTTTTTGCATCATAGTCTGAAAGAGTTGTTTCCAATTGCTTTCTCAAGTTTTCCATCTCTACCGGTGTCAAGATCTTCCTCAAGCTGTTAGGATTTTGAAAATAGAGGACCAAGCTCTGATACCAATTGTTAGGATTCCCAAAGATACGGAGAGGGGGGCTGAATCAGTATCTGACCGGTAATTGAACTTTCTTAAATTATAACATGAAAAGCAATTCAAAACTGTGTACCAGGAAACCAGAATTAATGCAGTAAATAAGAATAATAACCACAACATGAAAGACACACCATAACACAATATTTTAATGAGGAAACCCGGTGTGGAAAAAAACTTGATGGGATTTGTGACCCACAATATTCGCTTACTGGCCAATAAGGGAATATTATTGTTTACAATATGGGCCTGTACATGCAAGAACGCCAAGTGCCTAAAGCTCACTGCTTAGTTACAAAAGAAGTCTCACTAACTTACAAAAATTGATTATACAAATCCAATGTCTTACACTGCTTCAGATCAGCATCTACTATGCCAGATTCAGTACCGGTTTAAGCTCTGCAATATACATAAACCCTTATCCAATATCTACCTTACAATTCGCATATTAGGTCTGCATTAATCCTTCATTCTATCACATCACAAATGATCTACAATGATCTCATACTTATATGAGTCATATTACAATCCACCAAGTCAGCTTACAAAAGTTTTTATAATTAAATACAAAATACATTTATACAAAATTCATGTCGGCCATGGTGCCGGTAATCTTTCTTTTTGGTGTCGGTGAACTTGTATGTCAATGTTGAGTTTGCTAGTGTTGGTGCCTGTCGGTATCATATAATTGTAAGTTTGCCATCAATGACAATACCTTCAATCACCTACAATTTTTCATTGGAGTGTGCATTTGCCAATAGGTTCAACTTGAGAAATTAAACATACCTCTTCATTTGCCAATCTTCCTCTTGTCATAACACCTTGATTGTTATTTCCAATTATCTGATTCTCTAAATGATTTAATCTTACATACCTAGGTTTATTCACATGTTGTTGTTCTTTAGTCAAAGTTGAGTTTTCTGATGATGCAGGTGTGACTGGATCTATATTTTGTACAGATCTATGCCGATTCATTTATAATCATTTCAACTACCGATTCTACAGATCTTGAATCTCCTCTAAAATGTTCATCTATCTTCACATTAGTACTTTCAATGATTTTCTGCAATCTTTTATTATAACATCTATATGCCTTGCTTCTAGTTGAATATCCAAGAAATATTCCTTCATCACTTCTAGGATCAAATTTGCCAATATACTCATCTCTTCTAATATATCATTTGCTTTCAAATATTCTAAAATATTTAAGAGTAGGAGTATGATAAAACCATAGTTCATAACGGGTCTTACCGGTTTCACTTTTTATATGAACTCTATTGAAAGTATAAAGCATTGTATTCACTGCTTCTCTCCAATATACATAAGGTAAATTTGCTTCCATCATCATGGTTCTTGATGCATCTTGAATAGTTTTGTTCTTCCTTTCCATAACTCAATTTTGCTGGAGTGTTCAGGGTGCTGATAGTTGTCTTTTGATTCCATTTTTCTCATACAATGAATTGAATTCTCTAGATATAAATTCCCCTCCTTGATCTAATCTTTAACATTTGATTTTCTTGCCAGTTTCATTCTCTACCATTTCCTTGTATATCTTGAATCTTCCAAAAACTTTTGATTTCTCCTTGCAAAAAGTAACCCAACACATTCTAGAATAATCATCAATTATTAGCATAAAGTATCTATCTCACTGAAGACTTCTTGTTCTTGTTGGACCACATAAATAAGTATGAATTAAATCAAGAATATTATTGGATTTTTCATCAATGCTCTTAAATGTTGTTCTAACTTGCTTTCCCATTTGACATTCCTTACATACCGGATTATGAGGTTTCACAATCTTAGGTAAATCCCTTACTGCCTTAGTTGAACTGATCTTTATAATGCAATCAAAATTCACATGACATAGTCTTTTATGCCATAACCAACTTTCATCAGTGTGAGCAATCAAACATGTCTTATCACTGGTATTCAAGTAAAAGATATTACGTTTAGTCTGATTACCGGTTGTAATCTCCAATCTAGTTCTATTCATGATTTTGTATTTTCTATTCTTGAATTGTAATTGAAATCCTTTTTCCACTAACTGACCAACACTCAAAATATTATGCTTTAAACCTTCTACATAAAAAACATTATCAATATTGTGCTTACCATCCAAAGATATAGTGTCTCTTCCTTTAATTAAATAAGCTTTGTCATCTCCAAATCTTACTAGACCTCCATGAATTTCCTGTAAAGATAATAATTTCCTTTTATCACCAGTCATATGATGCGAGCATCCACTATCAATGATCCATTCACCATTTTCTTCAATTTTCATTGTTGGTGCTTGCTCTATCGGTTTGATAATAGGTGTCGGTTGATCTTTTATTGCAACAAATGCACATCCACTATCTGTTGGATCTTCATCTGAATCATTTGTAACACCTTCATATGCATAGTAACATGATTTATCTCTTTTTTTCTTAAATCTATATTTATGATATTCAGAGTTAGGCTTATATGTTCTTTTTGCTTCCTCCCTTAGTCTTGCATGTCTATCAGGACACCTAGAAGCCATATGACCAACTTTATTGTAATTAAAACATTTGAAAGGTGCTTTCCCTTCATACTTACTTCCTACTGGACCTTTAGGCATCTTCCTTACAAATAGTGCTTCAAGTTCTTCATTTTCTCTTCTCATATCTTCAAGTTATTTTGCATAAAGTGTTTTCCAATTAGTTTTGTCAGATGATGATGATGCTAATGATGATGCTTTGAAAGCTATATCAGTTTTGATTGTAGCAACAGGACCAAACTCTTCAAGCCCAAATGTTGAAAGTTTTCCAACCAAGGTATCTTTAGAAACTGATTTATTAGGCATTATTCTAAACTCATTAATAGAAGTCACTTTTATTTTGTAAGCTGGTGGAAAAGCTCTTAAAAATTTAGAAACAATTTTATCTTCAAATAATTATCCTCCACAACATTGTATTCCTAAAACAATTTCATTAACTCTTTCCATAAATGCAGAAATTCTTTCATCTTCTTCCATTTTTAAATTTTCATACCTAACCCGATAACATTCTAGTTTAGCAATTTTGGTAGTGGTATCTCCTTCATTCAATATTTAAAGTTTATCCCAAATAGCTTTTGTAGTAGATCAATTTGATAATCCCATGATTTGTTGATCTGATAATGTGCTCAGAAGTGTTTCTCTTGCTTTGCAATCATTCTCCAAGTCTTTAGCCAATGTTGGTGGATGAGGGATATTCAGAGTAGGACCAACATAGTCATTCTTTGTAACATCCCATATATCTCTTCCAATGCAATTCAGATGTGTTTCCATTCTGATCTTCCATATACCATAGTTAGTTCCATCAAGTTTCAAACTATTCTTCCTAAAAATATTTGCTGCCATAGACTCTCCTCAAGTTGTTAGGCTTTTGTAAAAGGAAGACTTAGCTCTGATACCAATTGTTAGGAATCAGGAAGGACAACTGAGAGGGGGGGTGAATCAGTTGTGAACCAGTTATCAATAAATTATAGCCCAAAATAAATTATTCCAACTTAAAACTTAGTGCCAATCAAACAAACTTTAATGTCGGTAAAATAGATTATTAGTTATTGCAATGCCGATATAACTTAATGAATGAAATAGAAAGAGAAACAACATCCACAATACATGACACAAATAGTTTGATATGGAAACCCTTTAAGGGGAAAAACCACAGTGGGAAACCTTACCCACAATCAAATGATACTACTGCAGATAGTAAGTGTATACAAATGAGGTCTACACATGCAGAAAGGCCAACCGCCTAGAGCTCACTTCTCAATCACAAAATAGGAGTCACGCTAACTACGATTGGATGGTTAAATCTAATAAAAATGTACTGCTTCATAATAGAATCTACAATGATAGATTCAATACTGGTTTAAGCTCTGACCATGAGTGTCAAACACCTTCATAACCTTCCTTCAACCTTCAGATAATATCTATGTGATTCACACAAGGATCTGCTTATTTTTTGCTCTTCAATGCACACACTCATAATGATGATCTTCAATAAGATCTTACAATCATTTATACAAAACTTAAGACCTCAATATTAGGTCGGCTCACTAAAGATATTATAATTAAATCAATTACAAATAAGTCTTGATGCAATACAATATGTCAGCTCAATACATTTGCACATTATCCAATAAATAAATCTTTTTCCAAAATGTGTCGTGCTAATCTGGAACGTGATATCATGTATCGATCCATAACCTAGACTTATCTATCAGTAAAGGCAAAGATGTCAACCCAATTAGACCAATAAGAAAAACACCAAATCCAAACATCCAATCCATGTCTTCGACATAACCAAATGATCTCCAGATGATAACAAGTTATCATCATTGCTGGTGAACCATATATCCTATCGGTGAACATATACCAGCGACTGTCTGTAAGCCAATATCCATGTCGGGACCACAATGTGCCAGTTCAACAATAAATCAATATAACCAGAGTGCCAAATCAATAATGTAGACCTCCAAGAAGATAAGTGTTGACATCAATGACAAAACCAATGTAACACATGACGAAGTCATCCATAATACCAACAATCTCCTGCTTTGGTATTGATGGCAACAATAGATGGAAAAACATCTAAGTGTCAAAAACATAATGCCAAATACCAATAATCTCCCAAAATAGATCAATACAAAGTTTTGTACCAAAAATAGAAATAATACAACCAAAACCAATAATACATCTCTCCCCGAGTACAATGTTTTTCCATAGATATCTCTCCCCCTTTGACATCAAATGCCAAAGCATTTTATGAATCAAAATCAGAACTTAACATATAGCTAACTACTCCCCCTGAGCAGTAGCTCTCCTTCATCAAAGTCAGAAAAAGATTTTTTTGTTAGTCTCTGTCGGTTTGATGCCAGTCTTCATCATTCAAGTCTCTGTGGGTGGGGAAATTACCCCAAGTTGCTCTCTGAGATATTCAAATGTTTCCTTAGGCAAAAACTTTTTAAAAATATCTGCAATTTTCTCTTTAGTATTCACATAAACCAATCTCACTTCATTTGATTCAACATTCTCTTTCAGAAAATTGTACTTAATAGAAACATGCTTTGCCTTAGAGTGAAATACGGGATTCTTTGATATATCAATTGCTGCTAAATTATCACAATAAATAATTATCGGTTCTTTGCATTGTACTTTTATATCCTTCCATATTTGTTTGATCCATAATACCTAAATACAATTAGTTGTTGATGCAACATATTCTGATTCTACTGTAGATAATGATGTACAAGTCTGCTTCTTGCTTATCCATGAAATTAACCTTCTGCCAAGAAATAATGCACCGCCAGTGGTACTCTTTCTGTCACCTACATCTCCTTCCCAATTTGCATCTGTATATGCACATAACTCAAATTTTTCATCCTTAGGATACCATAAACCAAGATTTGTTGTACCTTGTAGGTACCAAAAAATCCTTTTTACTATTAATTCATGATTTTCTTTAGGATTCCTTTGAAATCTTGAAACAATACACATTGCATTCTTTATATTAGGTCTAGTTTGTGTCAAATAGACTAATTCTCCAATCATAGATTTGTACCTTGTCAAATTTATAGAAGTTGAATCATCCTTTAATGTCAATTTATCTGGTGTAGTCATAGGAGTGCTTACCGATTTGGAGTTTTCCATACCAATTTTTTTTCAAAAGTTCCTTCAAGTATTTTCTTTGACATATGAATATACCTTTATCTGTTTGAGAAATTTGCAAACCTAAAAAATTTGTTATCTCTCCAATCATAGACATTTCAAATTCTTCCTGAATCTAGTTAGCAAATTCTCTACATAATCCATCTTCACCTCCAAAATCATATTATCCACAAATACTTCAATAACCAAAATATCATCATTGGTGATTTTGTAGTACAAGTTGTTGTCATCATTACCTTTTGTGTAACCAATCTTTAAAAGATATTTATCCAGTCTAGCATACCAAGCTTTGGGAGCTTGCTTCAATCCATATAGATCTTTCCTTAATCTGCAAACCATATCCTTATCATCTGTCAAAGAAAATCCATCAAGTTGTTCAATGTAAACTTCCTCTTCAAGATTTCCATTCAAAAATGCACATTTTACATCCATTTGCTAATCTTTATAGTTCTTATGAGCTACAAATGCAAGAAATGGTCTAATTGCCTCAATTCGGGTTACTGATGGAAAGGTTTCATTATAATCAATTCCTTCTTTCTGTGAATAACCTTTACAAACTAATCTTGCTTTGTTTCTAATTACTTCACCATCCTCATTAATTTTATTTCTAAATACCCATTTAGTTCCAATTACATTTTTGTCTTTAGGCTAGGAAACTAATGTCCAAGTATTATTCTTTTCAATCTGTTCTAATTCATCTTCCATTACTTTTATCCAATGTTTATCCTGACATGCTTCAATAACAGATGTTGGTTCAACTTGGTAAATTAGACATACCTCTTCATTTTCTAATCTTCCTCTTGTCATAACACCTTGATTCTTATTTCCAATTATCTGATTCTCTGAATGATTCAATCTTACATACTTGTGTTTATTCACATGTTGTTGATCTTCAGTCACAGTTGAATTTTCTGATGATGTCGATGTGACTGGATCTACATTTTGTATTGGTGCAATCTGTGTCAGTTCATTTATAATCATTTCAATTGTTGGTTCTATAGATCTTGAATCTCCTCTAAAATGTTTATCTATCTTCACATTAGTACTTTCAATTATTTTCTGCAATCTTTTATTATAACATCTATATGCCTTGCTTCTAGTTGAATATCCAAGAAATATTCCTTCATCACTTCTAGGATCAAATTTTCCAATATAATCATCTCTTCTAATATAGCATTTGCTTTCAAATATTCATAAATATTTAAGAGTAGGAGTATGACCAAACCATAGTTCATAAGGGGTCTTACCGGTTTCACTTTTGATATGAATTCTATTGAAATTATAAACCATTGTATTCACTACATCTCTCCAATATACATGAGGTAGATTTTCTTTCATCATCATGGTTCTTGTTGCATCTAGAATAGTTTTGTTCTTCCTTTCCGCAACTCAATTCTGTTGGGGTGTCCAGGGTGCTGATAGTTGTCTTTTGATTCCATTTTCCTCATGAAATGAATTGAATTCTCTAGATGTAAATTCCCCTCCTTGATCTGATCTTAAACATTTTATTTTCTTGTCGGTTTCATTCTCTACCATTTCCTTGTATATCTGAATCTTCCAAAAGCTTATGATTTCTCCCTGAAAAAAGTAACCCAACACATTCTAGAATAATAATCAATTATTAGCATAAAGTATCTATCTCACAGAAGACTTCTTGTTCTTGTTGGACCACATAAATAAGTATGAATTAAATCAAGAATAGTATTGGATTTTGTAGAAATGCTCTTAAATGTTGTTCTAACTTGCTTTCCCATTTGACATTCCTTACATACCGAATTATGAGATTTCGCAATATTAGGTAAATCCCTTACTACCTTAGTTAAACTGATCTTTATAATACAATCAAAATTCACACAATATAGTCTTTTATGCCATAACCAACTTTCATCAATGTGAGCAAAGAAACATGTCTTATCACTGGTATTCAAGTAAAAGATGTTGCATTTAGTCTGATTACCGGTTGCAATCTCCAATCCAGTTCTATTCATGATTTTGCATTTTCCATTCTTGAATTGTAATTGAAATCCTTTTTCCACTAACTGACCAACACTCAAAAGATTATTTTTTAAACCTTCTACATAATAAACATTATCAGTATCATGCTTACCATCCAAAGATATAGTGCCTCTTCCTTTAATTAAACAAGCTTTGTCATCTCCAAATCTTACTAGACCTCCATGAATTTCCTCTAAAGATAAGAATTTTCTTCTATCACCAGTCATATGATGCTAGCATCCACTATCAATGATCCATTCATCATTTTCTTCAATTTTTGTTGCTGGTGCCTACTCTACTGATTTGACAATAGGTGATGGTTGATCTTCTTTTATTGCAACAAATGCCCATCCACTATCTGTTGGATCTTCATCTGAATCATTTGTAACACCCTCATCTGCATAGTAATATGACTTATCTCTATTTTTCTTAAATCTATATTTCTAATACTTAGGGTTAGGCTTATATGTTCTTTTTGCTTCCTCACTTAGTCTTGCATGTCTATTAGGACACCTAGAAGCCATATGACCAACTTTATTGTAATTAAAAAATTTGAAAGGTGCTTTACCTTTATACTTACTTCCTACTGGACCTTTAGGCATCTTCCCTGCAAAAAGTGCTTCAAGTTCTTTATTTTCTCTTCTCATATCTTCAAGTTCTTTTGCATAAAGTACTTTCCAATCAGTTTTGGCAGATGATGATGATGCTGACGATGATGCTTTGAAAGCTATATCAGTTTTGACTATAGCAATAGGACCAAACTCTTCAAGCTTAAATGGTGAAAGTTTTCCAACCAAGGTATCTCTACAAAATGATGTATTAGGCATTGTTCTCAACTCATTAGTAGTAGTCACTTTTATTTTGCAAGCCGGTGGCAAAGCTCTTAAAACTTTAGTAATAATTTTGTCTTCACATAAAGATCCTCCACAACACTGTATTCCTAAAACAATTTCATTAACTCTTTCCATAAATGCAGAAATTCTTTCATCTTCTTCAATTTTAAAATTTTCATACCTGACCTGATAACATTCCAGTTTAGCAATTTTGACAGTGGTATCTCCTTCATTCAATGTTTCTAGTTTATCCCAAATAGCTTTTGCAGTAGATCGGTCTGATAATCCTATGATTTGTTGATCTGATAATATGCTCAGAAGTGATTCTCTTGCTTTGTAATCATTCTCCAAGTTTTTAGCCAATGTCGGTGGTGAGGGATATTCGAAGTAGGACCAACATAGCCATTCTTTGTAACATCCCATATATCTCTTTCAATGTAGCTTAGATGTGTTTCCATTCTGATCTTCCATATACCATAGTTAGTTCCATCAAGTTTTGGACTGTCCTTCCTGAAAATATTTGTTGCCATAGTATCTCCTCAAGATGCTAGGCTTCTGTAAAAAGAGGACTTAGCTCTGATACCAATTGTTAGGAATCGGGAAGGACAACTGAGAGGGGGGGTGAATCAGTTGTGAACCAATTATCAATAAATTATAACCCAGAACAAATTATTCCAACTTAAAACTCAGTGCCGGTAAAACAAACTTTAATGTCGGTAAAACAGATTAACAGTTATAGCACTATCAATATAACTTAATGCATGAAACAGAAAGATAAAAAACATCCACAATGCATGACATAAATATTTTAACATGAAAATCATGTAAGGGGAAAAACCATGGTGGGAAAACTTACCACAATCAGATGATACTACTGTAGATAGTAAGTGTATACAAATGGGGTCTGCGCATGCAGAAAGGCCAACCACCTAGAGCTCACTGCTCAATCACAAAATAGGAGTCACGCTAACTAGAATTGGATGGTTAAATCCAATAACAATGTACTACTTTAGAATAGAATCTACAATGTTGGATTCGATACCGATTTAAGCTCTGATCATGTGTGCCAAACACCTTCATAGCGTTCCTTCAACCTTTAGATAATATCTTCTTGATTCACACAAGGATCTGCTTATTTTTGCTCTTCAATATCCACACACACTCATAATGATTATCTTCAATAAGATCTTACAATCATTTTTATAAAACCTAAGACCTCAACATTAGGTCATCTCACTAAAGATATTACAATTAAATCAATTATAAATAAGTCTTAATGTGATACAATATGTTGGCTCAATACATTTACACATTATCCAATCAATAAACCTTTTCCAAAACATGTCATGTTGATCTAGAACGTGATATCATGTATCGGTCCATAACATAGACTTATCTACCGGTAAAGGAAAATATGTCAACCTAATTAGACCAATAAGAAAAACACTAAATCCAAACATCCAATCCATGTCTTCGACATAACAAAATGATAACAAGTTATCATCACTACCTGTGAACATATACTGGTGACTATGCATAAGCCAATATCCATGTCGGGACCATAATGTGTCAGTTCAACAATAAACCAATATAGCCAGAGTGCCAAATCAACAATGTAGACCTCGAAGAATAC
This sequence comes from Cryptomeria japonica, assembly GCF_030272615.1. Lineage (NCBI taxonomy): Eukaryota > Viridiplantae > Streptophyta > Pinopsida > Cupressales > Cupressaceae > Cryptomeria > Cryptomeria japonica. The sequence goes on along the minus strand of NC_081405.1, from coordinate 352,184,560 downwards.
AAGTGTTGAAATCAATGACAAAACCAATGCAATACATGATGAAGTCATCCATAATACCAACATTTTCATGTCTCATTCCATCTAGGAATTTACTTCCATCCACCAAACAGATTCTAGCATTCATACAGTCTTCACTCTTTAAGGGATCCTCCAAAGGTAACAAGGTTTGTTTCATCCCATTTTCTATAATAGTTTATATGTTCTACCTTCCATCATGTATTGCATGTCTATCAAACTACCATCATCTACCCAACAAAAGGTGACAAATATCCATAGGCATAATATTACAAAAACTTCATCATGATAATTTCCAATTCTCAATTTCACCGAGAATTTCTCTCACTAACAACTTATGATCATCCTGAATCCATGCTATTTGGTAAGGTTTAGGGTGTTTTAATCTTTTCAAATTCAGCTTATTCACCATTTCTTCTGAAACAAGATTATCTGAAATACCGCTATCAATAACTAATTTGCAACACTTATCGGATACCTTACATCCGGTCTTGAACAAATTTCTCCTCTGCAAGGGCTCTTCATCCTCTCTAGTATGACACAAGGCTCTTCTCATCATCAATAGTTCTCCATCTTCCAATTTGTTAGCTAATCCTGTGGGGCTTTCTTCTACCAATGTTCTTCTTCTAGTGTTCTTTGTCTTCTAAAATTTAAAGGCACAATGTCCTTCTCCTCCACACTTAAAGAAAGTTCCTCTAAACACTCTCTTATCTTGTCTCCTATCATATTTTCCAAAACCCTCATTCTGGTAACCATCAGTTCTCTTCTCCTGTAGAAATTTATATCATCCTTCCACTATGAACTATCTTCCTTGTTTACTTTATTGTCTTTGTTCTAATCTATATAGGTTCCTCTTCCTCCAGGATATCCTCTACCTCCTTGAAATATTCCTCCAGAAAACCTTCCTCCTCCACCTCTTTGTCTCTGCTCATGTCTTTTGTTCAACTTCTCTTCTTCTTTCAAGGCATATTGGTAAGCTTCTTCAACACTCTGCAACTTGATCAAACTAAGTTCATCTTGTATAGACATCCGCAATCCATTCAAATATCTTGTAACTTGTTCAATCTCATTATCGACATGTCTGGATTTGATATTCAACTTCTAGAATACTTCAGTATACTCCTTCACACTTGATTCTTTTTGTTTCAAGTTTGGTAACTTCCAAAATAGATTTACTTGGTAATCAACTGGCATAAACTTCAATTTCAACTTGGCAACCATCCGCTCCCATGATTTGATCTTCTCTTTGCCTCTTCTCTATCTATCAACCTACAAATATTCCCAACAAAGAGATGCATGACCTTTCAACTGGGTACATACATATTTCACCTTTCTTTCTTTTGTGGTGTTCTCAAAACCAAAATACTTCTCCAACTCTGAGATCCAATCCATTAATTCATCTGAATCCAACTTATCATCATACTTTGGTGGGGTAAAATCTTGTTTGGTGTTTGCTCTACTCAAAACCCTCAAGAGACTCTCTTCATCTAGGTTGATTGTTGATGGGTTCACTACTTGTTTTGTTGGTGCTTCTTCATCATCTTTGCTCACATCTTCAATATGTCTACCTCTTCTCTGGGTTGTTTCAACAACTTCCAACTGGGTTGCAATTCCTCTCATCATTTCCATCACATCTGGGTTTGCATTCCCATGCACTCCACCATTCCTACTTCCTCTTCATGCCATCTTCATGCTAGTACTCTGCAGCTAAAGCTTAGATCCTTAATCTACCACCCCACAAAAAATCTTCAGGACAATGCAATCTCTAGAACAAAATATCGCTCTGATAACACTTGGTGTAGTCACAATTAGGAGGGACCTTAATGAGATCTATCTGGACCATGCAGCAAGAGTAAACACAACAAAGGCAAGACAATATCATGGAGGCAATGCAGAATTGAATGAATTAGATCATGAAAACTAATTACAAATGACTGATAACATCTGGGCTACAAGATTCGGCTCACTAGCCTACTACATACATGCTCAATTACAAAATCGGTCAACTCTGGACCTCTAAATATTAAGATATATCTTATATATTTTATCCAATGAATTATGATGCTTAATTACATTGATTTATATGTTCAAGAGAGATTCGTATCCATCTAAGAGGTCTCAAATGCCAAAGAACAAGATCAAACGTGTAAAACCACCAGGTCAGCCTCTGCCAAAGAGAATCCTCCAGAAAATCCAAACGGTAAAGTGTGGATCAAAGGGAAGGTTAGACACATGTCAAGGAACATTGGAATCAATGAACTGAAGCTTCGCAAGCTATGGGAAGGATCCAGAATATTCTCCAATAGAAAATAGGTCCAAGCGGTTCCAGAATAAAGAAGATAATTATGTTTACAAGCAAAATCTAGCTCCGCAAGATCCGGTGAGCAAATGTAAGAAAATGCAAGAAAAAATGCTAAAACTGCAAAACAAAAAATAAATTGAAAAGAAATGTTTTTGGTTGATGCAAGATTGCCAAGAACCAGGGATTATCCTACATCACATACTTATGAAGGATCTGAATTGCCAATATGCAGTAACTACCTAACGATCCAAGTTCATTTTGTAAGAAGCTCCTCCTACATCACAAGTCACTAGCCAGTATAACATCCTTGGTCATTTAGGAAAGACACCCATGCAAATATATATCCTTGACTTGTTGCGCATATCACCTACACCTAGAGAATTCCTAGATAAGGCCTTACAACAATCCAAAATTCCTACCAACATAAATGTCAACCAGTTTCAGGCTATGATAGGACATATCGCTCCCTCTCACCCTGTTACCTTTACTGAAAATGATATCCCTCACAACAAGCCTAATCATAATAATCCATTACATTTGGAAGTATTTTTCCATAACTACAAAATCAAACAAGTCTTGATAGATGGTGGAGCAGGACTAAACATTTGTACATTGAGCATTATCATAGCTCTCAGATATTTAGAAAATGACATATATCCTTCAAACAAAATAACAATCAAGGTGTATAATGATGCATAACATCTTTCCAAAGAATTCATTGTGTTACCTATCCGAGTTGGACCCACCACTGAGAGTATATTATTGCAAGTACTAGACTTGGATCTTCCATATAACATGATTCTAGGTCGCCCCTAGATACATGTCATGAAAGCAATTCCATCCACATACCACGAGTGCCTAAAATATCCTTATAATGGAACCAAATCACTATCCCTAGAGATCCATATCACTTCCAATTTTGTGCCAACCTAAAAGGGACACCTAAGAAATAAGTGCCAATTAACAAAGAAGCTTAATCATCCACTAACACTTCTTAATGTGTGGATCCTCAAACACTGGCTAAATTGTCCAAAAGAAAACTCAAAATTCAAGACCAAGGGTGTTGATAATATACTGTCACACAATCATTCCACATTGAGAAGCTACTTATTTCCCCAGTCCTATAGGAAACCTCATCCTCTTTAGAAAGGAACAAAGTTTATTATCCAATTATTACCTATTTTTACCTACGAGGTCAAAAAATAGCCTCCTTGATTTTTTTTTAGTCAAATACTTTAGAAGGGATTTGAATAAGAGCCTTTGTTTTTAATTGTGAAAGTAAATAAAAGATAATTTGTCTTTTATTTCTTATTTGGAAAAAGAGCTTGTAAAATTTTCAATGGAGCTTCCTACATTGATTAAGTATAAGTAAAGTTTAGATTGCATGGACAAATACATACAAGGAGGTCAAAAGAGGGTCACAATTTTTTAATCATTAGAAGATAAAGTAAAACCACTTTTGGAGGGAATTGGAATTCCAAGAAATAAAGATACCTCGTTGCATGTTATTAAGAGGCAGTTTGCATGGCGGCTGTCTAGGTCAAACTGTTAAAAAGACTGATAAATAAACCTTCAAAATTCTCACTCAATTTTCTCTTTGTTACCCAGACTCTGAGGAAAGGAAAATAAATCTGTCCATGAGAGTAGATGCATGCATACCAATTCATGCCTATATTTTAGATTAATCAGCAGAGATTGATTTAGTCATGTAGAGACCCAGGCATAGTGATTGTAGTCTAACACTTCCAAGGTCAATCAAGATGCAGTCAAGGGAAGTTATATTTCAAAATCTACATGAGGAGGTGCAGTTCCAAACCTAAAGAAAACCCTAGGCAAAAAAAAAGCAATAAGGGATTCCCATTTTTTTTGTATTCAATCCTTGAGGTTTCTACTATGTATCAATATTATGCATAAAGAATGCCGTGATGTATTGTTTTATGTCTTTGGGTAAATATATTGTGCATCTTTGAAGATCAAAGAAATCACAAGTACGCCATTCTTCTTGTATGGAAAAGGTACCTGTTGCAATAAAATAAGAACAAAAACATAGTTCAAGTATTAAGCAGACCCATAATGGTTTTTGAAGGACTACACTTTCAAAAACTTAAGACAACCTTAATTATAGTGATGTATGAGACTGCTCTTGATAATTTTGAGGCAGTCTATGGCATCATAACAGAGTAAGTCATCAGAAGAACAAATCTAATGAGCTAGACACAATAATTGTAGTTGTAACATTCATTGATAAAGCATTTGCACTACCAGAAGAGTCAAAGGTTTTCAATAGCATCAAAGAGAAGCAGTTGCAAGGTGTGCCAGAGAGTTGGAGTCTCAAAGAGACAAAGAACCTTCAAACAATGACAACATAGTGCAAAATGAGAAACAAACATGGTATTCATGAGCCTAATGATAGGACAATCATATCACAAGGCCAAATCAAGAATAGTGTTCAAATTTGTCCAAAAGCACAAATGATTTTCAAAAAACACCATAATGAATGATACAAATGAAGTTAGGAACCAGTAAAGGAGATCACCACCATGATTGAAGAAATAACACAGTAAGCATTAGATGTCACCAAAGGGCTACATGAACACCCTCTTTTGCTGAAAAATATCTCAAACCTAGAGAAAAATATAGCCGTTGTCATTACAAAGTCAACCTATAGGGTCAATATGTAAAGAAGCCCTAAAGTGCTTTCAAAGATCACAATGGTAACATCTAAAGGATAGTCATGATTTTTTGAAAAGTATACCTTGTTTGATGGACTTTAGATAAGGTATTGATAGTGAGAAACAAAGGCTTTTGGATCCTCATAGAAACCAGTGCCATCAAAAGGTAATCATAGCAACACTTGTTTTTTCCATAAAAGAATGCACATTTGAAACAAATAGTGACAAGATACTATTCAAAGCAGTCTAAAGACAATCATGAGTAATAGGAGTGCAACCATGGCTTCTAACCCATGTAAATCTCCCCAAGGACAAGTATATGGAAGGGATTTTTTAAGGCACAAAGTAGAGACAATAAGAGAAAATGACATGCTACAACTTGTAGAGAGCTAAATGACAATGATAGTGCAAGACTTTTTTGCATATACAAGGCTAGAAATGAAGAAATAGTCCTCTCACATTGCAAACTCAGTCATAAAGATGCTCATAATTAGTCAAGAGGGTGGTCTACATAATAAAGAAGGAAGAGGTTGTTGTCAAGGAATAAGATCCAATCTTTTGATAGTCTTATATACAAGTGAGCCAAGGTATTTTGTCAAAAGATAAATGGTAGCCTTAGAGCCATTCATGCCAAGTCCCATATCAAAAACTACAAAGGGAAACCTTTAGAGATAGAAAGAATAGTCTTGTCATGACCAAGATAGTGAAAATACTAATCAAAATAGATCAATAAGATAGTAATGAGAAAAGATAACGATCATTATACACTACCCAGGCATAGTAACAGAGCCTATAAGAACAATGACAAGAAAACGTTGAAGATGTAATCATTCATAAGAATCATGAATGAAATGAAGGAGTAGCATCAAAGCCAATTGCAGTCCTTTCATAAGAGAAGCATATCAATATCAAAAATGCATTAATAGATGAGTCAAATAACATAGAGAAAAGGGTTTGAAAGGTAGTGAGGAGGTCACAATATTGATTGTCAAGGCAAATAACAACAGTCTAAACCCTAGAGAGATGAACATAGTCTTGTGTTGTGCATGAATAGAGAGACCCAAAAGACACAAAAGTAGCCACTCAAAGACCTAGAGGGAAGATCTCGAAGGTTTGCCAACAGTACAGTCAAAGGGCATAAAGAACAGTGACTTAATTCAATATAAAAAAGCAAACCCAAGACATTTTGTAGGTGGGATTGGTCTCAATACTGACATACATGTAAACCATGCCAAAGGTTTACAAGAAAATTAAAATTTTTCAGAAAATCTTCCATTGAAACATGTAAATGTGCAGGCTCCATTCCAGCAATGGGGGATAGACTTTATTGGAGAAATAACATGTAAGTCTAGTGTTAGCCACTCTTGGATCTTGGTGGATATTTACTATTTCACTAAGTGGGTTGAATATATAACTACTTGGAGGGAAACAAGTCGGGTGGTAATAGATTTTCTCTTAAACAATGTATTGAGTAGATTTGGATGTCCTGAAAGGATAGTCTTTGACAATGCTATGAGTTTTAGGTCAGAGGAATATGAAGATTTTTACAACAAATATGGTATCCAGATTTCATACTCATCACCTTAACACCCATAGGGAAATGGGAAAGTTGAATCGAGCAATAAGAGCTTGATCAAAATTATTAAAAGAATCCTGGAGAAAAATTAAAAAGGCTTGGGATTCAAAGTTAAAATTGGCAGTTTGGGTAGACCGAGTGATAGTTAAGAAAGCAATAGGATGTGCACCTTTTGACTTGGTGTATGGTATTTGTGTAAGATTACCTCAAAACAATCTGATGGAAATGTATAAGTTTGTCCAAACTTATGACAGTGATATAGACGATGATATGCGGTTGAGGGTTGAAGCTTTGATGGAATTAGATGAAACTAAAAGAGAAGCTAACACCAGAAATGCAAAGTTAAACATGCATGTAAAAAACTTGTATGACAAAAGAGAAAATGTATGGACTTTTAAAGTTAATGATTTGGTTTTTATGTGGAATGCAAAATTAGAAGATAAAGGAAAAATGGCAAGTTTGATGTCATTTGGCTTGGCCCATATTTGATCCAAAGCAAGTGGGGAGAAGATTCATATTTTCTCCAAGATATAAATGGTGATACTCTTGAATTTCATGTTCATGGACAATTATTGAAGCTCTACTTTTATTAAAGTAGTTATTTTTCCATGAGCATTAATTTAGGTTTTGTACATAAGTAGTGTAGTTTCCTTTATGTTGAAGTTGCCTCGTCCAAGTAATTTCTTTTTGGTCTGCTCTGGAAAATGGTCGGTTTCACCAAAGATTTTGGATCCTTGCTTCATTCCTATGAAATGAACATCCCCAACTGGAGTCACTAATAGTCCTAAAAATGACGATGCAAAATATTTTCATGCCTTGATAAAAAAAAATTATTTTAGAATTATTTTGTTCTTTGTTTTTGCCCTCTTTCCAAGGTTCAGAGTTTAGGGTTTTAGGGTTTTATGCATTTTGATAAAATTTTATCAAAAACCCTAAGCTTATTATAATTCAGTGTTACCTTTTTCCACTTAAAGCCAAGGGTCGCTTATCGTTGGCAAGGCCATTTTTTTCCTAGGCATTAAGTTGTGTTCAGTCGGTCCCTTTATTGTTTTTCCTAAGTTGCACACAGAACTACCCTAGGCAGATCTCATTTAATATTTTCTCCTAGCGCCTAAATTTTCCTAAGTCTAAAGTCTTATGTATTTCATTGGTGACCTTATGTTAAATCACGAGAAGATCCTACAGTTCACGCAGCCCCACGATTGAAAGTGCAAGGAAGATAAGGACCACAACATCATGAGACAATGCCACGTGCCATCAGTAGAGAAGGGTGAACAAGTGGTCTGAGTTTTCAAATATCTCATGTTATCGGTTCCTAGTGGGTAAAATCCTAGCTACTAAAGGTGCATGTTTTTGCACATGGTAAAATTGAACGATGATGTTTTAATCCTCATCCAAGAAGTGCTCAAGAGTTAGTAACCATTGTTAAGTGATCGCCGTGGCCAACAAGTAAAGTGTGAATAGATCCGATAGTCCTCATAACCCTGTGAAAGAAGATGCAAGAGGGTTAAGGACCGCGACATCATGAGATGATTCCATGTGTCTAAAGTCCAATAAAAGTTGATGGTGGGGTCACTGAACAAGAAGAAGTAAGTGGTGAGTTGGGTATGCCATGTCATGCTTAGGGTGGACCCGCTTGCCACATGTGATCGTCAATTTTAGATTGACTAAAGTTGATCATGTGATGTGCCATTTTGAGAGATGATTGACAGTTCAGTTTTAAAGTTATTTCAAATGCAAGTTAGAGTGTATTCTTCTTAATTGCAGCGTATAGTATATTATTATAGCGGATGAATGTAATTTATTATAATGGATTATGAAATATGATCATATTGTAGAAGTTGTAGATGAGACTATGTATTAGGAGAGATATGCTCTTGTTGAAATGATCATGTAATTGTAATTGTATTGTAGATGTTGCCTTAGGTCTTGACACATAATTTGTAAGATGGATATTGAGATGTATTGAAATGTAATTATCTTTGAAATGGAATACAATTCATGTTAATAGATATGTTGTAGATTATCTTGTAATGGTTCATAACGGGATTCATGAGCTGATATCAAGGACATGTAATAGGAATTTACATTCATGTTTAAGATAGAAAAGAATAGGAAATCTGATATGGTAATTAAGATGATAATGTAAAGGTAGCTATATAACTTGAATTTAGTGGATATAAGTATTAGGACTCTTAGTAAGATGAAATATTTATATGTTGTAATGGATTGTGATAATTACATTCTAGTAAGATTATCTTCGAGTATGGGTGTATATGCAAATATTGAATGAATGTTCTTATTGAAAAGTTAATATTCTTGATAACTAGTTACTTCTAGATTGTAAGAATGAATGGGTAGTTGGTAAGATGATTAGTTAACCCTAAGGAAATGATTTAGATTGTTTTAGCTAATATGAGATGATGTTACAACTCTAGTAGTAGAATAAGACATCGGTGCATCTCAAAGTATCTGAATATTGTTTCATTATTGGAAACAATGTAATTGAATCCATTGTTATGCATTTATCATTACGTGTATGTTATGATTGATAGATGAGCTTGTAGATTAAAAGTGGAAAAGAACCTACGTAAGTAGGATTATTGTAGAGTAGGTATTGCAGTTGATAAATTATATTGTGTAGGCTATAATGGCATTTATGTTTATGGTTGTGTTAGAAAGAAATAAGGTGTCATGTATAGCATTTAGGAAGTTATTTAATGAAGGATATTATGGTTATTGTAATATGCATTTAGGAATCATGTTTAGGGAATATTAGTTAAGAAAGAAAATTATGTTTATGCATTATGTAATGGTTAATCATTGTAGATGTATGATGGTCATACTAGAAGAAGAAAGGTTAAGGGGTTAGGCACATTTGGATTTGGAGCATTAAATGAACATAAGGAAAAGGGATTGGCCTTGCATTGAAAAGAATAGCTTATCATATTAGTTAAAAAATTGAGTAGATTGCATATCATGGAGGATAGGAACTAAGTGTATTGGATATGTGCACGATTAATGATTAAGGGTGTTAAGAGTCGTAGCAAATGTGGCTAGATTGTTATTGGTTTTTATGGTAGTAAGTAGTGACATTGAGATACCCTACAGAGATGTATTAATAATTTGTTATGTTAATTTTTGCTTGCGTAACTGGTTTATGAATGTATGTGATATGTTTCATGTTCATAAAGATTATGTGTTAATGGATGATTAATCTATATTGCATAGTTGTTGATATGTTTTGCATTAGATGTTACAAAAAAAAAGTTATCTCCATTAGTATGTTAGTTTGCCTTATTTTCTCTAGGGTTTTTTGGCGGGCATTACACATTTTATGTCTAGTTGATATCATTTTTTCCCCATTTTGATTCTATAATATCAATTTATCCTAAAATATATCCTATTGATGTCATTTTATCTCCATTTTGATCTTGTAATATCAATTCATCCCAAAACCTATTCCAATGATGTCAATTTGCTCCCATTTTGATCTTGTGACATTATTTTCTCCCAAAACCCATCCCGGTGGCATCATTTTCTCTAAATTCCAACTTGGTGACATCATATTGGCCTCTTTTCATATCCGATGGCATCATTTCATTCCCTTTTCACGTCTTCGACCTGCTTTGACCTAGTTTGCTCGTTTCAACCTGATTTTCCTATTTTGTCCCAATTCTTCCTATTTTCTATCCAATTCTTCCCATTTCACCTAGTTTGACTCAAATTGACTTAATTTGACCAAATTGAAGTCTCTGGATGTCAGTTTGACTTTTTGCCTATTAGATTTAATTAATTGAATCCCCTTTCCTACTAACCCTTCTAAAAATTAAATAAATAAATTTAATATTTATTTATTTATCCACTTGTTCTATTAATTAAATAAATTCATTTTATTTAATTACCTAGCTTATAAATATGAGTAATAAATTAATAAATTATAATAATTAATTTATCATGTTTATATTCTTCTAAAATAAAGATAATTAATAAATTTTATTTATTAATTTATCTTAATCTTCTTTTATGAGGAGATATTTAATAAATTTTAATTTATTAATTATCACTAGTTTATCCTCTCATGTGGGGATAATCCTTGCTTTTTTTATTTTTAATTCCTCTATTTATTCTCTTGTGTGGAGATTTTTTAATAATTTTTAGTTACTAAAATCTCTCTGATATTTTCGATCTGCTAATTTTGGTTTTCATGAGAAGATAATTAAGGATTTTATTTCTTAAATTCTAGGATATCTTCTCATCCACTTTCTTCCATTTTCATCCTTCTCCTTATGGCAACTTTTTCACGCACTCAATTAGGTCTGTATGATTAACCAAAACTCAATCTGATCTTTGTTGTCCATTGAGTCTCAGTTTTTTTATAAATTGAGACCTCTTTCTCCTTTCAAATCATCTCTTTCTAGCATCCTTACTCTATTAGAATATTCTAGCAATTTAATTTAAGCATTGTTAATTTGTCAATTTAGTTGTCATAATCACACCATCACATTAATTTTGTCATTTTGTCTCTTAGACTTGTTTGAGTGTTGTCATTGTTTTTTATTAAGGAAAAAGCAGGTTTTGAAGGGGCCCCAAAACCCTTTACAAGCAGAACTTAAACATCAAAGCTACGAGAAACAGAAAAGAACAGAACCACAAAAAATCAGTGGAAAACCGAAGAAAACCCAAAAAAGCCCCATAAAGCCAGCAGGCCTTCCAGCATTCAGATTTTTTCTAGGGCTTTAGCCAGGGTGTTGTTGATTTCATGCAGCTCTTTGATGTTGTCTTTGAAGTTAGGGGGATCCTTTGCTGAAGCAGCCACAGCTTTCTTGATACTGGCCCTGGTTCTCTTCGCAGTACCACCCACCGGAGTAGCATCATCGCTTCCAATCTGGATGGTCTCTTCCTCCAGGTCAAGATCCACGATCGGTTTAGGAGTGCAGGAATGATCAAAGACCTTGGCGATGTCCTTCAGGTTTTTAGTGACAGCAGAGAGGATACTTAAGATAACTCCCATCATATTTTTCATCGCTTCTTTTCCCTCTTCCAGAGATTTTACCTTATTCTCCATTTCCTGCTTCCAATTAATCTGCTCTTTGTTTTCATCCTCCCTCTTTTCATTTGTATTTATCCCTTTATTTTCCAGGTTTTTTGGGGTCTCATAGGTCTATCTATCGAAATCCATTCTAGCCTCAGAGAGCTTCTTGAGGTTATCCAGGATAAGCCCTTTACCAGCACTTTCCTTGTCCTCACTATCCCTGTCCTCAGTCAGGTCCTTCTCAGAGTCTTTGTTCATTTCCTTCTCAGAATTCACTCCGATTTCCTCGTTATCCTTGGGATCTGCTTCTTCCATCAGATGGATGTTGTCCTTACGAGGGCATTCGCTGAGGATAGGGCTTTCTTGACCAAGCTCATTATCACCACTTTCTTCTTCATTACCCAGCTCCTTGTCTTTCCAGCTGTATTCACCGGTGGAGTCATCTGTCTCCATTCTGCTACTTTCCTTAACAATGTCCTTTGTTTCCAACCCAGGGACACTTTTCCTTTTTTTGCTAGAGGATGCCTTCTCCTTGCTGGTTTCTCCCTCTTCCATCTTTCTCTTGCCCGAAGAGGCAGAAATCCTCTTATTTTCCAATAGGGTGAGGGTTTTGCAGTGCTCATAGATGAGCAGCAGAAGCCCGCAGTGGAGAATTGGGTTGGAAGGGTTAATCTTGTGTTTGTTGAGGGACCTGAAGAGGGACCGAAAAAGGTAGTAGGGAAGGGATACCTTTTTGTCGTGTCTAAAATTGTTTAAGAGCACAAAGTGGTAGGTGTGGGCCCTGGAGAAATGGCCTTCAACCATGATGTACTCCATAATTACGTTCAAAATCCAACCCCACAACTTCTTGATGTTTGCAGCTTTGTAGTAGCCCCCAGTAGCCTTGCCAATTTTAGCTCTCTCTTTCTCTTTCTGCAGGACAAGTTAACCACATTGTTGGAGACTTTAAGGTCTCAAAAGAAATTAAGCCCAGTGTGGGGCATTCCGGTTACAATGGAAATGAGCCCAGCATCCAACTTAAAATTAACTCCATAAAGTTTAAAAGAGCCATTAGACTAGTTTTCGTAAATCTTGGAAATGGCTAAGTTAACCCTACCTTTGTCATAGTCCTCAAGCTTCTCCATGAAGCTAGTAAGAGAGCCCTTCTCCAATTTTGCCCAGAATTTTGGCATCGCTTTCCAGGTCAACATGTTGTCTAGTTATTCCCACCTTAGATCTCCTCCCATCTTCAGATACGAGCTATCTGCTTTGTTTTTCTACAAATTATAATCTTCTTCCCTGATGTTTCTCAAGTTTTCGAACTGAGTAACCCACAAAGCGTGCGGCAATTTATTAGAGATGATAGAAGATCTGCCGCAATGCCAAGTAATGAAGGCCTTTCCAGCAAGGCATAAATGATGCTTTTTACTTGTCATGATTAAATTGTCCTTCTCTCCCCATATAACGGTCCTTTCTAAGGAGCTCTTTGATATTTAAATTGAGATCCTCCTCATGCCAAATCATTTGAGAGTCAAAGTTAACTCAAGTATTCGCTAAACAATCCGCAACATTGTTTTGCTCTCTGAAGGCATGTTGAATAATAATTTCTTTGAAACTGGCAATGATCTCCCTAGCTTTCATGATGATATTTTCAATAGACTAGGAAGGCTTCGATTCCCCCTTTAAACACTTAATAATATTAAGTGAATCTCCCTCAAGCCATTTATCATAATTTAGATTTTTGGCTATAATTAAGGTGTTCAAGACGGCAGAGGCTTCAACAAAATGGCTAGTTTGATTCCCCAGAGGACCAGCCACCGCCTTAAGACAACTTCCAGCAAAATTCCTGACAATGCCCCCATATCTAGCTTTACCCGGATTCCCTTTAGAAGCCCCATCAAAGTTAGCCTTAATCCATCCCTGCGGGGGAAAACACCAGACTAGACCTTCTCTTCCAGTCTCCTTGCTAGTAGTAGTGGTAGAAAGGTTCCACCGGTCTTTAAAATCATCTTTAGCAGCAGGTCCCTGATCAGTGCAGTAGAGGCATTCAAAAATACTCCTAAAGATTTTATCTGCAACCACTTCAAGAATAGCCCTTTTATCCCTAAAAATCTTGTTGTTGGGCTCTTTCCAAATATTCCAGATAACAATCAACAGAGTAAGTTTCCAAGTCTCCGCAATTTTAGGATTAGAATTAGGGCAATTCCATTGAAGTCAGGTGTCACCAAGAGAGTTTGGGAAGACCCAGCTTAGGTTCCACCTGGTAAGGATGATTTTCCAGATATCCTGGCTAAAAGTGCATTGATTGAGAATATGGCAAGCTGTCTCTTCTTCCCTGCAGTAAAGAGAACACCTATTAGGAAAAATAATACCTCTTTTATGAAGATTGTCTAGGGTTAATACCTTATTTTGGATGAAAATCCAGAAGAAGACATTGACCTTAGGAACTAACTTCTTGTTCCATACTTTAGCCCAAATGGGAATTTCTTCCACCAAGACATTGTGAATAGCCACAGCAGAGGAAACAAAGTATTTCCCATCTAGATTTTCCCTCCATATCAATCTATCATCTTTGTTGTCTCTAGGGATTTTATCAGAGAGAGCAATCTAAAGGAACTTGAGTCCCAGACACTGCTGGGTAAAATCAATCCAGTTCCCATTTCTCTAGTAATCTCTTACCATTTCACCATACCTACTTTTGAATCAGTCTTTTCAATCTTTAAAGATTGGGATTTCCTCCAGAGGTTTATCCAGGATCCATCTATCTTCCCAAAATATTATTCTCCTCGCATCCCCAAGGTTCCAAGTTCTGCCAGCAGCAGTCGAGCTTTTAGCTGATTGCACAGCATTCCATATGGCAAATCCTTTGACAGTAAAAGAGTTGTCAAAGAACTCTTCCTTAGAAGGTTGCATATAGAGATATTTGTTTTTCCAGATAGAGTTCCATTCTCTTTCCTCCCCTTTGAATCTCCATATTTGTTTGGCTAATAAAGCTTTATTCATAGAACCAATGTTCCTTAAGCCCAGCCCACCTGAGGCCTTAGGGGAACAAATTTTATTCCAGGCAATAAGGGGAATTCTATTTTTAACTTCCACTCCCGACCAAAGGAACTTTTTTTGGATTCTTTCAATGGCTTTCGCAAACTTTGAGGGGATTTTGAACAAGCTAAGAGCATACACAGGAAGATTTTGGAGAGTGGTTTTGAGCAGAGTGATTTTACCTGCTTGACTTAGGATAGCCCCTTTCCAGCCAGCAAGTTTCAAGTTAATTCTGTCAATTAGCTTGTTCCAGAAGGAATCCTCAAGCTTGAGACACAGAGGAAGCCCCAAATGGGTAGAGGGAAACTCAGAGATGTTGCAGCCAAGAATCCTGCCAATCCTTAGTTGCCTTTGGACTGAGGTATTGATGAAAAATAGAGAGCTTTTATCCCAGTTGATTTTTTGGCCAGAGGCAGATTCATAAGTATTCAGAATAATCTTCATATTTTTAGCTTCCAAGATGGTGGCTTCCCCCATGGTAATAGAGTCATCAACGAATTGTTCATGAGAGCAGACAACATTGGATGAAGAAGGTTTCAGACCCTTAAGATTGCCATCTTCCACATGTTTAAGGATGAATCTACCCAGGCATTCAGCAAGAATGGTGAACAGGATAGGGGATATAGGGTCCCCATGTCTCAGACCTCTAGAGATTTTGAAGAAACTGCACGAGGAGCCATTGACAATAATAGCAAAGGAGGAAGTTTCCATGAGTTGAGAGCAGAGCTAAATAACTTTGTCACCAAAACCAAACGCTTTCATGATCCTAAGGAGAAAGTGCCAGTTCACTCTATCAAAAGCTTTAGCCATGTCTAACTTTAGGAAGAATCCCTAGTTATTCGCCACTTTCAAGGAGTGGATATTTTCATGAACCGAAATAATGGAGTCCAAAATTTGTCTTCCAGGGACAAAGCCATTCTGCTGGACAGATATAATCCTTGGAAAATTTTCCAACATCCTGGAAGTCAGAACCATGGATAAGATCTTGTAGATAGAGTTACACAAGCTGATGGGTCTAAACTTGTTAACAAAATCAGCTCTGGGGATCTTTGGGATTAGGACAATGAAGGTGGCATTCAGTTCCTTGAGAAGTATTCTGGAGCCAAAGAATTCCTTAACACCATTGCATATGTCAGCCTCCACTATGTGCCAGAAATTTTGGAAGAAAAACATGGGAAGTCATCCAGACCAGGGGATTTATCACCCTGAAAGGAGAACACCGCCTTTCTGATTTCCAGATTAGAGGGAATACGAGATAAAAGGTGGTTGTCGACTTCCAACGAGATAGGAGGGATAGCTTGTAAAAGGGTGTTTTGCTTGCTGAAATCCAGGTTATCCACATCACCTAGCAGGGTGCTGAAATGCTCGAGAGCTTCCTTCCTAATGTCGTAGTCCTCTGTTAGGATGCCTTTATTGCAATTTAGTCTGGATATTTTGTTGGCTTCCATATGCTTAAGAGCAGTTAAGTGAAAGAAGCGGGTATTTTTATCACCTTCCTTCAGGAACAAGGCTCTGGATATTTGCCTCCAGAAAGTCTCTTCATTAGAAATGATGGAGTGGTATTTAGATAAAAGATCATTTTCAGCCATCCTAAGATCTTCAGTCAACCCCACCTCTTGGATTCTATCATGAACATACTTTATTTCAGCTTTGACTTGAATTTTATTCTTGAATTTGTCCCCAAAAATATCTTTGTTCCAGGTTTTAATTTTGGCTTTTATGATGTTGAGCTTTTGGCAATTCTAAAAAGAGCCTTACCCTCCACTTCAGAGTTCCACCATTCAGCAATGCAAGCTTCCAGATAAGGATGGGAGAGCCAAGCTTTTTCAAATCTAAAAGGGAAGTTTCTCTTTGCTGAAAAAGAGTTGGCAAAAAAGGAGATGGGGTAATGGTCTGAACCAATTTTGATAATAGAAGCAAGGGAACAACTATACTTAGAAAGCCAGTCAGGAGAAATTAAAGATCTATCAAGCTTGACTTGAATCAGATCAACTCTGGTTCTTCTATTGGTCCAGGTAAAATTGATGCCCTGGAGATCCCCATCAATAAGAGCTTGGTCATTAATGAAGTCCATGAGGTCTTGTTTCCCATCAAGTTGTAAAGGGATACCTCCCATCTTCTCTTCATCTTTGAGTGGGGTATTGAAGTCTCCCATAATAATCCATCTTTGATCAACAAACTAGAGTCTGTCAGCTGCAAGGCTTTTCCAATATTTAGTTCTCCCAGATTTGGTATTAGGCGCATAGACATTAGATAACACCCAAACAAAGTTGTCCTTAATATGCTCAAGCTGAACAGAGATCCTATTAGAAGCATAGATGATTTCCTTTTCAGTAATGGTTTTTTGGTTCCAAAAAATCATAGTTCCTCCAGAAGCTCCCTCCGAGTTAGATCCTATGACTCCATTTTCTTTGAAAATTATAATCTTTTCAACTTTTTCTTTAGAAATATTGGTTTCTTGAACAAGGACCACATCCAGTTTATGATCTCTGATGATGTTTTATAACACATCCTGCTTATGATGGGCGTTCAGCCCTCTGATATTCTAGGATATTATCTTCATAATTTAACTGGGGATAGGGTTGACTCAATGGAACACTGTGTTCCATCAGCACGGTTCTTCCAGCTTTCCTATTCCCTTTGATGTTTTAGGGATGTCCTTCCCTACTTTTTGTTCTGACTTCCAACATCTGCCTTTTTCTTGATCTTGCTTCTGGTTGAGATTCCTCCATTGAGTTCCTCCTTGTTTGATTTTCCTTCTCTCGATCTGAATATCCAGAGATTCCCATCCAGCAAATCCACACTTTGAGAAGAGGTTTTATAGAGGAGAGGCTTTGGGATTCCATCAGTTAAAAGTAGTAAAGGCTCAGTATCAGAAGGGTCTTGAGCCTCATTAAAGTTTTCCTCAACTGGTTTTGAGAGTGAATAGGCTGGAATGGTCTCTTCCTTCTCCTAACTCACTGATCCAGCCTCCTGGTCTGGAATGGATTCTTCCTTCTCCTGACTAACAGATCCAGTCTCCTGGTCCTCTGGGTTTTTTTTATTGTTCAACTCAATTCCTTGCTCTGCTTCTTTAGAGCTCTCTGGTTGGTCATTGGAGCAAACACAATCTTGTTGGTCATTACTACTACTCCCATTCCTCTTGGCTTCATTCATAAGATCCGTTATATCCTTATTTTGGTTACACTCCATTGTTGATGAGCCTCTTTTTTTATTTATCATTTGCTAGGATTTTTTGTTCTTGTTGTTTCTATTAATCTTGTTTTCCTTGTTTTTCTTGAGCGGACATGATTTAGCCCAATGCCCCAATTTTTTGCAATGGAAACAAGCAAACGGTAGAGATTCATATTCAATAGCTTGGGACCATTTTCCAAGTTTAGAAATAATGTCTATGGATTGAGGGAAATCTGTCATTTGATTAGCATTTACGCAAATGCGAACAAAGACTAACCTTGATTTAGTCACTGTCATCAGGTCGATCGATAAGAGTTCTCCAAAGGATTCCACAATGCCCTTGAAAACTTCCTCATTCCAATGTTCCAACAGAAGACCCGGGAGGAGCGTCCAGACTAGCGCAGAAACAAAGAAGGATTCGTTGAGGACAAGATTCGGGGCCCATTTCTGAAGAGCCAGTGATGACTTGCCAATCATCCAAGGGCCTTCGCAGAGAGCTTTATTCATGTCTTCTTCAGAATTGAAAGTGAAGGTAAAAAACCCTCTAGGCAGCGCTGCCACTTTCACTTGTCCTTTAACAAGCCATTTTCTCCTTATGAAATTCCTAACATCATCAATGTTAGGCCTAAAGCCAGAGAATCATCCTACTAATGTCATAGAAAGGCCAACTACAGTCATATCAACCACTTTGTCTGGAATAGAAATAGAAAACTATCCAGAGGCAGGTCTCTGAAATGTTTGTTACTTCCCGGAGCCCAGATTTAACTAGCGGCTTCACTCCAAAGAGTGAAGACCATTTTTTTCCTTTACCTCTGTCATGTGGGTCCCTGGGGTTTGAATCTTTGTCCTCTCCTAGTTTTTCTTTTTCCTTGTCCTCTTCTGACCCTTGAGGTGCCTGACCCCCTGCCTGTTCGCCAGTTCCGATCCCAGAAAAACTACAATATCCAGCAAATCCATTGTTCCCAGGGATTCCACCATTTCCCAATTTGAAATTTGGGATTCCTGCTTCTTTTTTCTCCACACTCACTCCCATCTTTGAATATATGTAATCTGTTGTCATTGTTGTCATTGATGTCAAACTTAGTTAGTTAGGACCGAATGTGGTATGTTGTTGGAAGCTATTTTGGTATTGTTGGTTGTGTTGGATATTGGTTGATATGTTTGTTAGGATAACCGGTGGACAACTGAGAGGGGGGGTGAATCAGTTGTCAATAGATTATATTAATCAAACCACTTTATAACCTTTAATCAGAGCACATAAACATTGAATACCATAATAGAAGAAACAGATACCGGTAAGCAATAAAACTTAAGAATGAAATAGAGAATTAACACAATGCACCCATACCACATAGCACCATGATTTATACATGGAAAACTTGGTAAAGGGAAAAACCACGGTGGAAAGCCTACCCATAGTTAGTTGATACTTCTGCACAAAGTATGTGATACAATGAGGGGCTTGCATATGCAGGAAGGCACACTGCCTAGAGTGTACTGTTCATTACAAAAGAGTCTCACTAACTACAAAGAGGATATAACCACCTCAAGATAATTGGACAAAAATCTAGAAGAATGAACTCCCAGAGATAGCATCAACCATGCCTGATTACAGTTTCAATTAAGCTCAATACCAGATGCCTTTAACCTCTTACTTAAACCCAATTTGATCACCTATGATCAACCAAATCTCCTTCGCATATTATATTACATTCCATGACCACAACACATGATCTACAATGAGATCTTACATCAATTTATATAAACCCTAAGGCCTAAACCAATTAGTTTGGCCACCTAAAAGATATTACAATAAGATCATTACATATATCTACATTATAATGATATGCCATGTCGGCTTTAGACCAAAACAATATTAACCAATCCATAAAACATCCCGGTAATGTGTAGAGAACATGTTAACATGATACTGGTCCATAACCTAGATAGGTACCGGACCTAATCAGGGTCCACCATGCCAAAGTGATGTCTCCAATAAATTTAGGCTCGGTCAAGGATCAACTTCTGCATCCTAGATTCCATCTAGAAGCCACACCAACACCACCTAGAATTATGTCAAGGTTTCTCAGTGAAAGCTTTGTCGGTTAAACCTTATACCCTTATCGGTAACACAAGATCTTCTACCAGTAACCAACCATAATAGATAGTGTTGACATCAATGACAAAACATCAATGCAACACATAATCAATTCATCCATATTGCCAACAATCTCCCCCTTTGGCATTGATGGCAACACTAGATGTGAAAAACATCCAAGTACCAAGAAATCCCAATAAGTCTCCCCCTGTGGAAGACAACCAACAATCTCCTGAATATCAATAACTCTCCCCCTGTGAATAATATCTCTATAAAGTTATGAATTTATTTTTCACATCACTATCTCTCCCCCTTTGACATCAATGCCATAAATCTAACAAAAATATCAAAGCAAGAATATAAGCCTCTGAATCTCAAAGCTGACTACTCCCCCTTAGCAGTAGCACCACTCATCAGTGCTGGAATAAATAGTATCTTTGATAATGTATGTCGGACTGATGCCAAATCACATCAATCAAGTCTCTGCCAGAGGGAAAGAAACCCCTAACCTATCTCTCAAATACTCAAATGATTCCTTAGACAATGATTTAGTGAATATATCTACAATCTACTCTCTAGTGTTCACATAAACCAATTTGACTTCCTTTTCTTCCACCTTGTCCTTCAGAAAGTTGTATTTTATTGATATATGTTGTCTTAGAGTGAAATACTGGATTCTTAGACATGTCAATAACTACAGAGTTATCACAATAGATAACTACTGATTCACTACAGTTTACCTTGATATCCTTCAACATTTGCTTCATCTATAAGACTTGAGTGCAATTAGTTGGTGCTGCAACATATTCAGCTTCTGTAGTAGATAAAGAAATGCATGACTATTTTTTGTTGATCCGTGAAACCAATTTCTTTTTGAAAAAGAAAGCTCAACTAGAACTGCTCTTCCTATCATCAGTGTCTCCTACCCAATCTGAATCTATATATGCACATAAAGTGAATTTATCATCTTTAGAATACCATGACATATTCTGTTGTTCCTTGCAAATACCACAATATCCTCTTTACAGCACATTCATGATTTTCTTTAGGATTACTTTGATATCTTGAAATAATACTTATTGCATTCATAATATCCTCTCTTGTCTGAGGTAGATATAACAAACCACCAATCATAGACTCATACCTTGTTGAATTTACCGATGCAGATGTGTCTTTGATAGATAATTTCTCACTTGTCACCATTGGAGTACTTACCAGTTTGGAATTATCCATACCAAACTTCTTCAAAAATTCCCTTAGATACTTAGTTTGATAGATAAAAATGCCTTTGTTAGTTTGATTAATCTACAAACCTAATAAAAATCTCATCTCACCAATCATGGACATTTCAAATTCATTCTTCATATTATTAGAGAATTCCATGCACAATTTATCTTCACCTCCAAAAATGATATCATCAACAAATACTTCAATAATCAAAATATCATCATGAGTGATCTTATAATATAAATTAATGTTAGCTCTGCCTTTAGTAAAACCAAGCTTCAAAAAATATTTATCCAACCTTGCATACCAAGCTCTAGGAGCTTGTTTCAATCCATATAAAGCTTTCCTTAACCTTCAAACCATATCTTTATCATCTGTCAATGAAAATCCATTAGGTTTCTCAATGTATACCTCTTCCTCAAGTTCACCATTCAAGAATGCACATTTAACATCCATTTGATAGACTTTATAGTTCTTATAAGGTGCATAGGCAAGAAATAGTCTAATAGCTTCAATTCTAGCTATAGGTGCAAATGTCTCATCATAATCAATTCTTTCAATTTGAAAATATCCTTTACAAACCAATCTGGCCTTGTTTCTTACAACTTGACCATCCTCATTTAGTTTATTCCTAAAAACCCATTTAGTTCCAATGACATTCTTATTTTTAGGTTGGGGAACTAAAGTCCAAGTTTCATTCTTCTCTATTTGATCTAATTCATCTTCCATGGCCTTTAACCAATGTTTATCTTTACAAGCTTCAATAACAAATGTTGGTTCAATTTGAGAAATAAGACATACCTCTTCATTTGTCAGTCTTCTTGTTGTCATAACTCCCTTGGTCCTATCTCCAATGATTTGATCTTCAGAATGATTTAACCTTACATACCTTGGTGTCTTCTGAACTTCAGGTTCACTATTGTGATCATCAGTCATAGTTGAATTTTTTGATTGTGCTGGTTTAACTATCTCAGTGTCTTGTACTAATTGACACATTGTCGATTCAACTATGATCATTTCCACTGTCAGTTCCCTGTCATATGATATAGATTGATTTTTGTATTATTCATCCACTTTCACATTTGCGCTCTCCACAATTTTTGGCAATCTTTGGTTATAACATCTATACGCTTTTCTTTGAATTCAATATCCAAGAAATATCCCTTCATCACATCTAGGATCAAACTTCCCAAATAAATAATCTCTTTTTATATAACATTTACTTCCAAAAATTCTGAAATATTTAACAGTAGGCATGTCCAAACCATAATTCATAAGGGGTCTTACCGGTTTCACCTTTGATGTGAACTCTATTGAATGTGTAGACTATTGTACTCACTGCTTCTCTCCAGTAGATCTGAGGAAATTTGGCTTCCATCATCATAGTTCTTGTTGCATCTAGAATGGTTCTATTCTTTCTTTCCACTAATCCATTCTCTTGAGGAGTCCAAGGTGCAAATAGCTAATTTATAATTCCCATTTGTCTCACAATAATTGTTAAATTCATCAAAAGTGAACTCACCACCTTGATCTGATCTTAGACTTTTGATTTTCAATCCAGTTTTTGTTTCTACCTTTGCTTTAAAGATCTTGAATTTCTCAAAGGCTTTAGACTTCTCCCTAAGAAAATTCACCCACATCATTCTAGAATAGTCATCAATTATCAGCATGAAATACCTATCACCTTGAAAGCTTCTAGTCCTTGCTAGACCACATAAGTTGTGTGAATGAAATCAAGTACATCATTAGATTTATCATGTATGCTCTTAAAATAAGTTCTAACTTGCTTTCCCAATTGACATTCCTTACATATCGGATTATGAGGCTTCATAATCTTAGGTATATCTTTAACTGCCTTTGTTGAACTGATCTTAACAATACAATCAAAATTAACATGACACGACCTCTTATGCCATAACCAACTCTCATCAATATGAGAAATCAAACATGTCTTATTACCAGTGTTCAAGTAAAAGATATGACCTCCAGTTTGAGTACCGGTTGCAATCTCCAAACCAGTTCTGTTAATGATTTTGCATTTTCTCTTTAAACTGAAGTTGGAAACCCTTGTCCACCAATGAACCAACACTTAAAATATTATGCTTTAAACCTTCTACATAATAGACATTATTCTTATTATGCTTTCCATCCAGAGAAATAATACCTCTACCTTTGATCATACATGCTTCGTCATCTCCAAATCTGACTTGACCGTCATTGTATTCTTGCAGGGACAAAAAATTTATTTTATCTCCAGTCATATGATGTGAGCATCCACTATGAATTACCGATTCATCCTTGTCTTCAACATTTGCTACCAGGGCCTTTTCTTCATTTATGATAGTTGGTTCTAGTTAATCTTCCTTTAAAGCATAGAACACCCATTCCTTCCCATTGCCAGATCCACTAACAGAGTGTTGTTGGTTCATCCTCAGAGTCATCACTTACTCATTCCTCATCTTCTATGCAGCATTGTTTACTTTTTTTGAATCTATATATGTTTAGATTAGGCTTAAATGATTTCTTAACTCTTTCTTCAAATCTTGCATTCCTTTCAGGACATCTAGATGCAAAATGACCAATTTTATTACATGCAAAACATTTAAAAGGTTCTCTTCCTTCATACTTACTTCCTGTTGGTCCTTTAGGTACTCTTCTAGAAAATAAGGCTTCAAGTTGCTCAAATTCTTCATCCTCTTTCCTCATATCTTCCAATTCTTTTACATATAAGGTTTTCCAATCACTTTTTCCAGTAGATAATGATGCATGAAAATAAGGCTCATATTTTGCGGCTCTAGAAGGTCCAAATTCTTCAAGCTCAAAAGTAGATAATTTCCAAATCAGAATGTCTCTGTTAACTGAAGTGTTTGCCATTGTTCTTAGTTCATTAATTGTAGTTGCCTTCATCTTGTAAGCCAGTGGAAGGGCTCTCAAGACTTTCCAAACTATTTCATCTTCACTCAGAGATCCTCCACAACATTTAATTCCCATGACAATCTCATTTTTCTTTCCATAAATGTAGCAATTCTTTCATTATCTTCCATCTTCAAGTTCTCATATCTTACCAGGTAACCATCAAGTTTAGCAATTTTGATATTAGGATCACCTTCATTCAAAGTTTTCAATTTATCCCACATAACCTTTGACGATGATTTAGTCAATCTCATGATTTTTTGATCAGTAAGTGCACACAAGAGGGCTTTTCTAGCTCTGAACTTATTTTCAATATCCTCGTCCAAGTCTGTAGGAGCAGGATTGCCAGATGCCAGATCATAAGGTGTATATCCTTTCTCAGTGATCTCCCAAATATTCTTGACAAGACATCAAATATGATTCTCCATTCATATTTTCCATATCCCATAATTTGTTCCATCAAGCTTAGGGATTTCTCTTCTAAAAATAGTTGACGGTGGATTTGAAGTATTATCTGCCATAGGATCTACCTCAAGTGATTAAGCTTCTGCAAAAGAGGACCAAATCTCTGATACCAACTGTTAGGATAACTAGTGGACAACTGAGAGGGGGGGGTAGGAATGAATCAGTTGCCAATAGATTATATTAATCAAACCACTTTATAACCTTTAACCGGAGCACATAAGCATTGAATACCGGAATAGCAGAAACAGATACCAGTAAGAAATAAAACTTAAGAATGAAACAAAGAATTAACACAATGCAACCATACCACATAACACCATGATTTGTACATGGAAAACTCAGTAAAGGGAAAAACCATGGTGGGAAGCCTAGCCAGAGTCAAATGATACTTCTACAAAAAGTATGTGATATAATGAGGGGCCTGTACATGTAGGAAGGCACATGCCTAGACCGTACTGCTCATTACAAAAGATTCTCACTAACTACAGAGAGGTTATAACCACCTCAAGATAATTGGACAACAATCCAAAAGAATGAACTATGAGAGATAGCATTAACCATGCCTGATTATAGTCCCAGTTAAGCTCAATACTGGAGGTCTTTGACCTCTTACTTGAACCCAATTCAATCACCTATGATCGACCAAATCTCCTTTGCATATGATATTACATTCCATGACCATGACACATGTTCTACAATGAGATCTTACATCAATTTATACAAACCCTAAGGCCTAAGCCAATTAGGTCGGACACCTAAAAGATGTTACAATAAGATAATTACATATATCTACATTACAATGATATGCCATGTCGACTTTAGACCAAAACAATACTAACCAATCCATAAAACATCTCGGTAACATGTAGACAACACGTTAACATGATATCGGTCCATAACCTAGATAGGTATCTAACATAATCAGGGTCCACCATGTCAAAGCGATGTCTCCAATCAATTTAGGCTTGATCAAGGATCACCTTCTGTATCCTAAATTCCATCTAGAAGCCACACCAACACCACTTAGTATTCTGTCAAGGTTTCTTAGTGAAAGATCTGTCGGTTAAACCTTAAACCCTTATCGGTAACACAAGATCTTCTATTGGTAACCAAAAACTATCTACCGGTAACCAACCATAACAGATAGTGTTGACATCAATGAAAAAACATCAATGCAACACATAATCAATTCATCCATATTGCCAACAATGTTGTCATTGATGTCAACATATGTGGAGATTGTTGGAAAGTTTTTTATTTATTCCAGTGTTGTAGTTTGATTGGATGAGTTGGTTTAGCCTATGTATTGCAAATGAGCCAATGCGGTTTAAAGGGTTTATGGTATGTTGTTTATAGATGGTTCATTCTCATTCGCACATTTTTGCATGATGATTTGATCAAGTTATGAGATCTGGTATTGAGGATGTTATGTAGTTGTTCATGTTATTCGATATTCTAGTTTGTTTTCTGAATTGCTTTGGGATTTCTATATCTTTGGTTGCAGATGAGTGGAATTTGTTCTGGACGTTGATGTGTTCCTTAGTTATCTTGGTTCATTATTTGGATATCCACAAGTGAATCTTTTAGGTTGACAGTCAGTTATGTTGATGTTCTCGAGCTCCGGTAGAGAGATGATGATGATTCTCATAATCTGAGTTGGTGTGGTTGTTGTGATGCTATTCACGTTGCTTGTGAGTGTCTTTTGATCATTTTCTATGCATATTGGTGGTCTTGATTAATAATTATGTGCATTATTGAAGATTTTACTTGTCTGGTGATGTTCTTAGTGTTATGCAATGTTCTTGATGATTGTAGCATGTTGTGGAAGTTTGAGGCGTAATTGCTAGAGGTGTTTCTTATTTGTGGTATTGATTTGGGTCCAAACTATGTCTTAGCCAATATTGTTTTGGTCTCCATGTATTGTTGTAGCATGTGACTTGATATTATTTTGTAATTTGTATTGAGGGTTCGACTGACCTTGAAATATAGGTTGAAGGGTTTATATAAATATATGTAATAATCACGTAAGATGCATGTTTCTGAGTGTCTGTGTTGTATATGTAAGTGAATGATCGAGTTGGATGTGCTAACAAGTGATTTGATCTTTCAGAAGTTTGGAGAAGAGAAGTGTTGCAGAGCAGACTATGTGCTTAATCAGAACTGTACTCAAGCATATGGAGATGCTATTTTCATAGTTCATGTAATCTGGATTGTAGTCTGAATGTTTATGTAAGTCAGTGAGACTTCCTGTAAGGTAGTGAGCCTTCCCTTAAGGTTTTAGCCTTTTTGGGTTTTTTATTTTGAGCAGTGAGCTCTAGGAAGTGTGCCTGAATGCATGTGCATTCCCATTGAAATATTTACATTTACTCCTAACAAGGTATTATCTCATTGTGGGTAGGTTCCCACCATCGTTTTTCCCTTAACTATATTTTCCACATCAAAATTCTTGGTGTTATGTGTTCTATTGATGTGGTATTGTTTCATGCTTTAACTACTAATCATCAGATCTATTTTGTGGTTTAAGTCATTCTAGTTTTGGTGCAAACTGATTCACCCCCCCTGCCTCTCAGTTTGTTGCATTGTTGCCAATAGGTCGAGCATCGATGGAAGAAAGGTATGCGATATGAATTAGTAAGGCATAGATAATCTGCTAGCATTATTTCCAAATGACCCTCATCTTTGGAATCCTTAGTTGTGCTTATCTTGGTTGGTATCATATTCTAGTATCATCTATGTGAGCTTCATTTTCAGTGGTAGAAGTCATATAAGTTGTGTATCTATTATATCTATCATGATTTACGTTATGATATTTGTGGTATCTGTATCTTAGAGTTAGGAGTTATTGTGCTTATGGGTATGTGTCTATGGGTCCGATAGACCCCTGTTTTGTCCCAGTAATTAAGGTGTATGCATTAGTAAATGAAATATGTGAAGGAAGCAAGTAGGAGATCAATTGAAGGATAACTTTGTTATCATATTTTTGGTCAAGGCTTTATTGGATAATGTGTTTTTCCAAGAAACATATTATTGTGTAAATCATTTGTGTCTGGCCAACATATTATCTTGGTGTATGAGCTTTCCAATATGTGTGTGTGTGTGTGTGTGTGTGCATTTAGTAGATGAAAAAGGTGTGATGGATGAGTGTACTACATACATATGATTTAGCAGAGTTAGAGGAGTGTGAGTTGTGGATAGCAAAGTAGTTGCAGAAAGAGAAGTAGTTTATATTGTGATCGGTGTATGAGCAAAGGAATATATAGAATAGTTAGAGTGCAAACAATGTTGCAGTAATCCTTTACCAGATCTACTACAAATGATTGGTTCATGTAATGTCCTCTTCTCAGTTCTAGACTGATGGATGGAGTCTTAGCCTATTTTGGAAACCCATAGGCTAATGAGAGACTAAATTAGGGTTTCTATCTTCAAGAAGGTTTTCAAAGGGGTGTTTGAAGGATTTTTATAGTTTTCTCTCTAGATTATTTCACAGTTTTTCATGAGCTTTAGGATGGTATAACATGCATTCCAATTAGAGAAGATTTTTGAATTTACTATTTTTAGTAAATTATGATGATTGTTTGCTCTCAAGATTCCTTATGGGTTTTTCATGAGCTTCAGGATGGTATAACATGCATTCCAATCAAAGGAGAATTTTGAATTTACTATTTTTAGTAAATTCTGACAGGCTGACGACTTGTTTTCTTTATAGGGTTTTTCTGGGTTTTTTGAGAGCTCCAGCATGGTTTGACATGCAAATTCCTTGGAGATGATTTCCAGACTTACTAATTTTAGTAAGTCACAACAGCTACTCAAATAGAGATTGGATTCACTTACTATTTTTAGCAGTGTTATTTTTAGTAAGTGTTATTTTAGTAAATGCTATTTTTAGTAGTATAGTTGTGCAACAGAGTAACACTTGGGTTCTATTCTTAACAATCCTATTCAATAGTGATCTCTCCAAGATTCTTGGAATCTATTTTTGGTAAATAAATAACTTTTCATATGACTTTACTTGGGTGATATTTAATATCTTTTTTGTAAAGTAAAAAGAAAAAGTGTTTTTGGGTGTCCAAGCTAGACTTAGAGAATAAGGAAATATTTTATTGAATGGAAATTTATATTTGGCTTCCAACTTTGGAAAAAATAAAAAGAAGCAAAAGATATAAGTTGTATTTTATCTCCCTAATGAGTTGGCCACTTTGGAGGGAAAAGTGAATTCAAATTTCTAGTGTTAAAGTCTATAAATAAGACCCTTCTCTCCTTCATTTGGTTATGTTGAACATTGAGATAACAAAGTGCTACCAAATTGTCTGCAGAAACTTGGCTTCGAGGTTGCGTTCCCTCCTAGCTTTATCATAGTTTCAAGTTTGAAAGACAACTCCTAGCTATCTAAGGAATTTCATATAGATATTTCCAATGGATTTCAAAGAAGATTGGAGTGTTCTTTTGGTGCAAATCAAACTCTACAACTGAAGTACATTTCTATTCATCCTAGTTGGATTTGTTATCAGCTTTTTGTGGGTACTGGCTCAAATTACTTGTATACTCTAGGAGCTAATTTTCTCATACTTTGGTGGATTTTGGTGGAGAGATTGATTTATGGTTTCGACTCAAACTTGTTGTTGATCACCCTAGCCCATTTTCAGCATTGGAATACATGTCCTTTCTATGACTCTGTTTGGAGGCAATTTTCTTGTCCTATCTTGGTCACCTAGTTCTCATACTTTATTTTCATTCAACTTGAGCACATTTGGAGGATTTATGAGGGAGTTGTGAGCATTTTGGTGATTCTATAGCGGTTGGTTTTTCTGAAAATTAGACTTCATTCTTCATACTTCAGGGTTGGTAACATGGTTATTGATCTTCTGATTTCAGTCATCATTTCTCTTCAAAGTCAGTTTATGTAGTAACTTGTTTAGTAGTGCTAAATAGCTTTTTGTTCTCATTTTTGGAAGCTAACTTCATCCCACTAAGAAAGTGGAAGTGGTTGGTTATACCACCAAGTTTGTGTTTTCAAGTATTTCTAGTTTACATGTAATTCCCACTAAAAGGTGGAAGTGGCTGGTTTTACTGCCAAGTTGATTGCTAAGTTCTCACTAATTTTGTAATCCCCCACTAGATAAGTGGAAGGGGTTGGTTATACCACTAGGTTTTGGGTTGTTAAGATTTCTATGTTTTGTAATCTTCCACTAAAGATAAGTGGAAGTGGTTGGTCCTATTAGGATAATTGGTGAACAACTGAGAGGGGGGGTGAATCAGTTGTTAAGAGATTATATCTATTAATCTACTTAATAACCTTTAACAAGATTAAGTACTAATAGAGAAGAAATAGATATCGGTAAACAATACAACTTAACAATTAAACAGATATCCAATGCAAAGAAACCATGCCACATAACACCATGATTTGTACGTGGAAAACCCAGAAAGGGAAAAACCATGGTAGGAAGCCTACCCATAGTCAGATGATACTTCTACAAGAAGTATGTGATACAATAAGGAGCCTGCACATGCAAGAAGGCACACTACCTAGAGTGCACTGCTCATTACAAAAGAGTCTCACTAACTACAGAGAGGTTATATCCACCTCAAGATAAATGGACAACAATCCAGAGTAATGAACTGTCAGAGATAACATCTACCATGCCTGATTACAGTCTCAATTAAGCTCAATATCGAAGGCCTTTGACCTCTTCCTTAATCCCAATTCAAGACCACAACACTTATTCGACCAAATCTCCTTCTCATATGATATTGCATTTCAAGACCACGACACTTATTCTACATTCCCATACTTTTTTCTACAATGAGATCTTACATCATTTTATACCAACCCTAAGGCCTAAACCAATTAGGTCGGCCAACTAAAAGATATTACAATAATATCATTACATAAATTCATATTACAATGATATTCCATGTCGGCGTAAGACCAAAACAACAATAACCAATCCATAGAACATCCCGAAACATCCCAGTAATGTATAAAGTACACGTTAACATGATATCAGTCCATAACCTATATAGGCACCGAACCTATTATGGGTCCACCACACTAAAGCAATGTATTCAAGTTGTTTGAAGCATGATCAAAGAACATCTTCAACATCTTGGAATCTATGTAGAAGTTGCACCAACACCATTTATGCATCCTGTCAAGATTCCTCTGTAAAAGCTCTGTCGGTTAAACCTTAAACCAATGTCAGTAAGGGTTTACAAGAGTGTATGATAGCATCTGTTTACCAAGTCAATACCAACTGACCAAAACATGCTCCAGGAGAATGTAACACATAAAATCAAACATACTCCAGTGATCCAAACATGTCGGAAGTGTCCAACAGATAGTCTCTTCTATCGATAACACTAGATCTTCTACTGGTAACCAAAACCTGTCTGTCGATAACCAACCATAATAGCTAGTATTGACATCAATGACAAAACATCAATGCAACACATAATCAATTCATCCATAATGTCAACAGGTCCAACTACCATCATGTAATGGTTTCATTGTTTATGTGTTCCTCCCACTACATAAGTGGTTGAGATGAATATTTGCTAATGCTAATGGGTGTTGGATGTTGCGTTTGAAAATTGAAAAAATTAAGGGGGTATATTTTAGTTTGGTAGAAGTACTACAATAATCCCTTGCCGAACTTGTTGCAGGTGATTGTGGATAATGGTGCAGTGATCCTTTATCAGATCTGTTGTGAGTTTTGTGAGTTGTTATCTAAGCTTAATCTAGAATTAATCCTATGCATTAGGAGATGCAATTTTACTCAGTTCAATATCTTTTTATTGCAGTGAGCATTCCAGCAATGAGCTACTTTTGTAATCTGGCAGTGAGCCACCCTTTTGTAAACACCATATAACTAGTTATACTATCTTGAGAGCTAACACTCTCTATGGTTTTTCCCATTTGGTTTTTCCACATATAAAATCCAGTGTTCAATTTTGTGGTTGTGCTATCTTTTTATTATGCATTTTCTATTTCATGTAGATGAGCTTAATTGATGAAATTGATATATTAGTAAAAGTTTTAGATATTGTGTGAATAACGATTCACCCCCTGAGTAGTATTTTTGTCTATTCACCCAATTCCACATTGTCAATTTGATAATCACACTTCTATTATTTCTCTTTGTCAAATTACTTGCTTTCATTTCATATACCTCACACCTAGAGAGCAAATTATTTCCACTAGAGAAGAAATAAGCAGTGAAGTGCCATCAAAGGAACATAGAAGATGAAGACTTGATTATTGTTGTTTTAGTAATGTTTCATTTTAAAAGCTTTGTTGGTTAAATTAGGATTCAGTTTTCATGATTGCTTATGAACTTCATGCTTTTATTGATTCTCAATTTCCCGATAGACAACATATACAGAAACTAAATCTTGGGAAATCCTATAGAGGATGTGTTTATATGTTCAAGATGTCAAATACTCCATAACATACATAATGAAAAGTTATGGCTCAAATATGTCAGAGAGAAAAGGAGGTAGAATATGAAATTAAATTCAGTTTGATTACTTGTCATCTATCATTACTAAGCATCCATGTTATAATTAATAACAATACAAAAATGATAGACATCAAGTTTCCACAATCCATAAGATAGAGTGCTTCTAGATTAGATTGTGTATGAGTTTTTTGCATCAAACTCATACACAAAACTCATACACAATCTAATCTAGAAGCACTCTAGATTAATACAAAAATGGTCCAAAAAATTGGTGAAGTTTCCCAAGGAAACCAAATGTAACACTTAGAATTTAGATGGAAGACCAATTGTCATTCATAAGTTATATTGAAGTGCAATATCATTAAAATACTATATTATGCTATTGTTCATAACTTAACCATTCTAAACTAATTATACATTCAAAATTAAAGTTTCAAAGTAGGAAGAGATGCACATGAGGAGAAAATTAGATCTAATATTACCTTTTATATATCAAATTACAAAATGCCAACTTAAGTAAAGTTTTACAAATTGTGGCATATGCCATCACTAGATCCATTTAAAATATGCATCCCAAATAGCTATGTATGAATCACAAAATATCCACACATGACTACTACTTGTCTCTAGAACATCCAAAGCTTGTGGGGGATCATAAAACTCAAGCCTCTTTGAAGTATTTTGTGGCTCTAAAGATGCATGCAATGTAAAACTCAAACTACAAGTTAGATTAATAATATAATATAACTGAGAATCGTCAAATTCAAACTAAAATTTCTCTAAAATTGAATTCTTTATTACCTCAACTCTACGTCTTTTCTCCAAAAGATGTTCTACATATGGTACTTCCCTAGAATGATCAGAAGTCTTGGTGTATAGTTGTGGTAACAACTATATGACAATGTCATATTAGGTATAAGCCTATATGTTCACATAACATAAAATTTCAATACAAGAATATATAATTATTGATGAAAGAAACATAAACTAAAAAAGGCATAGACACTTCTATTTAAACACATACCTCTTGGGATACTTCTTCAAGAATTGTAGGAGTATTCATCAAGGATGTATACCCAATAGGTGCTTGTACATAAAAATGACAAGTATGTAATTCTATCAATCTATGTACGTATGTGTGTAATCATTTAATACATTTGGAAAGTTAGTATCTAATTCAGACTGCAATTCTTAGTTGTCTAAGTTATATAAATTATTAATTCACATTCAATTATCTTTGCTCGATCAGTCGTTGTGCTTCCAAAGGTTGGACAATGTTGCAGCTTGGCCACACTAGGAGTGCTCTACAAGATTAAAATAAGATAAAGACATAAATTAATATATATAATTTAATTAATGATAATTTAAATGATATGCATATATACAATAAAAATCTGTAAACATGTATGTGCAAAAAAGTATACTATGTAACTCTCAAGGCCAAACGAAATAGCGAAAATCGTGTCGTATTGGACCTATATCATGTTAGACAACTCAAATAACATGAGGAAAAATAAGAGGTGGGGGGGGTCTGAATTAGTTGCCACCGGATTATAGGACTTTAAGCATTTAAATCCTTATTACCAGAACACATAAACTTAATGTTGGAATTTGCATGAAGATTGCATTATTGATATATTATGTTGTCATTGATGTCAATTGAACCGGTAATGGTATTTATGATATTGCTGATATTGTTGTTGTTATTGATATTGTCTTGTAACCGGTAGGAAGAGCTTTGAGGAAGATGTTGTAAACCAGTATGTAAGTTTGTGAGTTGAACCGGTAAACTGGTGTATAAGGTTAAAACCCTCCCTATGCAATGTAACCAGTAAACCCTACTAGTTGTTTTTGTTAAACCCTAACCGATCAAGTTTGTTGGTTTAAGATCTAATGATGAGCGGTAATGATAGTCACACATGTGATCATTGTATGAGGATAAGTTCAGATTGTTTTGGCACGTTTGTTTGATTGTCTAGGGAATGAGAAAAGTGGATTGCATCTAATGCATAGCACGTGATGAGTTACAAAGTCCGATGAAGTGATGATCATGGAGTGGTTGGAATTTTCTTGAAGAATGTGTATAGATTGCTATGTAAATCCAATGGTCACACTTGAACTGATTTGTTTTTAATCTCTATGAGAGAATTAGGTTTTTGTTGTGTTACTGACCTAATTGATTTGTATTTAAGGTCGATGAAGTTGTTTTGTTTAGAGTTGGAAAAAAGTTGGCTGAAATCAGTTGAGTGTGTGGTTGCCTAACCGGAGAATGGATCTACAATTTGTGTAGATTGAAGCTTAAAAAGGATCTAATCAAGCAAATGTAGTGTTATTCGGACAAAACAAGAAATCCTCTTATTTTCTAACAATTACAGCAGAATTGAAATCCCCTAACCAGGTCAGCTCTAACAAGCTTGGTTACTTCTTAAATCCTCTAACAAGGTGATCCATTATCTTGGATTCTCAAATCCTCTACCGAGATTACTTCTAACAGAGTATTTTATTTTCATCAAGGCATTTTGTAAATCCCTTAATCGGGTGATTCCTAACAGAATCAGTTCTTAACAGGACATTGTAAAAGCTTTAACAGGCTTGGCTCCTAATAGGGAAAACTTCAGAAGAGTTCAGATAGCTATCTTGTGAGTCTCATCTCATTGTGGTTTTTACCTATTTGGGTTTTCCACGTATAAATATTTGTGTCATGTGGTGAATGTTTTTGTGGTTATGATCTTATTTGTTGATTTGATTGACTACTTAACTATTCTAATAAGGCATGATAACTAGAAGCATTGAGAGATGAAGTGTGTTGATATATGATTAAGAATTTTCATGTTTACAAGATTGAAGTTGTTTACTATTAAGTTGTTATAAGAGTTAACCGGTTGATGTTGAGTATCCTTATGAGTATTGATCTTGACAATGAAAGTTAACTTTGTGAGTTTGAGTTTGAGATTGGGAAGTTTGTATCGGTTTTTTAGTTTACTGATTCACCCCCCCACTCTCAGTAATCTACCGGATACTTATTCTTTCATCATACCATCACTTAATACTGGAATGCATAAACCAGATACTGGAATGAATGATAAAGAATTTAAACATAAACATAAATCACAGAATAGTTACCATCCATCCATAACACATGACACCAATATTTGTACGTGGAAACTCGATAAAGGGAAAAACCACTGTGGGAATCCTACCCACAGTCAAATAATACTTCTGTAGTAAGTATGTGATTACAATATGAGGGACCTGCACATGAAGGAAGTCCAATAGCCTAGAGTGCACTACTCATCACAAAAAGAAGCCTCACTGACTACATAAACAACAGACTACAATCTGAAAAGAAGAGTGAACTGCAAGTATAGCATCTCATATGCCTAACTACAGTTTCAATTAAGCTCAATACCAGAGGCTTTAAACCTCTCTTACAAACCCAATTTGATCACCTATGATCAACCAAACCTTTTGCATATGATTACAACATTATTTGCACATAGATCGTCCTATAACCTTGATCTATCAACCTATCAACCTATATATGATCTACAAAGAGATCTTACATCATATTTATACCAACCGGGGACCTAAACAATTAGGTCAACCACACAAAAGATAATACAATAAATTCATAACAAAAACCCATAATCCAATGATCAACCAAGTCAGCTTAGGCTGAAAACAATGTAACCAATCATTAAATCCCGCTGATAACGCATTAGGAACATCCTCCAACACGTTACAGAAACTAGTCCATAACCTAGATAGCACCATACCCAAAATAGGTCACCATAAACCAAATCTAACACCACCGATGAACTAGAACATGAATAAGATAACCAATATAATCCTGAAAGCAATCTAGAAGCTGCACCAACACCACTTATCATGTGCATCAAAAGACCTTCAACAAAGCTCTGCCAGTAAAACCCTTACCAGTGACCAAAAGGCTTACTAGAACAAATGATAGCTCTTGAGTCATCAAATCCCAAACCAACTGATCATGATACACATCTGAATAGCATGAATGACAAATCCAAACCAATTCCACAAACAAAAGCATACCGGATCCTACTAGATCAATATCATAATCAACCACTCTACCGGAACCAATTGGAAACTAGTAAACAACCAAAACAACCGGTGTTGTCATCAATGAAAAAACATCAATGCAACACATAATCAATTCCAAATCGCCAACATATCATGTCCTCCTCTATCATCAACTATTAAATAGACCACATAAATAGACATTAGTACTTACTAATATTGTTGGCATTAGACACTATTCCGGTGATACTCCGGTGATGATTGGTGATGTTTGGTGCATGATATTTCTTAGGAGTTGTCATTGATGGCAACTCAGCTTATTGATCTTATCTGATATGGAGTTTTGGTTATACAGATGTCTAGAGGATTTTTTGAGTAAGTTTTGGTGCAAGTATGTCGATGATACTTTGTGTACAACTTTGGTGATCAGTTCTCATTTCTAGTGATGTGCTTTTGGTTTCAGTGATCTGAGTTAAGTTGATTGAGTATTTGATGAATATTATCATGCAATACTATCCATCAATGTTGATTCTTTAGCATGTTAGAAGGTCTGGTATATGGTAGAGCAGTAAACTAGGGTTATCTCCATTATTAAAGGTGTATCATGTGGAATGGATTATTTGAGGTGATTTTGGTTACTAATTGGTAAGTTCGAGGTAATTGGATCAACCTATGGGAAGAGTTTGATCATATGCTTTGGATGAAGAATATTGTTTTGAGAAGATTTGAGCCGACTTGAAGTTACAAATCTCATATTTTGATATTTTGAGAAGTCGAATTGTGAGAGATTATTTTTGTTAGTGCGGATATATGATATCATTTTGATTAATGCACTTGTGTGTGTATATGATGTGTGACATAATTTTGAGAGTGAATGAGCACAGTTTCACGTGCGCACCTTGATTTAGTTGATTTGGTAATCGGTAGTAGGGCAAAACAGAAACATCGAATCACTTTGTGCCTAATTGGAAATGGTATTTGACATAGCTAGATGCTTTTATTCAGTTCATTAATCATTGTAATCATTTTGTATTAGCCTGTAAGGTAGCTTTGGGTTGTACCCCTTTTGTAATTGAGCAGTGAGCTCTAGGTGGTGTGCCTGAATGCATGTGCATTCTAACTCATGTAATATTGTTTTACTACTAGCCATAATATAATAATATTGTGGGTTCAAATCCCACCATGGTTTTTCCCTTTCTGAGTTTCCACGTAAAAATATTGGTGTTATGGTTATATGCATATTTTCTTTGTGTTTCTGCATTTCAGTTTCTTACTTGTTGATCTGGTGGTTAAAGAATCAGATTAACAAATTCATAAAAACCTAAACATTGATTCCAACAATTGGTATCATATCCTTGTGCTTCAAAAGAAGTCTAACAACTTGAGAAAGATCTGGAAGACTGAATCAATGGACTCTAGTTTGCAAAGACATCTTATTGTAGCACTTGAAGATCTTGATACAACAATGAAGAAAAAGAGTAGTCTAAAAAGAAATCTAAATGCAGCTAAAGATTTTATTAATACCATGAAAGATCAATTGAACACTTCTTGGGAAAAGAGAAAGGATCTGATGGAAAAGTTGAAGGAGAAAGTAGAGAAAAGCATTGAAAATCAAGACAAGACTAATGAGTGTGAGAAGTTGGCCCGAGAGAATGCAGTATTGAAGAATGAGATGCAATCTATTGTGATGAGGCTGACTAAGGAGATTGAAGACCAGAAGAAGAATGAAGAAATCTTGACTCAGTCCTTGAAGGAAAGATCAAATGAATGTAGTAGAATAACCTATGAGAATGACCAATTGATGCAAACAAAGAATGATGGGCAAGAACTTGAAAGACAAATCATAATTATGAGAGATGAGATGACTACTATTAATGAGTACAAAGAGAAGTTCAAAGCTAGTTCAGCCCAGTTGGATGAGATGTTGGATAGTTAGAGACATTGGAAAGACACAAGAGGACTTGGTTATGAGAAAGGAGAATCCTCCGGTTTTGGATAGAACAATGCAAAATCAAATCATCAACAAAGCAAGAAACCTCCGGTAAGACAACCTAATGCCTGTAAATTCAATGGTAGATGTTTTACTTGCAATAAATTTGGTCATATGGAAAAGCAATGTAGAAGTAGGATGAATTATGGGATGATGAATAATGTGATGAATAATGGTCCTACCTTTACTGGTCAATGTTTCAAATGCAACAATTTTGGTCATAAGTCAAATATGTGTAGAATGATGATTAATTTTTAGAACAAAATATGTTTTGCATGTGGGATGTTTGGACCTATATCTAACCAATGCAAGATGAGGCCAAATCAAATGAATTTTAGGCCTATGCAAAGGAATGTTGTCTGTCATGCATGTAACAAAGTAGGTCATATTGCAAGACATTGCAAAAGCAAGAATTAACTGATGAACAAGAACAAATCTGATGAGAAAGGAAAAAAAAGATAGATGATATAATAGATCAACATAAGAAGATGTGAGTAAAGAAAAAAAATTAGAATGTTTAGAATGGCTCCACACCCGAATCTGGTGATGGAACCTCATCACGTAACTAGGGCGTTTTGGCCTTAGGGGGAGTTTTTCATGCAGATCCTTAAAACCACCCTTAAGCAGATCTATAACTAGTTCCAAAAGGCTATAGAAGATTTAGATCAATCATGCAGTGATATCCAAAAGATTTCATGGAGATTTGAGATTTCGGTAGGTGATTTCTTGAAAAGTAAGGTAATCAGAAGATTTAAGGTTCAGAATTTATTACAATTTAAAATTAGGTTAAAAAGATATTCCAGAATATCATTCCTCACAATGTGATCAAGAGAAAAGAGTAGAGCTTCAGAGTGAAAGAGATTCAACAACATAAACCGATCTTAAGGTGATCATTTAGTGGTTTTCTACACCCAGTTGAGAATCAAGAGGTATTTATTCATTCACGAGCTATCTTTTAAACCCTAAATTTACAATGGCATTTGCATCCGGTATTTCTACTCCTCTGGTAGTTGACATTTCTGAGAGGGCAAGGTCCGTTTTTAAAAGATATCCTTTCAAATCGGTTGAGGATGATCTGGAAGGAGCGTTTTCTTCATTACCGTATAACATTCTTCACAATGAATATATAAGGACATACATTCACTGTGACATTGAAGAGCTTGCAAATGCAGACATGCTTACATTGTACAACAAGCATATGGTGGATAGTCTTGGAAATCTGAAGCCGGAATACAAGATTCTTCTCAAGAAGGGTTTTGTGCAATTCATTTAGTTTCACATATTTGATGAAGTGGAATGGGTCTGGTGCATCCTTATTAGGGTTCATGATGAGTATATTTAGTTGGACAAATGGTGCGGGAGCACCCTTACAAGCTCTCCCTCCTTCTTTGTTTTGTTGATTTTATGCTTCTTATGAAGCCATTGTACATAAAATAATGAGCCATGTGCTCGTAGGTCCTAGTTAGGGTCCTAGAGGAGATCTTAGGGGTCATTAGTCAAGATTGTGATTTTCTTGAAAATGGAGTGTATGTGTTTCTTATGGTGTTTAGGGGTCTTGTATAACATGGTGGTGTCCTTAGGTTGGCCCAATGTGGGTTTAGGAGTCATGAAAAGCAACATTGATAAAGTTGCTCAAAAGTTGCAAAAGTTGTATGACAACTTTTAAAAGTTGTCAAGCAACTTTTCCACCAGGAGGTCTAAATCCTTAGTTTGGCATGGACAACCCTAATATGGGCACACAGACCAAGGAAAAGGTGGTATAAGTAATTTCAAACCCTAATTGGATGGGTTGGATGTTAGAGATTGTATGGCCCAAGCGAAAAAAGCTTGACTGTGACTGTTTGTTGGTTACCAGTCAGTTTTGAATGAAGCTACCGAACAAGCTAATGGATTGATTTGTGTGCAAGACTGTGTGAAATTTCTTCCATGGTGTAAATACTTCCATTGTGAGTGATTAGATTAGTTTTTTATTTTCCGGTTGAGTGTGTTTGTAAATAATTTGTAAGTTACAGTCTCACTATCTAGTTTTGGACTGGTTTGTGCAAATGAAGTCTTAACTCCATTCCCCGTTGTGGAATCACCATGAAACCATGGGGAATGAGAGTGAAGACACTGTACTATAGTCCCATGCAAGTAGGGCCCTTGAAAATGCAAGGAAGCCATTTGAAGACCCATTCCTAGGCGAGACTAGACAGTGCCCAGTTAGGAATGGTTGTTGGTGCAGAGGTCTTGGAGAGCAAGGTTGGTTAGTGGAGAGTGCATCCTTTGGAGGAGGTGTAGAGGAGTGAGTGAAGCATCATTGGTGTGAAGGAGGATCCTCCACCAATCCAAACAAGGTGGCTAAAACTCAAAACACCCACAGTGACCCAAGCAGACCCTAAAAACCCTCACAAAAACCCTTGAAAACCTTAAAATCCACCTAGGATAGTGTACGGACACTTGGAGGCCTAAAACCTAGAAAATACTTGAGTCCTTTCCAAATGAATGGTAGTCCATTTTGGGAGATTGGGTTGTTTGTGCATCATTTGAGAGAGGGAGACCTAAAAGACCGGTTAGGAGGCCTAATTGGTCCTAATAGCCCTATTTGAAGGCAAAAACCCAAATTGGTGAAATTGGTAAGGGGTTGGAATCTTGAAACCTCTTGGGGGCACATGAATGGGGGGAAAAACTATGAAGATGACCTGAAACAACCTTTCTAAGACCTTGGAAGGTGTGGAACAATTTTATCCCTTATTAGCCATAGTAAGGGGTTTTGAGTCTCATGAGTAGGTGAGACCTTAGGAGAAGCATTGCAACTCATTGGTGGGTGGATTGGGCAAGGTCAGGGGATTCCTCAAGAAAAGGAAGTCCTAGAGACCTTAGGGTGTGAGGAGAACACCAGGTGATCCAAGAGAAGGATCCAAGAGCATAGACTAGGCTAGTCTATCCCTAACCCCAGCCCATCAACAAACCACATAAGATTACAAAGCAGGCCATTCAAACAGTCACATGCTTGAGTGCAACCGGTGAGATTCCTAGCCTAGGAGGAAGATGCAAAATAATACCATGGCAGTTGTTACCGGTTCCCAATATGACAACCAGTCAATGACAATTAGTGATATAATTGAGCATGATGTGAGATTTGCCTCAATGGTGGTCTACTACAAAGTATATCAATCCAATAGGAAGAACTTTGTCTCTGGTATTGCAATATTCATTGCATATCATATGCATAAGGAGAATAAAAGGTGTGATCCTTGTTTTGTACTTCTGAGTAAATTATTGAGCAACTTGAAGAAAATTAAAAAAGATAAGAAACATACCTTCAAGTTTGGATCTTCAATTGTGTACTTAGCTCTATATTTCTTGAATGAGATCCCTAGTATTAGTAAAGTCCAGTGGGCTTATGAAAAATCGGTGGCAATGAAAATTAAGGAAGGGTTGTTGGGTATAAGTGACAGTACAATGAAAATATCTACCTTATGGGGCTATTTCAAGATTTTCCAAGCCTCTATGAAAGCCGGAGAAAGGATCCCCAAAGAGATAGTAGAGAAGTATGAGAAGACAATTTATTTTATGGTTGATAAAGATCAATGCCATATGGAGGCAATAGAGTTGAGAATAGCCTGGATCATGCCCATGGGGTATGAGGTTGATGTTATCACACTTGAGGCATATGCACAACACTTATTGAGTCAACCGGTAGATAAGAATGAACAAAGATTTAGAAATTTTTAGGAAAAAGATTTAGACCTGCATAAGAAGTTCACCGAGTCTGGAAGGAAGAGGAAAGTGAGAAAGGAGGTAGAAGAATTGGCTGAATAGATGGGAATTACCCGGGAAGCAGTACAGAAAGAAAGGGAGAAAAATATTCTAAAGAAGCAAAGTGGTGAAGCCACAAGCTAAACCGGATCCTCCCAAGCAACCCAAGGCCAAGCCTAGAAAATTTTCACCTACCCCTAGTGTGTAGAAGACGGTACCTCCTCCCCAGCCTAAACCAATAGTATCTATTGGTGGAGCTTTGAAAAGGATGAAGGATAAATCTACTGCAATAGAAGAGGAAACAAAGTCAGATGAAGAGGTGAGGCAAGTTAGGAAGACTACCACCTATGCAAGGGTAGTCCAAAAGCCCAAATATGGTGATGCTCCTCCAACCAAGAAAGCTAAATCTCAAGCAGAGTCATCTAGAAAGGCTAGGGTATGCAAGAAGAAGAAATAAGAGATAGAAGAAGCTCTTAAATCTGGTAAGATAGAAGGTCCATATGAAATTGTGCCCCCATTGAATTTACAATAGTTAATTGATGAGATTTTGAAAGATGAAAATTTGAAAAATGTTTGTGTATATTATGAGAATTTTGAGGATAAATATCAGTGAGCAGTTGAAGAGGCAGTTGTAGAGTATATGGATACATTTAGTAGGGTTTTGATAAAAATATTATCTATGATCCCCAAAAGCTTGTATAATATCTTATACGCCTGATGACACACAACCAGTATAGAAGATGAAAGGTTGAAAGAATTTACATTAGGAAAGTTGTGTCTGAGATTAACTAGAGAAGAAATACCTAAGATTTTGGGACTTGCAAAGGAAAATTTCCAGAGCAAGCATAGAGTGAATAAAATAATGATTGGAAGGGTAGATGAAGTAATGAAAGATTCTAAAGGTATTTTGAAGAAAATTTTAAAAGAAAATGGCTATCAAGTTATTCCAGAGAAGAATGATACCCAACTAGAAGGACATTCAAGCAAAGATACTTTTCCTCTGGTAATTCATGTGCAAACAAAAGTTCCATAGGATCAAGCAACTATACAAATTGATCTAGTTGAATAGGTATATTCAGTTGATGCCTTTAATAATCAAGTTGTGGGTAACTTCGGTGATGCTACTTAGGATCCTCCTGAGATAGAAATAATTGTAGAGATGATAGCTGAGGAGTTGGGCAAAGCGGGAAAGACCAAAGATGATGGCAAAGAGAGTGAAATGGATAAAAATGTAGAACTTGTGAAGGAGAAGGGTGAAGAGCAATCAGATAATGCTCCAACAACCATGACCAAAGATACTATCTCTGATAAGGGAAAGTAGATTGTAGTTGAAGATGATCTTTCTCATAGTCTGGTGGATCTAAGAACCATGTCCCCTCTTCAAGCATTAAAGATGGCCACTCTTGCACAGATCAAGGCCAATGAGGACTTACTCAAGTCCGCATCTGAAGAGAAAGAGGTAATATCTTTGGCCACTGCAGTTTTGGAGAAATTTTTGCCTAACCTTTCCAATGACTCACCATCTAGTAAGCTTAAGGATATGCTAAATAAAGTAGAGTCTGATTTTGTATCATTGGAGAAAGTGGCAGATATAAAGGTTTTGAATAAATTCAATGAGATGAGGTTTCAAACTTATTTGAAGACAATTGAAGCTGATAGAGAAGTTTTGAAGACTGCGGTGAAGAGTGTAGATGATGCATTAGGTGAAGGCGGATAAATATTTAAATCATATCTATTTTTTCCCAAGTTTACTATAGATATTGATAAGCAAAAAGAGATTTTGAAGGGAAGATTGCAAGTATTGGTCATTCATTTGCCCCTCATTCATTTTTTCCAAGTTCCCTTGAAGCCGAAATAATGGATTTTACTAACAAAATAAAGGGATTGAATAAATAAAAAGAGCAAGTGTTGAGCAGAGTGGGTGAACTGAGAATTCTGATCACTCCTCGGATGGACACCTTACTTGGAGCTCAGTAGGATCTAGTCAATGCTTTAGGTAAACCGGTTCCCTCCGATCTCAAAGGTGTTGAAGTGCATGCATATATGTTTAGTGCTCTGATTAATATTTTAGATTGTTTCCTGAGAGGATGGAAGGACTACTTGAAATCCTTGCAGGTTACTTATGCAGACATTTTTAAATTCATGTAAATTATTGCATTCATTTGTACATAAGTTTTGGCAGATCCCTACCCTTTTCCATTGATGTCAAAGGGGGAGAGAGAATTGGAGAGAGCAGAGAAAAATGATGCTTATTCTTAGGGAGAGTCAATTGAGTGTACAAATTTTAGATTGTTGGATTGCTTGCAGTTTCTGGAGCATTTTTCACAATGTTGCCATCAATGCCAAAGGGGTGTTAGACTCAATGCACCATTAAGAGGGGGAGGGGGTGAATTAGTGGCTCTCAAATCTTTTTCCCTTTTGTGATCCTA
Organism: Cryptomeria japonica; assembly: GCF_030272615.1. Taxonomy (NCBI): domain Eukaryota; kingdom Viridiplantae; phylum Streptophyta; class Pinopsida; order Cupressales; family Cupressaceae; genus Cryptomeria; species Cryptomeria japonica. Next base: position 352,140,395 of record NC_081405.1, on the reverse strand, counting down.
TGTGAGCATATTGGCTAATAGATTTAACTCAATGCAAACTTACCGGTTATGAAGGAGAGTAACTCAAATGAAAACATGTTCATAGGGGAACATCACATAACACTAGCATATACGAGGAAAACCCAAGATGGGAAAAACCTCAGTGAGCAATGTTGTTGGAGTCTACTACTCCAATCCAACCTCATAATAAAACACATTTACAAAGTTTAGGGCACCAATCCAAGGAGTGCCAACCCCTAACTTTAGGGCACCAACCCCTAACTTTAGGACACCAACCCAAGGAGCTACAACCCCTACACCGAGCTACAAATCAGTGTTCACAATGTAAACATCAAATACATAAGTAGTTATCTTGTTACAAGTGAATCTTGCAACCATTATATATATATCTTACTCTGTCGATGAGATGCCTTCTCTACTTCACTGACTCACTTCTCTACTGCTCTTCACCTGCTGCTTCTTTATTGGTAAGCCCTACCATTTTATCTCTCTTCTCTACTGCTCTCACTGAATCTCCTCCTCGCTGCTCTACTCTTCACTGATTCAACTCTCAGTCGGTTCTCTGTCTATCTTCTTTGCACCCTTCTTCACTTTTGCTCTGTCGGTATAAACACTACCGGTTCTTCTCTCCAACTAGTTGAATGCTTTCAACCAAGTTCTCTCTAACTCCCACTCTCTTCTCAGATGCATGTTGAGCACTTGGCTGATTTTCTCTTACTTGTAGAAGTCTTCCACTTCACAATCGCACAATATTCTTTTATTCAGCAACACCTAACAATGTCTTTTCCCTTCTTATTTATAGACTGATTTCCTGCCAAAGAACAATTCAAATTCTAGGAGGTTAGGGTTTCTTCACCATCCTCGAGGAAAGTTGAATCCAATCAAATCCTATTGGATCTTTTCTGATTTGATCTTTTAGACTTTCAATCTGCATGACTCCACCATTTACACATCTCCTAGATCACGCCTTTCATCTCTGGCAACTTTCTTTTTACCCTGATAGTTGATCCCTTGGTCAAACATGAAAGATCTATCATGATGTTTCCTCCATCACCTTGATCTTCTCAATCATGCTTAGCTAGCTCGCAGTTGTCTTCCATACCTTGAGCCTCAAACCCTTGCAATAGCTCTGCAACATGTCTCGTGATTTGTGTGACCTTTCATTAAAGTCGACCAACCCTGCAACAACCCTATCGATGTACATTCCATCTTTATCCAAACATAGGTTCGCCATGTTGACTCCATGTGGAATCCATATCGACCAATTGCCAGCTTGGCATTTCATGTTAGTCTAGATAGGATCATCGACCGGCCACTCTACCAATTCCTCTTTTCTACCAGTTTTCTAACCCTGTCAGTATCACACACTGTACTGGTAACCTCATCATGTCTGCATTATGCTAAACTATGGGTGGAACACCTTGACTGGTCATCAGACATGTCTTTCTTGAGCATGTTCATTTCCACAAGGTGGGGAGTCATCTGCATCTATACCTCGCTCATATTACTGGTGGGCTTACATATCGGTTACCACTCTTGATGACACTAGTCATCAACCTTCACTAGACTCTTTCATTGGTCAAGCCATTCTACTCTGACTGTATCTGCTCAGTCAGTTTGTCTGAATGAAAAACACATCACTCATCTATTGTATCAGTATCTCAACATGCCTTCTCTATCGGTCCAGTGCATAACCCTAATCTCATGCACTTAAGGCATTTCCTTAATTCCCTGGTGGATCTAGTGTGATCCTTCAAGTACTTTCCTTTACCTCTTTACTCTTATCTCACCAAACAATAATACACTCAATCCATATAGGAGATAAGCCCCACTTACTTGGTGGAGTGACACCTTGTCATCTGCTCATGTGAGTTCCTTGTTTGTGTAGCATATCTTCAAATAGACACATGTGATCAGGTGTGGATACACACTATTAGTCATTGCTTCTCATGATGGTTGCATCTTCAACTAGTGAGGGTCCTATAGTTTTGTAACCTCACAGCACACCGGTTCATTCTTCTCTTCCAGTGTTGAGGTGATCCTGATAACATTCTGCCTCTTCATCATAAGCACTAGCTCAAACATCTTGTTCATCCTCCTTGAACTTTGGTCATGACCTTTGCAAGCTGACATCCACTTTCTTGGTTGATCTGACTTCCCAAGTCCAAACATCACATACTAGTTGACATCCTTTCCTTACCGGTGATCTGAAACATAAGGTGATATCAAGGATATCTCAACCTATACTTCCTCCTTGACAGTGTTGCACATACATCTCTCATACCGGTTGACATCAATGACAACACAATGGCAACATCTCTCATACCATTTGACATCAATGACAACACAATGCCAACAAGGGGGAGATTGTTGGCATAAGACACTATTCTGGTGATGTCTAGTTCATGATATTTCTTAGTATTTTTCATTGATGGCAACTTGTCCTATTGATCTTATCCGATATGGATTTTTGGTTATCTGGATGTCTTGAGGATGTTTTGAGTAAGTTTTGGTGCTAGTCTGTCAGTGATACTTTGTGTACAACTTTGGTGATCAGTTCTCATTTCTAGTGATGTGCTTTTGGTTTTAGTGATCTGACTTAAGTTGATTGAGTAAGAGAAGAATATTATCATTGAATACTATCCTCTGGTGTTGATTCTTTAGCATGTTAGAAGGTCCGGTATTCGGTAGAGCAGTAAAACAAGGTTATCCCCATTATTGAAGGTGTATCATGTGGACTGGTTGTTTGAGGTGATTCTAGTGGTTTATTATAAGTTCGAGGTAATTGGACCAACTTATGGGAAATGTGTGATCATATTCTTTGGATACGGAATATTTTTTTGAGAAGATTTGAGCTGACTTGAAGTTACATGTCTCATATTTTAATATTTTGAGAAATTGACTTGTGAGAGATCATTTTTGTTAGTGTGGATATATAAGATCATCTTGATTAATGAATTTGCACGTGGGTATGATGTGTGACATTATTTTGAGAGTGACCAAGTTTAATTTCATGTGCGCACCTTGAGTTTAGTTGATCTGGTAATCAGTAGCAGGGTAGAATAGAGCAATATATCAAACAACAACAACAATAATAGATCACTTTGTGCCTAACTAGAACTGTTATTTGGCATAGTTAGATGCCTTTTTTCAGTTCATTACTCATTGTAATCATTTTGTATTAGCCTGTAAGGAAGTGAGTCTTCCTCTGGGTTGTAGCCCTTTTGTAATTGAGCAGTGATCTCTAGGCAGTGTGTCAGAATGCATGTGCATTCCAACTCATGTAATATTGTTTTACTACTGGTCATAGTATAATAATATTATGGGTTCAAATCCCACCATGGTTTTTCCCTTTTTGGGTTTCCACGTAAAAGTATTGGTCTTATGGTTATATGCTTATATGCTTTGTGTTTTTGCATTTAAGTTTCTTACTTGTGGATTCGGTGGTTAAAGAATCATATTAACAAATTCATAAATACCAGAACACTAATTCACCCCCCCCCTCTCAGTGTTCATTGATTCCAAAAAATATCTGTTATAAATTATATTAGTTTAATATAAAAATGCACCATGAAATTACAAGTTAAGTCATACCACTACATTATCTTGGTAAGATTCAAGATCCTCCTCTTCTCTAGCATGAAATGACTCTCTAGAATAT